>NC_082660.1:10218039-10521693 GCF_028023285.1 Balaenoptera ricei
CTCCTCCTCCCTCAGCTCCACCGCCTCCAGCTCCTCCTCCTCCAGTCCCGTCCCTCCCGCTCCGCCTCTCCCAGCTCCGCCCCTCCAGCTCCGCCCCCTCCAGCTCCTCTTAGCTCCGCTCCTGCCGGTGTCCGCCAGTCGCGCTTTCCAGCTCTCGCCGCCGGCTGCCGTGTTACCGCCGCCTCCGCCGCCCCGCGCCGCTTGGAGCCCCGCGCCTGACCATGCCCAACATCGTGCTCTTCAGCGGCAGCTCGCACCAGGACCTGTCCCAGCGCGTGGCCGACCGGCTGGGCCTGGAGCTGGGCAAGGTGGTCACCAAGAAGTTCAGCAACCAGGAGACCAGGTGGGGGCCGGGCCGGGGAGGGCGCTGGGCGCGCGGCTGCGGTGCCGGGCCGGCGCCGGCGCTTACCTGGGACCCCCTCCGCGGCTGCACGCTCCCCCTTCCGGGGCGGGACGGCCACTACGCGGCCTCCGCGCCACCGCCGCGGCGTCCGGGAGAAGCCGAAGAGGGCGGCCCCAGCCCGGAAGAGCGACCTCCGGGCGGTCACAGGGCACGAGAGGAGGTGGGCGCAGCTGGCGGGAACCGCGGGGCACGCGGGGCACGCGGGGAGGGACGGGCCTGGGCGTGCTCGCCCCGAGGTCCGCGTTCCTGCCTGGCCGATCCCAAACCACGGGCGCGCGAGGGAACGTCCCGCCCACGTCCCCAGCCCCGGCTGCGCGCTGGATTCGCCTGGGGCCGTTGAAAGTGCCTCTTACCCGCCCTGCCCCAGAGATTCCGGTCCGAGGGCTGCGGGGTCGGCTTTTTAAAAGCTCCCAGGTGACAGTGCTGAGCTGCCAGAGTGCAGACTTCTGAGTTCTCCAGAGGCTGTGGTCCTGCAAAGGGTTTAAAGAACCTGAGAACTCCAGGGCTCACGTGCTGGGATCCCCTGTGCTAACTTTTCTGCTTCAGAGATGATGGACCTTTTCTTTTCAGCTTCTTCGTCGTCCTGGGACTCTGCTGTGTCCCGCAGCAAGGCCATGGCTTGAATGTAACTGCTGCCCATGTCTCAGGTCCACAGGAAGCGGTCGCCTCTGTTCAGTGAAGTCAGGCTGGTGGCCCCCTCTGAAGCTGGACCAGCGTCTCCTTTTTTTCCACTTGCCTGAGTCCACGCAGCTCTTGACTAATTTCAAGTTGGTCCCATTTCTCCCCCCCTCCTTAAATATCTTCCACTGTACTCACTTACTGATCTTTTTTTTTTTTTTTTTTTTTGAGTTACCGATCATTTTGATATCTTTGGCAAAGATTCAGTTCAGCCAACATTTCCAACAAGCGGTGCTGGAACAATTGTTGGCAGCTGCAAAAAAACCCAAAAAAAGTCCATCCATACTTCCCACCATTTCAAAAATGAACTTGAAATGGATCGCAGGCCTAAATGTAAAACCTAGAACTAGAAATTTCTAGGAGAAAACATCGGAGAAGAAGCTTGATGCCCTTGAGGTGGGCAAAGATTGCTTAGATACCGAGGGGTTATTATTATTACATAGAGAGAAGGTGGAGGTTGTTGTTTTCAGCTTGTTAGGCTACGGGAAACCCTTCTTCCAGGTGGGAAATCACCACTGCACAACCCTGATGATAATATAAGTGAAGAAACATTTGTGAATGAGTATCAGGTGGTGTTAATGCACGAGTCCTTCAGCTAAAGAATTCCACTTGGCAGAGTTTTATCCAGAGGTCTCAGAGGAAGTCCAGGGCTCTGGAGAAGGATAGTGTATTCAGGTTTGAATGCCACAATATCTGGCAGTCCTGATTAAGTTGCAGTAGCTTTCAGAAGAATGGGATGATAGTTTGTCTCCCGGAGGCGGTGTCATATAAGTCAAGGAAAAATTTTTATTTGGTTTTGAGTATTTTATAACTACCACTCAATAATTAGAAATCATGAGGTGTCAGAAACCACTCAGCATGAAGTCTGGGAATTGCTATATAGTTACATTTTACGTTTTTAATATCTAGACTATAAAAGGTTAACTTCCTGACTTTTCTCTTTCCCATGAACTGTCTAGGCCCAGAGGTTGATTTTTTTTTTATAAAGAGGACTCCCTGTACCAGACACTGCACTAGAGATCCGGTTTTTACCGTGTGGTCCTAGAGGTGAGAAGCAGAAGGGCAAAAGGAAGAGAGAATTGATACAATTCATGTTCAGGGGCCCCTTCCTGACTCTCTCCCTGAACCAAGACCAGAAATCTGGTTTGGCGCCTGGTCCTGAACTCCTCCCGTTACCCATTTTAAAAACACTATCTAATTGGACACAGAGCCTCATGATTTTACCTTCTCATCTCTAAATTATTTAAGCTCTGCAGGAAGACATTGGCTTCAGCTTTACAGTTGATCACTGAAGTGCCACAGTGATGTCCTAGGACAGCGCTGATGATGGTGTCTGAAAGTCTATTGTAACCCGTTATGTTGGTCAGTTGACATGCCCAGAGCAGCCAGCTGGATTCTGAGACCCAAAGTTCTGGTTATCTGTTGTGTAACAAGTCACCCCAGAGCTTAATGGCTTGAAACTAATTGTTTATTTGACTCTCAGACCTGCATTTGGGCAGGGATCAGCAAGGAAGGCTTGTTTCTGCCGTGTGTGGTGGCATCTGGGGCTGGAGGGTCCACTTCTAAGCTGGCTCACTCACATGGCTGGTAAGTTGGCACTAGCTTTGGCCTGGGAGCTTGGTTAGGAAGCTCAGCACCTCTCCCCACAGGGCTGCTGGAGCTTCCTTATTAGAGCATGGAAACTGGGGTCCAAGCACAAGGATTCCAAAACACAGGAAGTGGCAGCTCTCAGTCTGTTAAGGCCTGGGCCCCAAAGTCAGTGCATCGTCACTTCTGCCACACTGTGTTGTCAAGCACGGAGTCCTCCCAGATCCGGGGGAAGAGGCCATAGACTGCACTTCTTGATGGGAAAAGCGTTAGTCTGTGGCCGTCTTTTAATTACCACACCCATTCGTTGTTGGCTCAGGTAAACTCATCAACCTTCTTATTTCAGGGTCAGTAAAGAACAGTGGACGCTGCCGCCTGGCCACAGTTTTTAAAAGGCCTAGAGTAAAGATCAGTCGTGACCATCTTTACGAGTAGAAGCAGGAATAGCTTTGGGGAGAAGTTGCCATGGTGATTGTATATATTTTCTGTCTTCCCCTGGACCGCTAGTCATATGGGGATTGAGGTTCCTTAGAAAAAAATAGGCTAAAGAAGCTGAAATTCGGGGATTAAACAGTCATAACACCAGGAGTTGTTGGCAAACCTTTTCTGTAAGAGGCCAGACAACATTTTAGGCTTCGTGGACCCATGGTGGCTCCAGCTGCTGTTGCATCTTACAGTTGTGTAGGTTAGAAGTCCATCACGGGTCAGTGTTCCTTTCTGGAGGCTCTTGGGGAGAATCCATTCCTTGCTTTCCCAGCTCTCAGGGGCTGCCTACTTTCCTTGGCTCTTGGCCCGTTCTTCCATCTTCAGGGCCAGCCACGTAGCACGTCTCTGACCCTACGTCAGTCCTCGCATCTCTTTCTCTGACCTCTTCTCTCTCCCTCTTGCATTTTTAAGGACCCTTGTAATCACATTGGGCCAACTAGAATAATCGAGGGTAATCTCCCTGTTTTAGGGTCACCTGACTAGTAGCCTTAATTCCATCTGCCACCTTGCTTCCCCTTTGCCCTATAAACGAACATATGTATTCAAAGGTTCTGGGGATTAGGACATAGACGTCTTTGGGAGGCCATTATTCTGCCCACCCCATTCTCAGCTCACGGGCTATAGATTATTGACCCCTGAGCTCTGTGATACTGTGATTTTCAGGTTGACTTCACCTCACAGTTGATGTGATGTTCACGAAGGCATTACACTTAGCTCCCTAGTACTCGAGTTTGGAGGGAGCATGCAGAATTCGGTCTGTCACGTGCTCTTCCCGAGGTCGGCATTGTAATCTTTCCATCCATGGCAGAGCACGTGCGGGGTTAAGTCCCACTGTTATCAAAACTCATTTTCAGATCCTGTCAACTTGAAAAATGGCATTTTTGTCTTCTAATTATTTAAAGTTGGGTAGAAGCTTCTGTTGATTCAGATAGACCGCTTGCTATATGGTATTCAAAATGCCATTTGTATTTACATTTTCTTTAGAAATAATTAGCTCTTTTAATAAAACAGTACCATTGGGTATAATGGGTTTCTGATTGCAAGAGACGGGATACAGGTAATTGTGTATGTATGCCAGTGTTGTGCTGACTCGTTCTCTTGTTGAACCCCCAGAATCCTATACCTGAAATACAGAAACTTTCTGGTAGGCAATTTTCAAAGACTTTAGCTCCCATTTGCTCTTTCTCAAGAAGCTACTGGAGGATGCCCATCAGTAAAACAAGGAAGTGCACCCAGAAAGGGCACAGAAAGTGGGAAATCGAGGGCAGGAGAGGGGTGGAGGGAATCCCAGGAGACAGCTGTGCACAGGTGGAAAGAGAGCCAGCTCAGGGAGAGACTCGGGCAGGCCGAGGAATGGAGATCGCGCTCGAGGCCTTTGACATTGACATTGTGGGATTTAGTTTGTTAGCCAAGTGTTGAGGCTGCCATTTGTATTCAGTACTTGGAAAACTTAGTAGATGAAGAGGTTGGATAATTTCCTCCAGGGTAAACAGACCCCCAAAAGTTGTGCATAGAAGGGAAATACAAACTTGGTTTTCAGTTTACTGTATGACTCAGCTCTGAATGGCACTGACACAGTTAAAATGTAGCTCTCACATTTAGTTGGAAGATGCTGATCTATGTCAGGAGGATGGCAAGATGAGATGGCAAGGCTGCACACGGGTGCGGGTGATGGGATGGGGAGGAGATAGAGGTAAATCCTCCTCCTCCGTAGTGAGAAGTCAACACGTGATGCCTAAGATGAAAAATCCAGATGAAGCAATACAAACGTAAGGGAGGGACTTTGAAGGTAAATATCTAAAGACCATATCAAGAGTTGAAATTGGCTGCCTCTGGGCTGTTTATTTGTTTTAAGCCTTACAGAACGATTGGAGTTTTTTAAGCAATGTGTATGTGTAACGTTAACGAAAGTGAAAAACTAAAATACAGTATTGAGCCAAAAAGAGTTAATGTAACAGGCCTGAGACAATTTCTAAAGAGCATATTGGGATCCCCTCATATACGAAAAAGGTCCCTTTGCAAGGTGGCCCTTTGCTGGCTTCTGGGAGCTTAGCTTTCGTGAGGTTTCCCGCCATTCCCTGTGGGAATAGCTCACTGTTGAACAGCGTAAACCACGTGGTTAACACCGAGTCCCTGGCCCCCAGTAAAACCCCAGGCGCTGAGTCTCTGATGAGCTTCCCCAGGAGTCAGTGCTTCACGTGTGTTGTCACAGCTCGCTGCCGGGGGAATTCACACGTCCTCTGTGACTCCACGAGAGTAAGGACTCTTGGAAGCTTGTGCCTGGTCTCCCCAGACCTCGCCCGTGTGACTTGTCCCTTCGCTGATTTTGCTCTGTCTCCTCTCAGTGGAAGAAGTCATACCCTCGAGGACCACCGCCTGCCAAGTCCTAGGGAATCACAACCCTGGGGGTGGTCACAGGGATGCTTTCCTATTAACGGGTGGCATCTTCCTTCCCCTAGCGTCGAGATTGGCGAAAGTGTGAGGGGAGAAGATGTGTACATCATCCAGAGTGGGTGCGGAGAAATCAACGACAACCTGATGGAACTCCTCATCATGATCAACGCCTGCAAGATCGCGTCGTCCTCCAGGGTGACCGCCGTGATCCCGTGCTTCCCCTACGCCCGCCAAGACAAAAAGGACAAGGTATGGGGGCGGGGCTCCTGTTGGAGGAACCTGCTCTGCCTTAACGGCTACATTTATTTTCTCACTGTGTACCTCTGAATCCCCGGGAAATGTCTGCTCTCTACTGTCAGGATGGAGTAAATATGCCTTCTCTGGTTGGCTTTACCAAAGGTTTGTCTTTGGACCAGCCATCACGTTAATATTTGTACATATAGAAACAGATAAAGTGTATTTTTGCAGGTATGAAAATACCATTACTATAATATGAAATTATTATACTTTACATATAATGAAAGTGGATGAAATTGTTGTGTACCTTTGTGGTGGGGGATAGAGCTAAACACAAACACGCACACACATTACTATAGTCCTTGTGATGAAATTATTCTGTATCTTTGTGGTGGTGGATAGAACTACACACACACACACACACACACACACACACACACACACACACACACACACACGTGACTATAAAACACTGGGGGAAGTCCTGAGCAGACCACTGGATTGTATCCATGTCAGGATCCCAGTTGTGATATCCTACCTTAGTTTTGCAAAATGGTACCGTGAGAAACTGAGGCAAGGTTGCACCATCTCAGCATTGTTTCTTACAGCTGCATATGAGTCTACAGTTATCTCAAGATACCAAGTTTAATTTATACCATTATCTCTTTTTAACCTTGCAAGAAGAATGAAGTTAATATTGTTGAATTATTCTTTTTGTAACACTAGCACTGTAGGAGGCTTTGTGAGTTTCTAGAAAAACTGAAGAAGATACGGCCTCTGCCTTCAAGAAGAATCAGAGAAGTTGGAGTTGGAGGGGAACTTGAAAGGGGATCGTATTACTTTGCTGGGCCTGCGAAAACAAATGAGCACAAACTGGGAGGCTTACTTAGAATGACAGAAATGTGCTCTCTCACAGTCCTGGAGGCCAGACGTCAGAGGTCAAGGTGCCAGCAGGCTGCACGCCCTCTGAAGACTCTGGGGCAGCCTTCTTTGCCTCTTCCTGTTTCTTTTGGCTCCTGGCATTCCTTGGCTTCTGGTAGCATCATTTCCATCTCTGCCTGTCTTCACATGGCTGCCTTCCTGTGTCTCTGTGTGTCCTTTCGTCTTTTATAAAAGGACAGTTATTGGATTTAGGGCCCGCCCTAATCCAGAATGACCTCATCTTGATCTTCACCTTAGTTACATCTGCAAAGACCCGATTTCCAAATGAAGTCACAGTCTGAGGTTCTGGGTGGACGTGAGTTTTGGGGATACCATTCAACTCTCTATGGGGAGCAACTCTTAAGCTGTTGTCCGCCTTGTATTTTATGAATAGATGGTCGGTTCCGCGGCAATCCTTTCAGTTCCATATAACATAAATCCATAAAACATATATTTATGGACATTGAAATGTGAATTTCAGATAATTGCCACATGCCATGAAATGTTGGGGTGTGTGTTGGCAGGGGCTGTGTGTGTGTCTGTCACTTTGTGACTTGGCTTTAGCTTGTGAGCTGCCCAAACCTGAGGTCCCACCTGTTCCTGTGAAGCATATGACCTCCCACTTGTCATTTATGGAGCTGCTTTTATTCTAAACTTGATTTGCAAGTTTTATGTGTGTTTTTAGCTGCTAAATTTCAATTTACTTCGTTTGTCCCATCAGTGTAATCTGTCGTCTTAGCTCTTCCTCCCATTTGTGTGTTTCCATGGGCTTGTTCAGCATCTTCATTCTTGTCTGTGTCATAGGGAAGCTCATATTCTGCTACCATTTCTCTTCCGTGTAACAGGAGGTTTAGTAAATTCTGTATTCTGTCATTTGTCATCAGATTTTCCTTTTATTTCTAGTAGCTTTTGCACTTGGCACTAAGATATTTAATACATTGCTGCTTCTTCGGTAAATTACTCCTTTTATTATTACTTGGCCCTTTCCCACTGTGTAACGATTTGGAACCCTAACTTGTTTTTTGGGTTTTTTTTTTTGGGTTTTGTTTTTTTCTTTTTTTTTTTAACCCTAACTTTCTTTTTAACTGATAGAAATATTGAGACACCTGCATTTTTTGTTTGCAAGTATCTGATTGGCAGTTACCTCTTGTTCCAAGATTGTATTTTCAAACTTTGCTTCTTATGTTTAATCATAATGAAGTCTTTGTCGCATAGAGAAACTAGCATGGTCTGCATGCCTGGTGTCCTTCCCCCACACAGGGGATGTGACGGCACTCCTGGCCTCTGGCCTCTACTTGCCAGCATTGCCCTCTGTCACCACGCTGACGGAGAGCCCTCCAGAGCTCTTGAAGCCCCAGTGGGCTTAACTGTTGTCTGGAACTGTGTTGTTCAACTGTCTCTTGATCCATGTTCCTATTGTTGGACATTGAGATGGGTTTTCTTTTGGGGGCCATTTTGAGTACCAGTTTCTTTCCTTCCTTTCACTGTTCCTTAGTCACTTTGCTGTAAGTGTGTTTCTTGGAAACGACATGGTAGCTGCTTTTCGTTTTTACCCCGATCAGACAGTTCCACGACTTTCTGAACTTAACCGCTGACGGAAGAGATAAGCTGGTCACCGTCAGCAACACAGAAGCAAGGCCATGATAGCAGTTGAGAGACGGCGCCAGTAGCAGCAGAGGGAATCTGGAGTTCAGAAATGGTGCGCCTTATTGTTGGAGAAAGCTGATAGCAGAAAAGGAATCACAGAGGCCTCTGTTAGTTTCCGATTGCTGCTGTAGTAAACTACTATAAACTGGGTGGCTTCAAACAACAGAAATGGATTCTCTCATAGTTGTGGAGGCCAGAAGTTGAAAATCAAGGTGCGGCAGGGCCATGCTTCGTCTGGAGGCTCTAAGGAAGGATCCTTCCTGGCCTCTTCCAGCTGCTGGCAGCTGCCACGTTGCTTGGCTTGAGGCCGTATCCCTCTGACCTCCGCTTCCATCTTCACGTGGGCTTCTCTTGCCTCTGTCGGATCTCCCTCTTTAAGGATACATACAGTAGCATCCAGGGCCCTCTGGGATAATCTCCCCATCTCAGAATCCTTAGTAAAACCACATCTGCAAGGGCCTCTTTCCAAATAAAGTAACAGTCACACAGGCTCCAGGGGTTAGGACCTGAGATCTTTGGGGCCACCATTCAGCCCACTCCAGGGGGCCTTGACAGGTCACTGATGTGTGAATAAGTGGGTATTTAGGGACAGTTCAAGCTCTGAGATAGTGTCATTATTACATCATTTATCATCTAAGTCAGGCTACTTGAGAGATGAAAGGGGATTCTGTGAATAATGATGCCAGGAAACAAGTGTTCACCCAACCGTCCCAGGTGAGTCTGACTCTTGACCACCCTTTGTATAGCCTGGCCCTTTGGGACTGACCTTGGAGACAGCCAGGACATGTCGATTGTTCTGGCACTATCATTTCTGACCTATCTCTAGTCAAGCTGACTCTTGTTGCAGTAAGGAGAGAGACTGTTTCTCTCACCATGCTGGTCGAAAGGGAAATCTTTAATTTTGTCTGTTATTTGAGGTGTGCTTTTGGACTTTTTAAATTGCTGCTAATAACTTTTCTAACTATTCATTTCTTTACTTAGACCAACTGGGCTGGCTTTGTATCAGGAAACTTTTGAAGTGAGGGTAACAAAGGATTTAGTAAGCACTTAAGAGAAATGGCCTGAGCCTATATGTAATTCATATACCAGCCAGGGTGAGTGATGAGGAGACCCAGGGTGATGGGGGAAAACACTTCTCCCCGCTTTTGGCTTCACTTAGGTAGGCTAAAGGCCACGTAGTGTTTGCATGTGATGGGAAGTCGTCGGCCACACTTGTTCTACGGGCTCAGAAAGAAATTCTCCTCCTGAGCCACTGGAGGAGCCCTGGGGAGCCCCACAGACTTGTCCTTTCCTTCCCATAGGACTGTACTGTCTATGGCGTCTAAGACACAATGGAATTCTGTGCAGTCGATCTATTTAGAGTTACCTGCAAAGAAGCGCAGAAAAAGCTAGAGCCTTTTAACCAGATTCAAAGCTCGTTTCATTATTTTTAACCTCACTGCTTGTTTTTAAGCAAGTGCTGCACATCTGTCAAATTTTATTTTTGCTCTTATTTGTATGTGCAAGAAACCAGGGGCAAGTTCTGACAGTGAAGGAAAGGTTTCATGATGACACATCAGCACAATGTAATACTAACATGGAAGAAAGATAACAATATAGTATTCATTGTAAAAAGTGTGGTGCAGGGTGGTCTGAGTTCTGGGGTAAGACTTTGGAGTCAGGTGGACTTGGGTTTGACCTTTAGTGCCATTATTTACTCTTGTTCTGTTGTGTCTTTAGTTTCCTCCTCTGGAAGTTAAGGATGGTATTTGGTACTATTTATAAAGTGCTTGGCACACAAGTGGGCAGACTTTCCCAAAAGAACCAGGTGTCAGATTGTTGAGGCTTTGTGTACCACTGGGACTCTGTTGAAATTGCTCCACTTCACCATTTGGTGTGAAAACAGCCATATTTAATATGTAAGCGAAGGAGTATGGCTGTGTTCCAATAAAACTTTATTTATGGACATTGAAATATGAATTTCACATACTTTTCAAATGTCACAAAATATTGCTTTTGATTGGTTTTCAACCACTTTAAAACCTAAAAACCATTCTTAGCTCACAGGTTGTGAAGAAACAGAGCATGGGCTGTCTTGGCCCATGGGCACCAGTCCCCTGACCTCTGCTATAGTGGGTGCTCAATAATTGCTAGTTTCCTTCCCTGCTAAGAATCGTATGATGTGGGCACAGCTGGAAATAATTACTTTTGAGGGGGTAGAAGACTTGGAGCTTTTTTTTTTTTTTTCCCCCAAATTTTCAAGGTTATGTTCTATTTTCAGTGATCAAATAGTTTCTTTTGATTTCTTAACTGGAAAATTTGAGGACAGTTGTGCTGACACAAATTTCTACAGTCTTGTCAATTTTTAAAGCCTGCGAAGTTTACGCTTTTTAGCAGGGCAGCAGCCGATACGTTAAATAAAATCTGGGCTCTCTGGAGAGACTTTGTCCAGGTTGGTCTGGCTCACAAAATATTTGACCTTTATCCATTTTTCATTAGAGGAGTCGAACGTTTTATCTTCGGTTGCTGTACCTTGACTACCTTTGTTGAAATGTCATACAAATTTTTCTCTGTCTTGGCTCTAAAGTCAGTTGAAACTTGTGAATCATTTTTCCTGCAAGATGCAGTTGGGGGTTGAGGCAAATTGCGAAAGACGGTCCAAAATCCAAATTTGAAAACAGAGTTTGAAGAAGAAGATCAGAAAGTATGAATTTAAAAATTACCCCTGGGACTTCCCTGGTGGCACAGTGGTTAAGAACCCGCCTGCCAATGCAGGGGACACGGGTTCGAGCCCTGGTCCAGGAAGATCCCACATGCCACAGAGCAACTAAGCCCGTGCGCCACAACTACTGAAGCCCGTGCGCCATAACTACTGAAGCCCACGCGCCTAGAGCCCGTGCTCCGCAACAAGAGAAGCCACTGCAATGAGTAGCCCGCGCACCACAATGAAGAGTAGCCCCCGCTCGCCGCAACTAGAGAAAACCCGCGTGCAGCAACGAAGACCCAACACAGCCAAAACTAAGTAACTAAATACATTTATTTAAAAAAAAAAAATTACCTCTGTGCTTTGGCTCTCAGAAGTAAGAAATGCTCAACGCCATGGAGAGGACGCCATGGAGAGCGGAGGACTCTTTTTGTAGGTTATCAACTTAGAGGAGGAGCCCCAAATTGATGAGCATTGTGAGTCAGATTCCCAGCTATCGATTTGTTCTTTCAGTTATCTTGGAATTTTGTTAGGCTAAATAATTCTCACAGTTAGTGAGGTGAGTGACTAAGCCTCGGAAACTTGGTGTTACAGAGATCCTGTTATTAAATATTTATCGAAGAACTGTCGTATGCAAGGTACAGAGCTGGGACTGCAGGTGATGTGGAAATCTCCAAAACCAATTCTTTGCCTTTGAGGGACGCATAGTCTAGTTGTGAATTATGCATCCTATGTAAAATATCTTCTGATGTCAGTCTTTAAGCAGGCGGCATAAGGTGGTCCCATATGGTGGGGACCAAATGCTGTGTCCCTTTAGAAGGGATAGATCATTTCTCTCGAGATTTCTCGGAGTACCTTAAAGTTTGGAGATTGGAACCAGATCTGGAGGATCAAACACATCAGGTCTGCAGAGATGCGGGTGGAATAAGGGTAAGGTGGGTGTGCAGGTGTAGATGGCAAGGCTTAGAGTGTTGTCCGGAAGAGGGAGAGAGCGGGCCCAGTCCCCACTGCGGGGAGGACCCCTCCTGGAGGCACAGGGATGGGGGTGGGGCAGACCAGGTCTCAGTAGCTAGAGCCGCACAGGCGGGAGGGCTTTTTATCCCAAAGGCAATGTGGACCAGAGCAGGGGAGCTAACACGATGAAAACGTGACGTAGTTGAGCAGGTTGAACAATTTTTAAAAAATTAGAAAACTGTTTCCCCATAATCTCACTTTCTAGAAACATCTACTGGTAACATTTGGGCTGTTTCCTCTCATTCTTTGTGTGTGAAAAAAATGTGTGTGTGTGTGTGTGTGTATTATCATCAAGTAATAGGTTTCTTTTTTATAAAAGAATGGTGTTATTAGAGAAAATAAAAATAATCTGTTCACATTGTGATATAATTCCTGTGTGTTTTTACATGAATATACTCTGTGTGTGTGTGTGTGTGTGTGTGTCTGTGTATTTAACAGAGATCATTTGTTACTATTTTGAATGAAATCTTTTTTGTTTTCAGCTTTGAGATATAATTGACATGTGACATTGTGAGTTTGAATGAAATCTTCTGTTAAGCTTACATTTCCTTTTCTGTGCTGTATAGGAATAACACTGTTCACAGCAGAATGCTGAACTCTCTCCCTAGGTCTCCTCACGCCTGTATAGTCCCTTGGGTTGTTTTGACGTGGACAGAGTTACTGTCTGTCATTTATGGTGTGGACCCTAAAGCTATGGAGAAGTTGGGTACCTTCAGAGAGGATACAGCATCACGCTGCGTCCGTTTCTCTGAATATCAAATTATCCATCGCCTTAAGGTGTTCTTTCTTGGATCTGGTTTTTGTCGAATTTGTAACAGCCTTCGCTCCCAGCTGTAGTGCAGAAACTCGTCTTTAAGGGCTGGCCTTGGCCTTCAGGGCTCTGCAGGATGCGCCCCTGCCTCTCTCCCGGCATCCCCTCACACTCTGTCCTGGACCACTGCCTGTAGCGACGCTAGGATTCGTTCCGTCCCTGGATGTGATCTCTCGGCCTCCATGCCGTCACATGGGCTGCTCTTGCTGCAACACTGGTTTCTGCTTCTGCTGGCCTCGCCTTAAAAAGCACTTTCCTCAGAGGGGCCTCTGACAACCAGTGTCTTTTAACTTGGTGTCCCTCATGCTCTTGTCTGTCTGTCTGTCTCTCTCCCGGGACCTGTTATTCTGCACAGTTGTCACAATTGGAATTATATAAATTGTGATATTACACGTATTTATGATTAATTATTTGCTTCTTTGATATTTGTTTTCTATACCCAGTGTCAGGCACACTGTCTCACAGTAGTAGATGTAAATAATTAATATTTGGTGAATAAAACGGGATGAGTATCTTTTGCTATTATAACCTATAACTTTCTTTATTAATGATGAAATCATTTAAATTACTAAGTTTAAATTATTGAAGTATTAATTTTGAATTATTAAGTTAATTTTCTTCATGTGTAATAAAGCATCTGTGATTCCTCTTTCTTCTATAAATCTTAGTGGGAGAAATCTGGAGGTCTCCATCTCTCCCCTGTTATAAAATCCGTGCCTTTATATTTTAGAGTCGTGCTCCGATTTCGGCGAAACTTGTGGCCAATATGCTCTCGGTCGCTGGGGCGGATCACATCATCACCATGGACCTGCATGCCTCTCAGATCCAGGTTCCAGCATTTTCTTTGTTGTCCTTGGTTATGGTGGGGGCTTAGTGCAAGTGGTTAAATCCTAACACCCTGTTAGTTAAATAATTTTTGAAGGAGGTAACACGACGTGTGTTTTTAAGTTTGTATATGGCAACTCTTGGATTTTCATCTTTTTTACTGAACTTAGAAATATATTTAATGTTGATATCGCCTGTCTCCAGCACCACCTTCCCTCTACTCACTTTTGGAGGAGCAGGAATGGCTTCTTGGTAGTAAACTATAATTCCATCTCAACTTCTGGAAAATAATTAGAATGGGAGAGTCATAATGTAGGTTTTTTAAAACTCTTCATAACTTAGTTCCGTAATCTGGTAAACAGGCCAAATTACACTATGCATACTCTGTGATATAGTGAATGTTGACTTATTTGGCTTATAATAAGGTGTTTAAGAAACAGCAAACCTCTCACCCACTGATCTACAAAACCATTCTCCTATTCCTTAGGATAGAGCTGATCATAAGATAACGGACCATGTCCCCGTATTGAACTGAAATCTGCTTCTGGAACTTATCTGTCTTTTGATTTAATTCTGTTTGAATTAAGAAAAGGGAGTCTGCACAGACATAGAAAAACGGTTACCAAAGGGGAAAGGTGGGGGGGGGGGGGATAAATTAGGAGCTTGGGATGAACAGATACACACTACTGTATATAAAATAGGTAAACAACAAGGGCCTACTGTATAGCACAGGGAACTATATTCAGTATCTCGTATAATGGAAAAGAATCTGAAAAAGAATACATATATATATATATATATATATATATATATATATATATATATATATATATATATATATATATATAAATAACTGAATCACTTTGCTGGACACCTGAAAGTAACACAACCTTGTCAGTCAACTATACTTCAATTTAAAAAAAAGAAATTAAAAAAAAAAGAAAAAAAGGGGAGTCAGTTGAAAAGGCTTCTTTTGAATAAAAAATTCAAGTTTTATTTCATGAAAGAGAAGATCTTTTTAAAAACCCCGTGATAACGTGACACCCGCTTCTCCCCTTAGGGGTTCTT
Organism: Balaenoptera ricei; assembly: GCF_028023285.1. NCBI lineage: Eukaryota > Metazoa > Chordata > Mammalia > Artiodactyla > Balaenopteridae > Balaenoptera > Balaenoptera ricei. Next base: position 10,232,794 of record NC_082660.1, read on the forward strand.
TGATATCCCTGTGGATAACTTGTACGCGGAGCCCGCGGTCCTGCAGTGGATTCGGGAGAACATCACCGAGTGGAGAAACTGCATCATTGTTTCACCTGACGCCGGGGGCGCCAAAAGGTACTGCACAGGCCCAGGCGGCACAAGGCGGATTTCGATTTGTGTGTTTGCCGACTGCTTTTTCCTTTCCGTATGTGTTAGATGAGGAAGCATGTCTTAAAGTACTGAACAGTTTATTTTGCAAATGAGCAAGTAAGTAGCCAACAGGCTTCACCTCCAGAGCAGAGAGCTGTCATCTTTAACATTTCAACACTCATGAAAGAAAAAAAAAATACACACAGACATTTGGTTTTAGCAAAGAATGTTTTGAGTTTTTTAAGTTTTCATTTCTGATTATAAAAGCAGTGAGCCTAATTGGAAAATAAGGCTTTTACTTAACAACACGATTGACCAAGCTAGTTCTTCTTACTACAAACACTTAGAAATGGAAGCCAAAATAGAAAAATTTTTAAATCCGTGTCCACAGAGCAGCCAGAAAGAAAGGGAGATGTCTGTGGCCAAGAAATAAAGAAGGCTGACAGCCACGCTCGGGGTGGCCTGGGGTATGGGTGTCAGATCCAAGAAGAGGCGGGTGGCTTGGGAGAGGCTCATGCCCTCATGGGGGCCTCCAGAGAGAAGGGAGATGGCAGGGAGACCCCTCCTTGCAACCTGGGGAGGAAAGCCAGTCTTTCCCGATGCTGGGAAAATTGACCCCAGGCCACAGAGGCACGGCCGAGGGAGAATTCCACAAGCCCAGCTGTTCAGTAAGCACTCCCCGCTGAAGACCACCTCATTGTGCCTGACGATCCCAGTTAGGAAGCCGAGGGGGCTCAGCCCACAGAGAGCCACAGCGCCTGCAGATAACAGGGCGGCGGGCAGCCAGCCCCGTGGGCTCACAGGATAGTTGCTAGGCTGTAAAAGGAGGATGTTGGACCGAAATTGACATGGCACTAAAAGTATCAGAGCGCAGGTGCAGTGAATGGCATAACTAACGGTACTGAGCAGCAAATCCAGGGGGCTTTGCAGAGACTCAGGGAATTAAAGAGCAATCAGTACAGACATTGAGGATCGGGGTGAAGATGATGGAACGCCGATGCAGAGTGCTTTACTGTGCGCCGCGCCTCAGTGAGTCAGAGTCACCTTGTAGAACTGCGCAGCTGCTCTCTGTGGGGGGGGAAAGAGCGGAATGGATGCTCTCTGTGGGGGGGGGAAAGAGCGGAATGGAGTTTTAATTCCCCGGGCAGGGGCCTCTGTCAGGGAGGGAGAGGTGAAAGAGAGCTCCGTCCACCAGTCCTGAGAGAAAGCAAGGAAGCTCGTAAGTCTGTGCACGCTAAAAACCTGCCACAAGAGAGCGGTGACCATCAAGCTTGGGGACATCTTTAAAATGCAAATGCCCATCCCTCATCCCCTCCATGGCCAAGCTAAGGACCTAGAATCGAACTTAAAAGCTCCCCTTCGGGTGCAAGCAGCCCCGAGTGTTGTCTGCTTAAGACGACAGGGGAATGTGAGCAACATTTTGGAGTAATTTCTCTTGGAAATGCTTGCAGTTACCTAGAAACTTACTGAAGTCACACAGTGAAATCTGCAGGCGAATGCACTGGCCTGCTCGAAGGTTAGAGGGGAACACGTGGGTTGAGAGCATGAGATGTAACTTGTTTTTAGTAACAGCTTTATTGAGATGTAAGTCACATACCTCCAATTCATCCGTTTAAGGTGCGCAGGTCAGCGGTTTTTGTGTATTCAGAGTTAGGCACCTGTCACCACTGTCTAATTCCAGGACATTTGCAGTCACTCCCCACTCCCTCTCCCTCCAGCCCGTGGCCACCACTCATCTCCACTGTGTCTAGGGAATTGTCTCCCTGGGCGGTTCATATGGATGGATCATAAAATAAGTGGCTTTCGTGTCAGGCATATTTCTTTTTTTGACCAGAACAACTTAGTTTGATTGCTAACAGGCCAAAAGAATAATAGATTCCACAAACTTGTGTGGCCTTGTCTTTTCCCATCCCAACCCTATTTTTTATATATAGGGTGATGTCTCCCATTTTCTTCTTGAGGGGCCCCTATTCTTCCCAAAGTCAGAATTATGCTTTTCAAACATATACCCCCCTTTTTATTTCACACAGATGACAATATGCTGCACATACTTCTTTGCTGTGTTTTTTTAAAAGCGTGTTCCGCCTTAGCAACAGTTCCGCAGCTGTGCAGTAGGTCTGCTTTCTTGGTTTTCGCAGCTGGGTGATAGTCCCTTGGGTGCGGATGTAGTGATTCCTTTAACCAGTCTCTCGTTCCTCTTTAGTAGGTGCTGTTGTTTATGTTCTTAGGCACATTCCTGCAGCACGACACTCACTTTCACATTTCATATACTTGTACAAGTAGGATGCGTTCTTAGAACTGCTGTTGCCAAGTCCAGGGGCATGAGCTATTTAGGTTTTGATGCACAGGGTCAAAATTTGGTCTTTGAAAGAAGATAGACCATTGGGATTAGCAGATAAAACTACTATATATAAAATAGATAAGCAACAAGGATCTACTGTATAGCAGAGGAAACTATATTCAGTATCTTGTAACAAACCATAATGGAAAAGAATCGGAAAAAGAGTATATAAATATATATATATGTATAACTGAATCACTTTGCTGTACACCAGAAGCTAACACAACATTGTAAATCAACTATACTTCAACTAAAAAAAAAGAAGATAGACCAGTTGACATTCCCAAGTATGGATGCCAGTGACTTTGTACACAGGCTTGCTTACACAGCAGATGATCGGACTTCTTTTACTTTACAGATCGGCTGGGTGATACGTGGCATCTCCTCCTGTAAATTCCAGTTGCGTGCGTAAGGTTGAGCGCTCCTTCTAGCACGTTTATATTTTGTTCATACCTTTTGCATGTTCTGTCAGCTGGAGGCCTCTTCCTCTGGCTTGTTAGGAGTTCTGTGCAGGCAGGAAGTGACATCTTTGCTTCTCGTGTGTAGCAAATAAGTCCCCAAGTTTTTCACTTCTTCCCTTTTTGTATTTTTCTTCTCTGCAAGACTTTTAAAACATTCTTATGTACTCCCATTTATCTCTGTTTCACATTATGGCTTCTGGGTTTATGAAGGATCACCCTTAACATTTTTCTTCTCCCATGATTTCCTATGTTTTAAGGGTTGCTTTTTTCCTTTTTAATGTTTTGATTTTTCTTCCATCTGAAATCTGTTTTGGAATAAAGAGTGAATTAAGAATCCAACTCCCCCTGTCCCCAGCTATCTGAATTGTCCCCAAAACTATTCAATAATCAATTTTTCTCACACTGATTTGAAATACCATCTTTTATTACACACCAGGTTCCCCCATCTACTTGCCAACTCCTGCTGAAAAAAATGCAGTCAGCTAGCCAGAGGAAATGGCCAGCAGCAAGATGCTGTTTTTGTTCAGATCTCCTTCAGAGTAGTTCCGCTGCGATCGCCCCTGCCCCCTCTCTGCCGGGAAAGGCAAGCTTTTTAGGGGCGTGCGTTTCAGATTTGTTGTCACCTCCATTCCTCCCCAGTTTTTGCTACACATCCTTGTCATCCTCATATCCTGGAGTAAGCTGTTCCCCAAACGACAAAATAGCCTCGCAGGTAACGCATGATACATACAGTTGACGTTATCTGTGGCTTCTTTGTTTGATGCAAGAAGTCGTATTTCACCAAGAAAAATAGATATCTATCTGACAAATTGGAACTTGCTGTCGTAGAAAAAACTTTGAGGCTTGATTTGTTCCAGGTACAACTTAGTATCTCCACAAAACTTAATATCGCCACAAGAGGTCACTTGTGGGTAGAAAAAAATAAACCTTAGGAAACACACCCCTGTTGAGATAGTCAATATTAACGTAAAACTCGTCTGGGAAGTTGGTGAAACGCAATAATTCAGATTTGACTTTTTTCGCTTTTCTTTTAAAGAGAATATAATAGTGTATCCAGAAGAAATGGAAATCAAACTATGTATTATTTTTGTCCTAGCTTTTTCCACCCAAGATTTCTGTATGATGCACTGTCTCAACATCGTATGTTAGGAATAGGTATTAAGTCTAAGTTATACACCAGGAAAAGAAGAGTTGGAACCTGCGGAGAAATAGGAATGTTCTCGCAACCCAGGGGGCTTTTTACAGGGATATTTTCCTTTATTCTCTGCTTCTGATGTTACCATTGGGTACCTGAAGTGGCTGGAGCTCCCCCACTCATGTTCCACGCCTGTCCCCACCCCCCAAAACCGCATAGCTCAGCTTCTTTCCCACGCAGGCCTCTGCGCCCCCTGCTGGTGTGTTTGTGCACAGGCTTAGGAGAGCGGATCACATGGCAGAACGCAGGTTATGCTTGGACTTGAGTTGCTTCAGAACTTCAGCCCCAAATGGTGGCGCTTCCCCACCGTACCGAGATCTTCCTGGTCCTTACAAATAAACAAAATTTTAATATATACGCACATACATAAGGTGTTCAAGAGTCTTTTCTTGGGAAAACCTGTGTTGTGTTCTGAGAAACTAGCTTTCCTTAATGGGAGTTTAAATGGCTTATCTTTTATGAATTGGCATATAGATAGTAGTACATGTTTTAGGGCGATTATGGGGCAAAATTTTGGTCAGCATTCAAATTCTATATATATATATATATATATATATATATATATATATATATTATATATATATATATATATATATATATATATATATATATATATGCCACAATTTAAAAAAATACTGGTTGTTGAATGTTCTCAGAAACAAGCAGGGGTAACCTGTGGTACACAGTCCCCTTCATGCTGCCCTCTTGGCCCCAGAAAGTGGGTTCCTCGCAGCGACTTGGCCACACTCGGCTTGATCAGAGCACCCATGGGACGCCACTCTTGGTTGCCAGCTGAGGAGGACGCAGTGAATGGGACCAGGACTTAAAAAGCGTCCAGAGGTTGTATCCTCCAGGCACTGCATACTAAATTAGGGTGTGTAAGTGTGTATGTTTTGGTTCCTCAATAAAAAGTTTTTCAGCTGAATTGCATCATGAGTGACCGTCATTTCAAAAAGTGAAACAGGAAAATCTTCATGTCACCTTATGTCTATGGAGTTATTTTGCGCTAAGTTTCATCATTGAAATCTATTCTTCACAGGAAAAATCTAGAATGTTCCGGGCTCACCAGCAAGCCTGGCCTGCCACTTTCTCCTCCTTTTGCCAGTTCAGGCCTTTCAGAGCTGATGACTTTTGAGCATTTGCCCTAGTTGCACAGAGGCCTGGTCTGTGATTACCATCTCTGGAGGCCTCGAGTCCAGTGAAGCCCCTTGTCCTAAGCGTACAGATTACATGGCTACGCTCACCAGGACTTTGTCCCCGCTGGCCGCTCCCTACACCGAGCAGTTAGTAGTTTCTAAATAACTTGCTTTTAGTTGTGCCCCTGACTTTAAAAGGTACCCACGAACACTAACCTGTTGAGTGTCAGCTTCTTAGCCAGGAGTTTTAGCCCATGGTCAAGGCGCCCTGGCTTTCTTCCCCAGCTGCCACAAACGCAAGGCCACATCCTAGCATGTTTCTCCCCTTGGGTTGCTTAATACATATCCCAGACCAGGCCTGGCTTTGCAAGGGAGGCCTGATTCTTGCATTATCTTGAGTATGGCTGGTCACGACAGTCCTAAAATACAGCTATGAAGAACACAATTTTTTTTGTATTGGCAGTGTTTGATGTATCTGTCTGTGTCTTTTTTTTTTTTTTTTTTTAATGAATCTAGAGTTTTTTAATATTCTGGGAATACGTTTTCAGAATTAGTCTAATTTTTTTCCCTATATATATTTTTTAACTTTTTATTTTATATTGGAGTATAGTTGGTTAACAATGTTGTGTTAGTTTCAGGTGTACAGCAAAGTGATTCAGTTATACATATACATGTGTATCTATTCTTTTTCAAATTCTTCTCCCATCTAGGTTGTTACATAATATTGAACAGAGTTCCCTGTGCTATACAGTAGGTCCTTGTTGGTTATCTATTTTAAATATAGCAGTGTGGACATGTCAATCCCCAACTCCCAATCTATCCTCCCCGCCGCCTTCCCCCCTGGTAACCATAAGCTTGTTCTCTGAGTCTGTGACTGTCTGTGTCTTTGAGCAGGGTCACGTCAATCGCAGACAGGTTGAATGTGGAATTTGCCTTGATTCACAAGGAGAGGAAGAAGGCCAATGAAGTGGACCGGATGGTGCTGGTGGGCGACGTGAAGGACCGCGTGGCCATCCTTGTGGATGACATGGCCGACACATGTGGCACCATCTGCCACGCTGCGGACAAGTATGCGCGTGCTTTGGGACCACTGAGGAGAGGGGTGGGGCATCTCATTAAGAAAGGAAGAATGTCAGCTGTTAAAAACTAGGCTCACTTTTCCTAATTATTACTGATAGCTTAGTAGTAGTTTTTCAGACCAAAGTCAATTCTAGGCCTATTTTTTTTTTTTCTCGGTAGGGAAAAAACTGTGGCCCTTCATGGCCTGGTTTTCATTTTCAAGGTTGAACTTTCAGTGTGTTTTTAAAAAAGTTCAGAGAAGGTGCTTCTCCTGAAACTGAGCACAGGAGGAAAAAGACAGTCTTTCGGCCTCTTCAGGCCCTCGCTTCCTTGGCTCGCCTTCGCTCCAGCCTTCTCAGCCGTTGGCTTCCAGGGACTTGGAGCTGCGCTGCCCCGCGTGGGAGCCGCCCCCCCAGCCGTGCACGGCTGCAGAACGCGTGGACTGTGGCCCGTCTGACTTGAGATGCGCCGGGAGGGTAGAATGCACAGCAGGTTTCAGAGACAGAACGGAACAAAGAGGGTATAATACCTCAGTTTTGTGTACTGATTGTACGGCAACATGGTGACATTTTGGCTTTACTCTTTTAAACCTGGGCAGTTTTGTTCCCTGGGTGACATTTGACAATATCTGGAGACAGTTTTGGTTGTGACAACTGAGGGGGGGGGCGTTGCTGTTGGGTAGAGGCCAGGGATGTGCTGCACAGCAAAGAATTATCCGGGCCCGACGTCAAGGCTGATAATCCCCGATTTAAGGGAATGTAAAGTGTTTGGCCAGCACAGACCTTAAAAGATCCTGTTTTAGACTGATAAATGTGAGTGAAATTGGTTTCCTGTTTTCCTTTATGGAACACACTGTTGCTTTTAAATTCACACTAAGGGGAGAATAGTTCAAGAATATTTGTGTGCACTTAATTTTTTTCTCTTTTATTTTATAGGCTACTCTCGGCCGGAGCCACCAAAGTTTATGCTATCCTTACCCATGGGATCTTCTCTGGGCCAGCTATTTCCAGAATAAATAATGCCGCCTTTGAGGCTGTTGTTGTGACAAACACTATTCCCCAAGAGGACAAAATGAAGCACTGCTCCAAGATTCAGGTACTGGCTACACTGCTAGCATCTTGCGTGTGTGACCACTTGCTAAGCAGATGTCAGTAGAGGTTGTAGCTTCCCGTAATGGGAAGGTATGATAACATGTTAGATGTCTGGGAAAGGCTGGGGCCAGCAGAGGTCAAAGTTATAAATAGTAAGTGAATAAAGCCAAAGTAAAGAACATTAAGAAACAGGCTGTGCTAAAGCTAAACAGAGTTACCACATGACCCCCCTGGTCCATCTCCAGGGTTATTCCTCCAAATCTGAAAACGGCTGTTCAAACAAAACCTTATGCGCGAGTATTCACAGCAGGCCTTATTCACGGTAGCCAAAAGGTGGAAATGACCAAATGTCCACTGACAGTTGAATGGTTAACCGAAGTGTGGCCTCTTCATACGATGAAATATTCCTCAGCCTTAAAAAGGAAGGAGACTTTGATACGTGCAACAACATCGATGAACCTTGAAAGCGGTATGCTAAGAGAAAGAAACCAGTCACAGAAGGACAAATATTGTGTGATGTGTGAACTAGATTCCACTTTCCTGAGGGCCCTAGAGTAGTCAGGTTCATAGAAAGGGGAAGTAGAGTGGTGGTGACCAGGAGCGGGGGATAGGGAGTTAGTGTTTAATGGTGCAGGGTTTCCGTTTGGGACGATGAAAAAGTTTGGGAAATGTTTACATACCACTGGGAATGTAATTAATGCCACTGAGTTCTGTACTTAAAAATGGTTAAAATGGCAACTTTTGTGGTACATGTATTTTGCCACAGGTTTTTAAAATGGGGGAGGAAAACAAAGAAGCAGCTTGGCTGTGCCAGGGGTCTCCGAGCTTTACTCCTTCTCTCCCTCCTGACTCGGGAGGCCCCCAGAGAGTTGGCAGTGATCACTTCACACCAACTGGCCTGAAATAAGTTGAAGGGCTTTGAGTCCTCGTTTTGCCTCTATGTCTTGGTGAACCTTGGCAGGTCCTTTCATTGCTGGAAGCCTCCATGCCCATCATTAGAGCATGAAGACGGATCAGAGTGATGCGCTTCGTGATCTCTCATCCATCGGAGAGCAACGCAGTTCATTCGGCACCAGGAGATTCATTAGAAAATGGTCAAAATAGCTATGCCTTAGATTTTCATGTCTGATTCTCAGTAGCTGAGAGTCAGCAAATTAAGGCCCCCGGGCCCAATCCAGCCCACCATCTGTTTTTGTAAATAAAGTTTTACTGAAACACAGCCATGCCCATTCATTTATGTATTGTCTGTGGCTGTTCTCAGGCTGACCCCGGAGTTAGATGATTTACAGCTGTGCTGTCAGACGTTACAGTTTCTGTGTTTTCAGAAACCAAGAGAGAGAAAAACCTTCCACATAATGATTGAGTAAATTTAATTTTAAAACAACAAGCACCCAAAGTAAAGGATGTGTCTGGTTAACAGCGGCCCTGAAAAGCCTTTGAAGTATCTGCACTGAAAAATCTCACTTCCAGGATCCCGTACAGGATAGTAATTTGAAGACAGACCCAAAACTCTCTGTCCTCTCAGAAGAAATGGCTGCGGGGAGGTTCGATAGTGGCACATCTTACGTGCTGGAGAGAGCGTTTCTAGGCTTTCTGGCTTCTAAGTTTCTAATTAAACATGACTGAGATGTCCCACTTTCCTCTCCTCTTTTCTGTCTTTTCATTGGTGTTTAGGTTATTGACATTTCGATGATCTTGGCCGAGGCGATTCGAAGGACCCACAACGGTGAATCTGTGTCTTACCTGTTCAGCCACGTCCCACTGTAAATCCAGGATGTGAGGTGTGGAAGCAAGCCTGCTCTGGCTTCTGACTTGCGTGCATTTGTCTGATTTATTAGCTTTAGGACTAAGCAGTTATATTAATGCAAAAGCATCAGATCTTTGTATACTCCGAGGTCCACTGGTTTTCCCCCTCTTAAAGCTCTCGACCATTTATTTCCAGTTTGGTGGGGAGGGCAGTGGTTATTTGATCTTTAAGTGAGCAGTCTTAAATGAGAAATGTTTTTGTTATCTTGATTTGTTCTGATAGGTGACCTTTTTTTCCTTTGTTCTGTCACTGCTTTGAGGCCACAACTTTCAAGTTTATAATTCCATTGTGGAAGTTCATAGTTTATGTATTTCAGGGTTACCAAAGGTCACCTCAGATTAAAGCCTCTGTGTAAATATAGAATGATAATGCCTATGGACATTTGGGTGAAACCCTGTAGAGAATTAGCCTTTTGCTTCTAAGTGAACCTTAGAGAATTTACAATACCCTGAATTTTGAGTATTTGTTTTAGTGAGCAGGTTTCCAATAAGCCATTTTGGTTATTATGCTTAATTTGGACCAAATTTTATGTAGCTGAAGATGGCCACTGACACGTTTATTTCTGGTAAACATTAGACATATCAGAGGCAATGTAGTTCAGTATTTTTTTATTGCCACTTCTAAAAATCATAACTGTCACTTCTCTGAAATACCTTGTTCTAAAATTCCAAAATTATGTTCAGCAATAGAGCTGACTGAGAAACTGTTTTGAGGTAGTCTGCAAGTTCAGTGTCACATCCATGCTGTGTCCATCCCAGATACACCTCATGTCCTGCCATCTTTTTTTTAATGTCCTGTTTTTAGCTCTAGCTTTTACTTTGCCTTTTTTCCAAGAGTTTCATGTTGTGGATTTCCATCACAACAAAGACTTCTTCCCTAAGTCCCCTCACATTTACTAGTCTGATCTCTGTTTTGCTTTTGACATGAGAAAAAGGTGAATTGTTTGTGGGTGCCTCCAAATACATATTTAAATATTATTTCCTTAGTGTTGATCTCATGGTCTTTTGCCTTTTGTAATCACAAGTAGCAAGCGTCCTAGGCAACAGATTATTTTAACTAAAGCTGTTACATGAAAAATGTGGGTGAGAAAGGCCTACAGAAAAAGGACAAATAAGGAAACATTAGTTGCTCCATGAAGTTAATGTTCAAATGGTGGCCCAGGAGTGATGGTGGAGGGAAGATAGCTTTATCCACAGGTGGCTTTTGATGACTCCTGAGTGAGGCGCCCCCGTCCCCGGTGGCAGGCGGCAAGCATCAACTCTGAATTTTCCTAAGTGCGCGTTGGTGGACAACCAACTGAGTGCTTCCGCCCCCAAAGAAGAAAATGTGCCTGCACAGACAAAGCCCAGGAATAATAAATAACAATCTCCTCCTTCTGCTGAATCTCAAAACTTGAAGAGAAGAAAGTCTCTGATCTAAATTCTGTGGGTGGAAAAATGAAATCTGTTTAAGTTGTTAACAAATCTGAATAGCAATCTTTAAGGTTTCAAACTTCACTACAGCAGAGGGTGAATCAAAGTTTACAAGTATCGTTTTAGTCATTGCAGAGACTAGCATTTTGCTGTACCTTAAGAGGGCTTTTGAGAAAAAATCATAGCGTAGCCTGGTTAGGGTCAGCTATGCAATACGATGGGCTCTATCTAGACGAGAGTTGATTTGAGATATGTAAAGAGCCTGTTTAGATGTATGTAATTTTTATTTTTGACAAATGAGTGATATCTGTATTTCTTGAAATTTCTATGCATAGAGAAATGAAAATGTAGTTGTGAACGCACGCAGGTAGACAGCTTGGCATCCCAGTGTAGACATGTTGACAATGACTAAAACCAGTTGATTTAAAGGTAGTCATTTCGTCCAAGATTTAAGAGTCTAACACACAGAGCTAGTTTTAAAATAATGATCTTCAGATAAAGATATAAAAATCGGTATTGTCATTCTCTGAATTAAGAATTGATTGTTTCTATGGTTATTTATCTCCACTTTTGTATTTTAAAGTACTTCTGGTACATCTATCAACTAAATAGACTAGACGTAGCCCTGCGCAGCAGCAATGTAGACCTTAACTATTTTGATGGTCCAGTTCAAAAAAGATGATGAAGACGGCCTTGAGAGCAGCTTAATCCCAGAACTTGTGCGTCCCTTGCTGCTTATGTGGAAACATTTCAGTGAAACCACCAAATACATTGGTCCTGTCTGACTCTGCTGCATGGCGGTTGACTTGGAGTACATCTAGCCAAAAAGGGGAGCCAGAGAAATATGAATATACCAAAGTTGCTCAGTTTCCAACTTAAATTACATTAACCAGCTTAAAGAGATTCGTATTATAACTTTCCTTTGGTAGATACGATGTCAAATAGATTCCGGAACTACATCATTTGCAGTGCTTGTATTGGTTTAGAATATAGGATTCGAAGATCTTCCAACACTGTACTAAAAACATTTCAATAAAATCATGCTCCTTCTTTCTTTCATACTTTGTATCATCATTGTGGAGTAATATGTTTTGATGGAGTGATGTGTTTTGATGGGTACCTTGAAGTGTTTGCTACATCATGGCTGTAGCCCAGCATATAAAGTTACAGAAAAGCCAGAAGTTCATTGAAGTCAGCTCTTCTCCATTCTGAAGGTGTTGCCGAAGAACTGATGAGCAGTCTCCTTGCCCCAAAGCATAATATCTGGGCCACGTAAGAGTTCTAGACGTTGCCTATAAAATTGAAGATTGCACTGTGTGTTTATACATCAGAGTAGTCGTGTTCAATATCCGTAGGTTGGAATGGACCAAACTTAAATGTAAGCCCCATAGAAGTTTTTCACATGCTTTGAATTCAGAAGCACCAGGAAGAGTTTGAGTTTCCCGCTCCCATAAAACAACTGTCACCTATTCTGTGATACTTTTACTCTCGTGGGGATGAAGTAAAAAAATTGTTTTTGGCCACACCGTGCGTGCAGCATGTGGGATCTTAGTTCCCCGACCAGGGATCACACCCGCGCCCCCTGCAGTGGAAGTGCAGGGTCTTAACCACTGGACCACCAGGGAAGTCCTGGACAAAGTAAACTTCTAATTACGGTTCTCCCAGGAAAGCTCAGCTTTAAAGTGTGGGTAATGCTGAGAGTGGCAACAGTTTGTCTTAAAAAGTCCCAGTGAAATATAAAGAACTAAAACCAAGTCAGCTGGAGAAGATCACAGTTTTAAGACAAAACAGGATAAAATGTAATAGAAGGGAGGAAGAAAATGGAGAGATGGAAACACCAAAATCACTTCACCAACTTTACAGTTTCACCTCATTAATGCTGTCACACATGCCTCCTTGGAAGTGTTTGATTTCATATGGCAGGTCCTCCCCAACCCACCAGCTGGCCTACTGGCTGGACGGGCTAAGCATCCAAGGGGAAGATGTGATACTAAGAGGTTCAGAGGGTCGAATGAGGCTGGGGAGGTGAGACAGGGCTTTGTGAAGGGACTGCTGTTACCGATGGTACTTCACAGCAGAATTTTCCAGAACCACTGGCTGTACTCCAGCATGGACTGAAGCAGGACAGCACAGGGTGTCTGGTACTTATTATGTTAGAGTGAGGATAGCCAGTGAAGATGGAAGTTGGGCTGAAACGTACTGCCTTATCCTTTGTGTACATTGCATGCAGAAGTTGACAGAGTGGATCCTTTTCGCTGCAGATCTTCACCTAATTGGTTTATCTCCTGCACCCCGGGAACACAGCCCTCCACCTTTTCCCTTGCTTTCCAAGTCCACGTTCTGGATTGGTTTGATGTGTTGTCACCTCTGAGCTCTTGTTTTCTCTCCTGAAAGAGCGTGGTGCTCAGAAACAGACTCCACCACTTACTAGAGTTAAGACAATGACAACAACAAACCCTCTTTGGGCTAGTTGCTTACCCCCTCTGTGCCTCAGTTTCCTTGTATGTGAAGTGGGATAATAGTACCTCTCTCAGAAGATGTGATGAGGAGTAAACGAGATGATATCTGTAAAGAGCTTAGAACCGATGGTTTTGTACATTAACCTCAGTTTTTAGAACAGGCATCTTATTTCTTCCCTTTGAGAGAATCGAAGTATGAAGAAGCAAGATTTTCATGCACTCTCTAGATGCTAATCCATGTGCCTGTGAGCTAGTCACAAACACGATCCACTCACCCAGGGGTACATTGTCCTGGCACGTGACCGTCTCCACCAAGGGTAGCATTTGGTGATGACAAATGGTTGCATGTTGAAGACACTTTGCTGGGCTGTAGAAATGACAGGAGTGGATGACATGTGGTAATGGAGATGGTGACCAATTGAGGCTGTTTACAGCAACCTGATTCCATTCACTATCACAACATTAAAAAAAAGCAGTGCCCAATATAAACAGCAGTTTTCACTGTTCTAACGGCTAAGTCCTGTGGTCAGAAGAAAACCCAGCTGAACTCATTCCACAAGAGCAATAGAAAGAGACTGGCAGAGCAAAAAATGTAATGCAGTGGAAAGTGCCCTAAATTGGGGCTGTGGCGATCTAGGGTCTGGTTCCTGACATGCTACCAGCAAGCTGTGTGACCTGGGGAGAATGTCTGTACCACTCTGAGTCTGAGTATCTTTGTGAAAAAGAAGGGGTAGATGATTGCTAAAGTCCCCAGCAGTTTGAACAGGCCCTGACCTCTATGCTAGATTTAGTTGGACTACTTCTAACTGAAGGCTGTGGTCCTAATGTGGCAAAGATGGTTCCTTCTCCATCAGGTGAACAACTTGTTTGGGCTTGCAGGGGACTTTCTCAGTGCTACCTCTGGAAGTCTTGCATCCCAGGAAAGCCTGCAGTCCTGGGCACGCCAGGGTGCTCGGTCACTCTCATTCTCTTTCTTCTAACGTGGATAGTTCTGGATCCCCAGCACCACCTTGGCTAAGGAATCTCACAAGCATGGCTCTGATCTTGTGCCAGTTGCAACACAAAGGAGGCTATATGACAAGCCCAACAATGTGCCAACGACCTGTGGCGTCACAGTTTTTAAAAAATCCATTGTCAATTAACTGTAGAAGCTGAAGGCTGTAGTCACAAATAAAAGAGGGAAAAGGGGGGACACCTTTAGGAAACGCATTCAAGACCTGGCTTGACTGCCAGTCCTTTGGCAGAGCTGCCTTTAAAGCCATAAGTGGTCTTTAGAGACCCCGGGGAACAGTCCAGGCAGAAGGCAGAGTGCCCTAAATATTTGCTGATGGACGTCGCCCTTCTGTGCTTTGAGGGATTCTTAGGTCTGTGAGCACTTGACCTTCAGTGTCTGAGGATGCATGATTCTCTGATTTTCCCTATGCAGAGAGTGTTAAATCTACTATCTTCTTGCCTCGAAGCTAAGACTGACCATGAGTTACAGAAAAATTGTGAGGACTTAGACCGAACTTGTGTCACTTTGTCAAATCATCAGAGGGATTCTTTGGGGGCACATTTTAGTGTATGTTTGCTATAGAATGAACTCAGGAAGTGCCACTGACAGTATACTTGTCTGAAGAACCAAGGAAGGACCCGAAACTTCCTGAAGCCTCAGAATATCCTGTTTTTAGGACCAGGGCTGTAGAGCAGCCTCCTGAAGTATTGAAAGGGACAGACCCCTCTCGGCAGTAACTGTGCATTCATTTCCCCACTGACGGCTTTCATAGCCTTACAAAGAGCAACACTTCAATGAAGACAAAATTCATGAACAGTGTCCTATGAATAAAAGGGCTCCCCTGTTGGTGCAGTGGTTAAGAATCCACCTGCCAATGCAGGGGACACGGGTTCGAGCCCTGGTCCGGGAAGATCTCACATGCCGCGGAGCCACTAAGCCAGTGCGCCACAACTACTGAGCCTGCGCTCTAGAGCCCACGAGCCACAGCTACTGAGCCCATGTGCCACAACTACTGAAGCCCACGTGCCTAGAGCCCGTGCTCCACAACAAGAGAAGCCACCGCAATGAGAAGCCCGTGCACCGTAGCGGAGTGGCCCCCGCTCGACGCAACCAAAGAAAGCCTGCGTGCAGCAATGAAGACCCAATGC
Organism: Balaenoptera ricei; assembly: GCF_028023285.1. Taxonomy (NCBI): domain Eukaryota; kingdom Metazoa; phylum Chordata; class Mammalia; order Artiodactyla; family Balaenopteridae; genus Balaenoptera; species Balaenoptera ricei. Next base: position 10,248,029 of record NC_082660.1, read on the forward strand.
AGCCAAAAATAAATAAATAAATAATTTTTTAAAAGATTAAAAAAAATAAAAGAGCACATGGAGGAAAACCATGGCACAAGAAGGCTGGTTTTTGGTGAGTCAGTAATTTCTTACTGACTTGCATTGGTGCGGCCGTAAATGCGGTCTCGACCCTTGTCATTTGGAGGTGTTTTGTTTTATGTGTGCAAGTTATAGGAACTATAATTCATCTGAGAAATACCTCTTGCTCCTCTGTCTTTTGACTCTTATGAACATTTTGGCTCAGACAGATGTCAAATGGAAGATTTGTATCTGTAGTCTTCTGGGCTGCCTTGATGATTTCTTCCACGGGCAAAGTGAAGGAGGGGGTCTCACACTCACTCACCCATTCGTTCTTGATGGAGCAGTTACTAGGAGGCCGTTGTGTTAGGATGGGGCTCTGAGGTAAATACCAGATAAATGAAATACGTGACCAAGGCTTACATGTATTAAGCCATTAGCGTTTACGTGGATTGTTTTATACACAAGCATGTGATGTAGGCAGCGTGGGAGGATGATCGCCCTGCCCTTGCAGACAGGATCATTCATTCGGAGCAAGGGCAACAGTGCGAGGTTTTTGTTGTTTGTTTTTTTGTTTTGGGGTTTTTTTTTTAGTATTTTTGTTGGTGTATTTCTCTTTCAGTATTGTAAAAAAGAAAATCTACAGTCAGAATCATTTATGTCAAGTCTACCAAGACAGTCACACTCAGCATTAAAATGTAAATAGAACAAAGGAGCGCTTGTTTAAAAGGTGCATGACTACATCTCTTCCAGCTTAAAAACCTGTTTAAGATACTCTATTGATTTCATAGCCATTTCTGGTGCGCTTCTGCTGTTAATCATTTTTTTCCTATGATTATTAGCTTCTTAAGTTTATTACATATTGTCCTCAGAGCCAATTTTATCGTCAATAAACGTTTCAAGGTCCCTGACGGAGGTGTTTCAGGATGGGGTTGGGGGAGGGAAGCTGGATGAAGGAGGGCGCAGCAGGCTTTCTCTGGGGCCAGGCACCTCCCCTCGGGGAAAGAGCCCTTCCGCTCCTGCCCCCCTTTGCCCCTCTGGCCATTTTCTTTTGCCTCCCAGGATAATTTCTTTCTTTTTTTGGGGGGGGGGAATTGCACATATTTATTATTTATTAAAAATTTTTATTGGATTATAGTTGATTTACAATGTTGTGTTAGTTTCAGGTGTACAGCAAAGTGACTCAGTTATACAAATACACAGATCCACTATTTCTTTCTTTCTTTCTTTCTTTCTTTATTTATTTTTTTATGGCTGTGTTGGGTCTTCGTTTCTGTGCGAGGGTTTTCTCTAGTTGCGGCAAGTGGGGACCACTCTTCATCGCGGTGCACGGGCCTCTCACTATCGTGGCGTTTCTTGTTGCGGAGCACAGGCTCCAGACGCACAGGCTCAGTAGTTGTGGCTCACGGGCCTAGTTGCTCTGCGGCATGTGGGATCTTCCCAGACCACGGCTCGAACCCGTGTCCCCTGCATTGGCAGGCAGATTCTCAACCACTGCGCCACCAGGGAAGCCCCAGATCCACTCTTTTTGATTCTTTTCCCATATAGGCCATTACAGAGTACTGAGAAGAGTTCCCTGTGCTATACATTAGGTCCTTATTAATTATCTATTTTATATGTAATAGTGTGTATATCAGGATAATTTATTTCAGGGTTTCTCAAGCTCAGCACCATTGGCATTTTGCACTAGATAATTCCTTGTCGTGGGGCCGTCCTGTGCATCGTGGGGTGTTCAGCAGCATCCTGGGCTTCTACTCTGTAGATGTCAGTAGTAGCCCGCCGCCTATTCCCTGGGGGCAAAAATCGCCCCTGGTTGAGAACCATTGATTTATTTTAACCAGGACCTTCTTCCTTAATCCTCTTCCTGACGTTCAGGTCAGAATTCCAGAGGAGATCCATCCTGGCCCCTGGCCCCTGGTCCACTCTCAAGTAGAAAAGCATTTTAGAACGAAGTGGATAAGACAGTGGCAATCATAAGTCACTTTAAAAACGTAAACACCAGTGTTTGCTACGACATGAAATTTTACACCAAAATAATTGCATTATCCTTTTGATGCAGGGCTTCAAACACCGATCCCTACGTCTGCCATGAATTGGGGTGAGATCCCTACTGCACAGCTGCGGAACTGGTGCTAAGGCGGAACCCGCTTTTAAAAAAACACAGCAAAGAAGTATGTGCAGCATATTATCATGTGTGAAATAAAAAGGGGGATATATGTGTGAAAAGCATAATTCTGACTTTGGGAAGAATAGGGGCCCCTCAAGAAGGAAATGGGAGACATCACCCTATATATAAAAAATAGGGTTGGGATGGGAAAAGACAAGGCCACACAAGTTTGTGGAATCTATCATTCTTTTGGCTTGTTAGCTATCAAACTGAGTTGTTCTGGTCAAAAACAGAAATATGCCTGACACGAAAGCCACTTATTTTATGATCCATCCATATGCCTGACACGTTTTTTGTTTGAATCAAGAAACTGATTAAGGTAATCTTTAAAGAGGTGACTGAATTTTAGTCTGACTTCAGCGGTGACATCCAGAGAGCAGAGATTCCCGTGCGCCTTGCAGGTGGTGGGTATCCGGGCCCTTCCGTGATTGAACTCTCATAAGATGGCCAGAGTCTAACATGGTCAAACCGTAGAGCAACTCACCTCTCTTGTCAAATGTCGTGGAATTGATAAGATTTCGGAGTTAGATGGAACATTTGAGACTCATTTTACAGATGAAACTAAGGCCCAAAGAGACAAAGTGACCGGCTCAGTTAAGGTCACACTGTTCCTTAGAAGAAACGCTGTGGGTGGTAAATGGGCCTCTTGCTTCTGCCACTGGAGGTGTTTCCTCTAGCCCAGGTGTTTCCTCCAACATTCTGATCACTATCTCAGGAGGGTGAAGGAGTTTATCATTAAGCCTCAGGGCAGTGAGAGAAAGCACAAAATATGGTGCGGTAACTTCCATCAACCTGGAATGCTTGCTTCTGCAGATTTGGTTGTTCGCTTTCCTTCTTCCAAAAAAAGGTCTTTCGTCGCACTCACGGCATTTGCCTGGTCCTTCTTCATAGTCATGCCAACGTGGGGAGATTTAAAATAACAACCCTGGGTCATGGGTGTTTTTAAGGTGACAGTAATTTTGTAGGGCAGTGGTTCTCAAAGTGTGGTCCTGGGCTAGTGGCATTGCCAGGAAACTTAGGAGAAATGCAGATTCTCGGGCCCCGCCCCAGGCCTATTGGATCAGAAACCCTGGGTGTAGGGGTGTGGCAGGCACGGGGTTTGATACACTGAAGTTTGAGAACTACACTGTAAGGCTAAGTCCTCTAGTTTAGTAGTTGGCAAACTTGGTTGCCTATGGGGCCACCTAAGGAGCTTTTTAAAATATTGCTGAAAATGAGATTAATTTAAAAAAATGTATAACTGTGTGGTGATGGATGTTGACTAGACTTATAGTGGTGATCATTTGGCAACATATACAGGTATTGAATCATTATGTTGTACACCTGAAACTAATAAATTCTATATGTCAATTACACCTCCGTTAAAGAAAATGAAATTGATGCCTGGGCCTTGCCCCCCAGAGATTCTGACTTAATTGGCCTGTGGAGCAACCACTGTGCAGCCAAGCTTGAACCATCCCTGATGGCTGAGTCCGTGCTGCGCGCCGAGCGCACGCGCCACCCCACCCCCACGCATCGCACAGGGGACGATCCTTTCCTTCTTGAAGAAGATGGTTCTGACTCTAGTAAGTTACAATCAATTTAATTACACTTAATTGTAATTCTTGTATTCAGCTGAAAAGTTATGCCTACTCTGCGGACATTTGGAGAGAAGAGCAGCTTTCAGTTTATCTGAAGATTCAAATGTACCTAGATTAGAGATTTCTGATATTTGTTTTCACTTACCCAAAAACTATAATTGCCAGGCACTTAGTAACTTGGAACATTTGAGTTGTTTCTAATGCTTTGGTTTTATGGACAGAAAAAGACAATGTTTATTTTCTAGAAACACAAAGTATAAGATTCCATTGGTGAAAATAGAGTTATTACCAAAAAAATGTTAAAATTAACAATACTTAATCATTTGTAATAATGGGTTCAACACACACTCCTTAATGTCTAAGGAATTTCCAGTGATTTTATTAATATGGGAATCTCCTTTAAAAAAGTGTTTTTAGGAGGGAAGCTGGAACCAAGAGAAAAATAATAGGAGCAGTTTTATTTAACACCGTATTTTTCAACACCGTCGATCAGTTAAACAACCGCAACAAAAAGTCAATTAAATCAAGGAGTCTATTTTTTTTTATTGAAGTGTAGTTGATTTACAATGTTGTGTTAGTTTCTGGTGTACAGCAAAATGGCTCAGTTTTATAGATGTGTGTGTATATGTATATATTCTTTTTCAGATTCTTTTCTATTATAGTTTATTACAAGATATTTATTACAGTTCCCTCTGCTATACAGTAGGACCTTGTTTATCTAGTTTATATAAAGTAGTGTGTATCTGTTAAACCCAAACTCCTAATCTGTCCCTCCCCCCCTTCCCCTTTGGTAACCATAAGTTTGTTTTCTATGTCTGTGACTCCATTTCTGTTTTGTAAGTTCATTTGTATCATTTTTTTCGATTCCACATATAGTTGATGTCATGTGATATTTGTCTTTGTCTGACTTCACTCAGTATGATAATCTCTAGGTCCATCCTTGTTGCTGCAAATGGCATTATTTCATTCTTTTATTTATGGCTGGGTAGTATTCCACTGTATATATGTACCACATCTTCCTTATCCACTCATCTGTTGATGGGCATTTAGGTTGCTTCCATGTCTTGGCTATTGTGAATAGTGCTGCTGTGAACAACATTGGGGTGCATGTATCTTTTCAAAGTATGGTTTTCTTCAGATACATGCCCAGGAGTGTGGTTGCTAGATCATGTGGTAGTTCTATTTTTAGTTTTTTAAGGAACCTCCATGCTGTTTTCCATAGTGGCTGCACCAATTTACATTCCCACCAACAGTATAGGAGGATTCCCTTTTCTCCACACCCAAGGACTCTTATTAAAAAAGGATCTATACGTGACTTAAATATTGTATTTTAACTTGAATTATATAAATGGACTTATTTGGGGAGACAGTTCTCCACAGGTCTCTTGCAGTTCTGTACATCTCATGAGCAGAGTCATTGAGAGCCTTGGTTCTGGATAATCTTTTCAAGGATGTTTATATAGCAAGCAGAAGATAGTGGATAGTTTTGGAAGACAGAGATAGCGTCCCTTTCTGGGGCAGGTGGCAGGTTTGATTGCTGTCCGGTCTAATAATGACAGTGCCTCCCTCTGGGCAAAATTCAGTGAGGTTTGCTTGCAGCCCATTACAAATGTTTGGGTTCTCTAAACTCGGGGTTCCTCAGCTGTGATGCAAACCCACTTCATGCATAGCATCCACCCAGAGCCGCTCCGTGGCATTGGGGGGACAAAGGGAACCGCTACCTGCTGTGCCACGAGTGCTAAAGTCCTTTGTCCCTGACCCAGGAGTCTCTTGTATTCTGTCAGCATCCAGGAACCTGTGGCAGATGAACTTGTTAGCTGGCAAGGATGGTACTATCTCAAACCTTTCACAGTGCCTGACAATTATATTCACCAATTATTTTTAGGTAGGGCCAAGACCCCTTGAGTATGGGTCCAGGATTACCTGTCTTCCATAGACCGTACCTGGAATACATTAGCTATTATTTATCTTTATTTTTTTAAAATTTTAACTGGAGTGAGAACTTAAAAACATATGCACAACAATCTGAGTACAGACTCTCCAGATATTTTCCCCTTTTTATTTATCTCACCCACATCTAACTTGATAGCTTATTTTTATTTATTTATTTATTTATTTATTTATTTATTTATTTTTGGCTGTGTTGGGTCTTGTTTTTGTATCCATTCAGCAAGCTTATGTCTTTTGGTTGGAGCATTTAATCCATTCACGTTTGAAGTAATTATCGATATGTACGTTCCTGTTACCATTTTCTTAATTGTTTGGGGTTTGTTTTTGTAGGTCCTTTTCTTCTCTTGTGTTTCCCACTTAGAGAAGTTCCTTTAGCATTTGTTGTAGAGCTGGTTTGGTGGTGCTGAATTCTCTTAGCTTTTGCTTGTCTGTAAAGCTTTTGATTTCTCCATCGAATCTGAATGAGATCCTTGCCAGGTAGAGTAATCTTGGTTGTAGGTTCTTCCCTTTCATCACTTTAAATATGTCATGCCACTCCCTTCTGGCTTGTAGAGTTTCCGCTGAGAAATCAGCTGTTAACCTTATGGGAGTTCCCTTGTATGTTATTTGTCGTTTTTCCCTTGCTGCTTTCAATAATTTTTCTTTGTCTTTAATTTTTGCCAGTTTGATTACTATGTGTCTCGGCCTGTTTCTCCTTGGGTTTATCCTGTATGGGACTCTCTGCACTTCCTGGACTTGGGGGTCTATTTCCTTTCCCATGTTAGGGAAGTTTTCGACTATGATCTCTTCAAATATTTTCTCTGGTCCTTTCTGTCTGTCTCTTCTCCTTCTGGGACCCCTATAATGAGAATGTTGTGTTTAATGTTGTCCCAAAGGTCTCTTAGGCTGTCTGCATTTCTTTTCATTCTTTTTTCTTTATTCTGTTCCGCAGCAGTGAATTCCACCATTCTGTCTTCCAGGTCACTTATCCGTTCTTCTGCCTCAGTTATTCTGCTATTGATTCCTTCTAGTGTAGTTTTCATTTCAGTTATTGTATTGTTCATCTCTGTTTGTTTGTTCTTTAATTCTTCTAGGTCTTTGTTAAACACTTCTTGCATCTTCTCGATCTTTGCCTCCATTCTTTTTCCGAGGTCCTGGATCATCTTCACTATCATTATTCTGAATTCTTTTTCTGGAAGGTTGCCTATCTCCACTTCATTTAGTTGTTTTTCTGGGGTTTTATCTTGTTCCTTCATCTGGTACATAGCCCTCTGCCTTTTCATCTTGTCTGTCTTTCTGTGAATGTGGTTTTTGTTCCACAGGCTGCAGGATTGTAGTTCTTCTTGCTTCTGCTGTCTGCCCTTTCTCATTCAGTATTCTAATACATGACTTTTAGAGGCTGCATAGTATTCTAAAGTAAAATGTTTTGAATCCAGTATCCTTCAAAGAATCTGAAACAACAGATTTTGCCTTAAATACATATCTCTTTATCTTTCTCTTGTATATATCACAAGTGGTAGACCATCACTTTGGTGGTTCTGAATGAACCATGCTTCCCAATATTCACGTTCTTGCGGAGTGCCTTTCCTTATTGACTCTGGGCTTGGCCAATAAGTAGGACATTAGCAAGGCTGATGCAAACAAGGCTTAGTAGTGCTTGCACACTGGGGCTTATCTGTATTGAAATGCTCACTCTTAGGATCTAATCACCATGAAAAGAAGCCCACTCTAGCCACATGGAAAGAAAAAGAGCAAGAAGTCACAGCCTCCCAACCATCCCCACCACGGCACCAGACAGGTGAACAAAGCCGTCTGACTGCAACCTCATGGAAGACCCCAATTGAGACAAACAGAACAGCCCAGCAGAGCCCCAGCCAAATGACAGAATGGTGAACAAACATAACGGTTGCTGTTTTAAGCCGATACATTTTGGAGTGGTTTGTTACACAGCAATAAATCATTGAAACATGATAACTTTTAATATGAACAGTTACATCAAATATGGAAAATAAGCTCAAAAAGGACTTTTTGTTATTATCTGGTTGAATTGCTGAGGTCCTGGCTGATTAGATGACTTTCAGAAAGAACATGGGCAGTGGAGTCAAAAAAAACATGAATTGCAACCCGGATTTGCATATTAGATATATGACTTCTTAGAGTATCAGCTTCCTCGGGGGCAAACCCGGTTTTAACAGTAGCTACCTCGGGACTTCCCTGGTGGCGCAGTGGTTAACAATCCGCCTGCCAATGCAGGAGACGCAGGTTCGTTTCATCCCTGGTCTGGGAAGATCCCACGTGCCGCGGAGTAACTAAGCCTGTGCGCCACAGCTACTGAGCCTGCGCTCTAGAGCCTGTGCGCCACAACTACTGAGCCCGCGTGCCACAACTACTGAAGCCCGCGCACCGAGAGTCTGTGCTCCGCAACAAGAGAAGCCACTGCAATGAGAAGCCCATGCACCACAACGAAGAGTAGCCCCTGCTCGCCACAAGTGGAGAAAGCCCGCGTGCAGCAGTGAAGACCCAATGCAGAAATAAATAAATAGGTAGATAGATAAATAAATAACTAAAAACAATAGACACCTCACAGGTGTTTTATTCTTAGGCTTTGCGAGTGATGGAGCTTCTAACTCAATGGCGTGATAAACATGAAGGAATGTACGGGTGTGAGGTCACATTTTTATTACAAAGCCATGTCTCTCGTATCCCAAGCAATTGTTCTTGCCACTATACCTCAGTCCTAATGAATCCACTTATGAGTCTACGAAAACCAAGTGGCAAGAGGGATTATCTCTGATGCCCACCTGGCAAAACTGCTTCTGATTTTCCAAGGCAGCAGGCAGAGCTGCTTAGCGACCATTACCTCCATAAATAACCTTTTCTCTTTTTAACTAAGTCATCCACTCCATTATTTGCATCAGGGCCTTTTTTCAAAGCATCTGACCCTTTGGACTCATCTGGTAAACTCTAATGTTTATGTGGGACCAGCCCTCAACACGAAAGAAGGTTTTTTTTTTATATGAATTTGCATATCCTGTCAAGGACTTTTTCAGAACACTTTCATTTCAAGGTAAAATGAAACTTACAGGACTAAGCAGAGAAGTGCTTCACATTTCAGTTTAAAGGGGGGGGGTAATAAAGATGTTAAAAAAAATAAAATAGAAATTTTAAAAAATTTAAAAAAGAGGGGGGAATGAAACAAAAGACAAGGTTAATTATGACACTGGGGCTTTACAATGCTAAAAATATACTATATGCGAAGGAGCTATGGAGGCTGTGTTCTATTTCCACGTGTCCTTTACAAAGAGCAGGCTCATGGTATCTGCAAATTTCTTTTTTTTATTAGTTTTTATTGGGGTTTTATTAGTTTTATCGTTGCTTTACAATGTTGTGTTAGTTTGAAAATTTCTAGTAAAGAGTTTTATTTGAAAAACGTTCATGGTTGTATCTAACTGAAAGGGTTAACATTTCAGCCTTGTTATAAAAATACTATGATGCTTGTCATTAAAGTTCTCTCTCCTTTTCCTCAAGCCAACCCTGGCTTTCAGCATGCAAGAGTGGAAACAGCCAACAGAAATTGGGGAAGCAGTGGGGTCCTGTTTGTATTCACATGCTCGCCCAAATAGAGAAACGTTAAGACGTTATACTTCCCCATGCTGGGAACACAGCATTAGCTGGACTAGAACAATTTATTTAAGGGATTTACTTAGGTTCCCAGCAGCTTTAGGAGAGTATGTATGATGCTAAGTTTCCACTCAACCTCTTTGATGTCTATGTCAGAGTCAGAGGGCAGCACTGGGGCTCAAACCTGGGGTTTCTGTACCCAGCTGTATACTTGTTCACCCACCACTCTGGATGCCACTTAAGCCTGGACTTCCTTTTAATTTCAGAAACTTAATCTTAGGAGTCCTTCAATGTTTAATTCCCTAGATTAAAATATGACACTAAACTAGGACTGCCAGATAAAATACAGGATACCCAATTAAATTTGAACTTCAGACAAACAGCAAATAATCTTTTAATATTGGCATGTCCCAACTTCCTAAATTTACCAACCCTCTACTAAACCTTAACTCCCCACCAAGGGCCCTTTCCATCTTCTTTGTTTCTATCTAAAAGGAAAAAAGAAATGCGGTGAGACTTAGAAAACCAAGTATGAGGTATCCCAGCCAATGAGAGGCCTGTCCTCCCAAGATGAATAGAAGCACTCTATCCTCTTCATCAAGTCATTTCTCTTGAGCTAACTAACCTGGGGGGGCCTGGGCCCACGACGTCACCCAGATGCGGGTAGCTCACGGGGGCCACGACTAGCTCTTCTCAAAACTGACCTAAGTGATCAAATTATTCTTATTTTCATGATCACTTTCATTTTTATCATCATGAAAAATGATTTTTAAATACCAACTCTGGACGAGATGCTGGGGACAATGCATCCTTAACTCAAGGGGTCTGCAATATCATTGGGGACCTAGCAGATAGAATCAAAGATAAATAACAATACAAGAGAGCATAATCGTATCATAATCCCTCGGGAGCTTACCATATAAAACCTGGGTGTGCCTTTACTGATCACACAGCCTCATCCCTCACTTTATAGATGAGTAAGCAGACTTATTTTTATGTAGTCAAATTTTTTGATGTTTTCTTTCAGACTCGGGGGTCGTTGCTGTTGGTGTTCGTTTGTTGTTGTCATACTTAGAATGACTTTCCCACTTCAGGATTATAAAAATATTTATCTGTGGTTTCTTCCAGTACTTTTAATGTTCAATGTCTTACATTTAAATTTTTGAGCCATTTGAAATTAATTTTGATGTAAGAAACAAGGTAAGACTACAGCTTAATTTTTTTCTAAACTTTAAGCCAGTTGCCCAACTTTATCTTAATAATTCCTTTTGCCATTGATGTGACTTTAATGTCCCATATGTGCTTTTTTTAAAAATTAATTAATTAATTTTTATTTTTGGCTGCCTTGGGTCTTTGTTGCTGCGTGCGGGCCATCTGTCTAGTTGCGGCGAGCAGGGGCTACTCTTGGTTGCGGTGCGCGGGCTTCTCATTGCGGTGGCTTCTCTTGTTGCAGAGCACGCGCTCTAGGCGTGCGGGCTTCAGTAGTTGTGGCATGTGGGCTCAGTAGTTGGGGCGCACGGGCTCTAGGCGCTCAGGCTTCAGTAGTTGTGGCTCCCGGGCTCTAGAGCGCAGGCTCAGTAGTTGTGGTGCACGGGCTTAGTTGCTCCGCAGCATGTGGGATCTTCTCGGACCGCGGCTCGAACCCATGTCCCCTGCATTGGCAGGCAGATTCTTAACCACTGCGCCACCAGGGAAGTCCCTCCCATGTGTGCTTTTACTTAACTTTGCTATCTCCTCCTTTTCACTGATGTACTGGTACTATGCCATTGTAGGCAATGCAGCGTTTATGATGCATTTATAGATCGAGAAGAGAAATCCTCCCCTTGTTACTTTTTCATTCAGAAGTTACCTGACTATTCTCACCAGGGGTCTTAACCCAGTCAGATCCAATGCCTCATTTTTATGAGAGATATCTGGTCACGTACCCTTTACTATCCAGAGGAGATGACATTTATGGATAACATAACCCTAATCTTTGTGATAAATGAAAAATGCCCAGCTGTGACCTCTAGCCCTAATAACCATCTCTTTCTCTTCATCTATTTACTTCTTCTTTGCATCTTCCAGGGTCCTGACAGAAAACAAGTGGCACACTCAGAGTCAGAAATTGATGAGTTTAGCAAAGTGACTATTCATGACAGTGTGGACAGGATTTAGGGAAATCCCCAACCGTGGTGCAGCGTTTCAAGGGTTGAGTCTTCACAACCCCAGGCTTAAAGTGGCAAGGCGGAGGAACAGTTAGTGGAATTCAGGAAGAGTGGCCATGAGGGGAGCGTCCCCTGACAAGAGCATTGTTGCAGGGTGGCACCCAGCCCACAGCATTGGAGAGGGAGGGAGCCCAGGGGTAAATACTCTGACCTTTCTCCCCATTGGCCAGACCCAACCGGAAGTCTGCCAGCTAGTGATGAAGTTTGTACAGCTCAGCCTCTTGGGACACAGAGCCGGGTGGGAAGGCATGGAGAGTGGATTTGAGGGGCAAATGCATAGCCAGCAGCCTACTAGGTAAGGCATCGTTGTACCCTGCCCGTCTACCACCTGCTTCGTTCCCAAGCGTTTCACGTCAATTTTCTTCCCAAGTATTTCATATTTTTGTTGCTGTTTTGCATGGAATCTCTCCTGTTGTCCATCTGGATTAGTTATTGTTTATATGTGAGAAAGCTATTGATTTTTACATATTGTTTGCGTGACAAAGTGGTTTGCTAAGAGGGCATTTGATTTTTGCTTGTGTGACTATCACTTACATGGTATGTGACCTGAGGAAAGTCCAGTATCTTTTCTGCATTAATTCCATTATTTGTTTAAAAAAGAAAGGATAATAAGATATTTACTTCATTTTTTTAGTATTTGATGAGATCATACATATTAGGCAGTTAAAACAGTGTCTGGTTCATAATAAACTCTCAGTAAAGATCACTTATTATTGTATCTAATAGGTTTTCAGCTGATCTGGGACACTATTGACTTTTCAATTCAGTAGATTAACCCTGATGGCTGATGGCTGTCAGCTGTGTTTCTTGTGGCACACTTGGCAATTTTCAAATTCTCTCCGGGGTGACTAGGCGGACTAAAGACCTTTAAACGTAACTACTGATATTTTGACTCTACCTCCAAAAGGCGCCAATAATCAGTTCAGAAGGGAGCGATTCTCCCGGGAAGCCCACTTTGAGAAGCAGGTTTTACATGACCCTGGACTGCGAGTGCAGCTGCCCTCGTTTCATTGAAGCGAGGGAACCACCTGGAAGCTCTGCCCCTGCTTGGAAACCAGAGTCCCTTTCAGCTGGGCCTAAGACAGAATGAGGGAAATTTAGACGTGTCTCTAAGATACTTGTGGAACAGTGGTTCTCAATCTGGGGCACTTCTGCCCCCCAGGGGATATTTTGCAATGTCTGGAGATATCTGTGATTGTCAAGGGGCAGTGCTACTGGCGTCTAGTGGGTTCAAGTCAGGGGTGCTGCTAAACATCTTACGATGCCACAAAGAATTATCTCACCAAAAATGGCAGTAGTGCTGAGGTGGAGAAACTCCTAGAAAAAAGGAGATCGATCAACCAGGTTGCTTGGACTTAGACATGACATTGCCCCGATTGTGGTGGTAGAAATAAGAGGAACCTGCTGCTTCTGCAGACCTCATGCCTGAGATGGCTTAAATAGTCACGCTCCTCCCCTCAACCCCCTAACCTTGTCTTTGCACTTGGAAACTCCACGGCTGGCAGCCTGGAGTCTCTGTGACTCTAGGTTTCCTGCAGCCCATCTCTTCACTTCAGAAGACTCCAGACCTCGAATCACTCCATGCAACCAAGAAAGGTATTTTCAACACTGGGACAAACTCAGATCATTTAAATAACTAGATCTATGAGCCATTCTTAGAGAGAGGGGAGGGGAGGAGAGGGAACCCAAATCATATGCAAAAGAAAAATTTCTTTTAGAATCTAATGAGTTTTGGTAGTCTCAAATGTCATTTCTTCGAAGATAAAGTCAGACTTTTGAATAATGTTAGAAATGGTTTTCTGGAGTGTGTCTCTAGTCTAGATAACTTTCAGGAAGTAAATACTATTAATAGGTGTTTTCAGCAGCATGTATTAGAGCCATGCTCCCAGCACGCTTTGAAGCTTCAGTACTTTGCTATCTCTGAAATGTAAAGTTTGGTGTTTTCTCTTTACCTTAGTTGATGCTATTGGGTCCATCTCAGGCTGATCTTGACACCTCTCATGCTCTGCTCTCTTCAGCCAGACCTCTCTGTTTCATTTTGGAAGAAGACTAAAAATGGTAAGGACAGCTAAGAGATCCCTAAAAAGTGTTATCTGTCATTTTTTGTGGGAAGAACTGAAACCGGCTGGCAAGAGAGATGTTGAAGTATCTGTACTTCGGTTATTTGCTGAGGAAAACTTCTTCCATGATCTTTCACAATCAAGATTACTCATGGGGGTCTTTTGTAATTTCAGATTAATCAATACTTGCTCTGTGCAACTTCCGACGGGAGTTACTGCGTCCCGCCCTGAGGAGGAGCGGTCGTTTGAATTGGGGAAATAGCTTCTATGGGTCTAACTTTCTTCACCTCACCTTTTTGGCTTTAACGCCGTAGAAATCACTGAAGTTCCTTTCTGCCTTTTCTAGCATTTGGTGGCGTCTGAACGAGTATGTGTGTGTAGCAGCGGGGGAGGCGGGCAGGACGGGGAATACAGGAGCCTGGGCTCGCGTATGGCCAAAGAAACCAGAAGCGGACAGTAGGTAAAGCAGGTGGGGCAACGAGACCTTAGTATAGGACTGGGCTCAGTTCCAAATACAGCAGAGACACATGGGGATTTATAGGCCAGGAGCAGAGTGGGGGTCAGTGGTTGGAAAATTACTAAGAGGAAACATCAGGGTTAGGGGGCGTTCTGGCTGGACCGACCTGACAGGGCTCTTGCTGAAAGCGGGCCGGGGAGATGGGGTATCACCTGGGGGATGGTACGGATGAGAGGCTTGATCAGATAGCAAGGATGATCAGATATCGTGGTGAGGGATTCTTGCTAAACTGACCTAACAGGATTCTTGCTAAAACTGGCCACACGGACACAGAAGCCCCCAAATCAAGGCCTAGTGACTTAGAGGAGCCTGACTAAAGTTTAGTCGAGGAGAGGGTCTGTCAGTGCTGGCTCTCCCAGTCACTAGCTGGGGGACCTTGGGCGTATCACCTAAGCCCTCTGAAGCTCAACTTTTTTTGGCTATAAAATGATCATCACTGCACCTCTCCAGTTGCCTTGCAGGGCCATTGCAGGGGCTCAGATAACAAAATATATGTTCAAATCCTTTGCAAGTGCTGTGCGTTATTAGGTATGCCCAAAGTTCTTCACAAAAAGACATCAGTGACCTTTTCTTGAAATGATTTTGTCACCCCAATTAGACACAATGGAGTGCCTGCACCAGGAACCCACTCTAACTTCTGGATCTGAATGTTGGCGCCTGGGCTCATTTCGTGTCTGAGGTCTAATGAAGGGTTAACCACAGGGCACTATGTTGCAAAGGAAGCAACCGCTTTAAGTTTCATTTCCTAGAAACTCAGATGTCTATTTTGAGGCAAACCCATGCCCGCATCTGCCTTTGCCCCTTGAGGGATGGCATGATATGATTGATCGTAATAAAGGCAGGTCACATTTATTGACCACTTACTACAAACTGAGCATTCATGCTAAGGGCTGGATGTCTCTGTGTCGATTTCACCCTCCAAGCAGCCTTGTGAGGCACAGATGAGGGAGCTGGGGCTTCAAGAGGGTAAGAGCTTGTGGTCTTGGCTGGGCAGCTCGACTCTGGTAGCGAGACCCCTCTGCTCTACCTCGACCAAGCCGGCCCGGCACACACTTCCACCCGGGACACAGTCAGTCACCGTGGGCTTCAATTATGATAATTTACTCCTGAAAAACAATTGGGACATCTTTTATAAGGAAAGAGATGAAAACAACTTTTAAAAGAAGAAATAGAAAAGGCCAAACAGCATAGGAAAATCTTATGAATCAAATCAATCTTATGAATACTTATAGGTCAGACCCTTTGATATGGAAACTCCACTTCTAGAAACTCTTAAAGAAACAATCAGGGATGTCGCAAACAATTTGTGAAGATAGTCTATGCAGCATGGCAAAGAGAATATCTCATGTCCAGTGTTGGGAAGGGGTTAATTAGTTGTGGTCCACCCATTAAGTGGAATGTTATGTAACCATCAAATCATATTTCTTAAAAGAATAGTGAATGACATAAGAAAATACTCATGATATAATGGTAAATGGAAAAAGCAAGCTAGAAATTAAGTATCGTATATTCCTGATGTTTTTAATGCACATACTAGACACTTACTAAATGTTGGTTAATCTGTGATGACGGTTTGCCTGAGTAAATGGGTTACCTATTTTTCTTAATAGTTTCACAAGAGAGCCCTGCGTTCTAACCATTTGACAGTTGAGAAATCAGAGGCTCAGGAGGGAAAGTGATTCACCGAAGTCAGAGAGCGCTCAGGTGGCAGAATAAGGATTGACAATCAAACCTCTCCACTGACGAAGCCCCCGCTAGTACTGAACTGCTTCTCACTGTGTGAAATAGATGCAGGAAGGGGGAGATGAGTGTTAGAGGGAACATGCCAAAACAACAGTAGTTAACTGTAGCAAAGTTCTTCATCGCCGAAGAGATAGTAAGGAATTCGTATACTAAATTAATCAAAATTGATGGTTTAAAAGTAGGGAAGATGGTGTTGAAATTTAAAACAGTCATTACAGATGAGCCAACCAGTGTCTTTGCACCCCAAGAATAGATCATTTATATCTCTGAAGCCCACCAAAGTTTAGGCCTGGGATGGCAAGTGATGGCCGTGGGTCATATCCAGCCTGCCACCTGTTTTTGTATAGCCCACAGACTAAGAATTTTTTTTAATCTCTTTAAATGATTGAAAAACTCAAAGGAAGATACTATTTTGTGGCCCATAAAAGTTATATTAAAGTCAAATTTTTGTGCCCACGATAGCTTTATTGTTTGTGTATTTGTTTACATATTGTCTATAACGGCTTTTGCCCTGCAGGGACAAATGTGAGTAGTTGTGACAGAGACCATGTGGCCTGCAAAACAAAATATTTACTGACTGGCCCATTACAAAAAAAGTGTGCCAATTGTGATTTATGTAAAAAGGGGGATAGGGTATAATGTCAAGTAAGATTTAATATCTTACGGTCTTTGGTGCCTGTTGAGATGCATAGTAGCTGTTGAGTTCCTAATTTATGTAAGACTACTTTATATCATTTTACTCTTTTATTTTGAAAGCTAGGTCTGTTGGGCTAAAACGGTAGAAGGGAAATGATAAAAAGTCTCTTTATTTAAGTAAGTGGGTTATATCCTTGTACTTAATTTTTTGGTTGTTATATAATGAAACTTTGATGTCCATGGTAATTACACTTTACAGAGGTTAGCCTATAATTAGGAGTATTTCAAAAGTTGCGAAAAGGGGATATTTGGTCATAAGTCTTTTAGGGAAATTCCCAGTGGAGGCTGGCCTATAAAACAATAGCACATAACTTCCCTTATTCTCTGCCCTCCGTTAGCCCCTCAGGTGATGTATACAATGCACATCTAGTTCTCAAACAGTTCAGTGTCATGGCAACATGACAAAAGGTTAGTGAATGCAAATTCAAGGGTTTCCCACAATTGCTGCCCACTCCTTGCCTCTTGCAGGTTTCTTTCTCCTGATTCTCCAGTTGGCCGTCACCTCTGGTTCAACGCAGCCCATCCAATTGCGGGATCCCCACCGCGCCATGACATCCTTTTTGCTTCCATAGCTTGGTTTCGGTGACTCCCTCCACCAGAACTGCATATTCCAACACTTCCTTTTCAACTCAGGCAACTTGGCTTTTTTTCTGCTCTGTGATCTTGAAAATAAATGGGAGGAGTAGCTGAGGGCACCTAGCTGTTGTCCCCTGAAGTCTGGCTCATAGCAGCCCGCAGGGGTTGTCTGGTATGTTGGCCTTCAGACTGGCTACTGGGTAGATGAGAGGAGGATGGAGAAGGATTTTGCTGCAAGTTATTAAATCTAACCAGATCACAGCCATGCAGAATTATATAATAAAGACCGGAAGGGGAATACCGATGCAATCCAGAAAGGTGAGAGGTTCTACCTGCCACCAGGTAATCACACCCAACTTCCTCTTCCTGGAGGGCTCTGTCCACCTTCCCCTCTCTTCTACCCCCAGCCCCTCGTGCCGGCTGCTCACCCTTAGCTGATAACCCAGCTTCCTGCTTCCCCGAGCGCACCAGACAATTGGAAGAGCAGTTGGAAGGGATGGCCCACCAGCTCCCCTCTGCTTGTGTGCCCGCCTAGAGCTTCTGCATCCACCCGTCCTGCCTGACCTCCGGTCAAGTTACCCAGCATCGCGTGGCAGATCACCCCAAAAGCCACTGGCTTGATACCACCACTGTCCTGGAGTGTTACGTGTGGCGGGCCCACGGGTTGACTGGGTTCACCGAGGCGGCTCTGGCGCTGGGTGTGTCCCCCACTTGCAGTCGGTGTCTGGGGCTGGACTCGCCCCCGCACAGGTCTGGTGCCTGGATGGGGAGACTCCAGAGCTGCGGGCTGCCACTGTCTCCACGTGGTCTCTCCAGTATGGCAGCTGTGCTGTCCCCGGGCTTCTTCCGAGGCTGGTGGCTCAGAGCTCCAGTTCAAGTGGAGAGAGAGACGACGAGATCGGGAGAGAAGGAGCGCTTGGTGAGGTGGAAACTCTCCCACCTTTTCTGTCCCAGCCTGGCAAGTCCTGCAACATCGCTTCTTCGGCTGCCCTCCTCCAGATACGGAAAAAAGCCTGCCCAGGTTCAAAGGAAGATGCAAATAGGTGAACCAGTTTGCAGACTCTTATACTAAGGGTGGAATTTTCATAATCCTTGCCAAAGCCAGTCTCCCCGCTAGTGCGCTGGGCCACCTCCCTGCTTTCCTCCCCGGGCTCAACGCGCCCGCACCCTCCCCTGTCTCTCCTGCATCTTCATCGGCGTTATTATTAATGATGGGGGTTTTGGGAAGTTTTTTCCCACTCTCACCAGCATTACAACACGCTGTTCTGCTTCCCATCCTCAAATATATCTTCTTGACCCTCTTGGCCCCGGGAACTACCACCAGTATCTTTGTTCCCAGAAATGTTTGCCGCCTCCAGCTCCTGCCCTCACATTCTTCCAAGAACTTGGAAGTCATATTTGCTTTGGCTTCACCTTCAGAATCTATCCAGTATCTGGCAAGTTCTTACCACCTCCACCCCTGCCAGCTGGGGCTTTTGCTTGAATTACCATAATAGCCTCTTGACTGGTCTCCACGCTTCCCCTCGTTGTCTCTTTCAACACAGCAACCAGCGTGACCCTTCTCCTTGTTGGGATGGCCGACTAGGCCCTGTAGGCATCCTTGGCGTGGGCCTGGGGCCCCTCCCTCTTTGTTTTTCGTTTTTTAAATTTATTTATCTATTTTTGGCTGTGTTGGGTCTTTGTTGCTGCGTGGGCTTTCTCTAGTTGCGGCGAGCAGGGGCTACTCTTTGTTGCCGTGTGCAGGCTTCTCATTGCGGTGGCTTCTCTTGTTGTGGAGCACGGGCTCTAGGCGCGCGGGCTTCAGGAGTTGTGGCTCGTGGGCTCAGTAGTTGTGCCTCGCAGGCTCTAGAGCGCAGGCTCAGTAGTTGTGGCGCACGGGCTTAGTTGCTCCACGGCATGTGGGATCTTCCCGGCGCAGGGCTCAAACCTGTGTCCCCTGTGTTGGCAAGCAGATTCTTTTTTTGCCTTTTTTTTTTTTTTTAACATCTTTATTGGAGTATGATTGCTTTACAATGTTGTGTTAGTTTCTGCTGTATAACAAAGTGAATCAGCTATATGCATACGTATATCCCCATATCCCCTCCCTCTTGCGTCTCCCTCCCACACTCCCTATCCCACCCCTCTAGGTGGTCGTAAAGCACCAAGCTGATCTCCCTGTGCTATGCAGCTGTTTTCCACTAGCTAGCTATTTTACATTTGGTAGTGTATATATGAAGATATACAGATTGCCAACAAACACATGAAAAGATGCTCAACATCACTAATTATTAGGGAAATGCACATCAAAACTACAGTGAGCTATCACCTGACACCGGTCAGAAAGGCCATCATCAAAAAATCTACAAACAATAAATGCTGGAGAGGGTGTGGAGAATAGGGAACCCTCTTGCACTGTTGGTGGGAATGTAAATTGATACAGCCACTATGGAGAACAGTATGGAGGTTCCTTAAAAAGAGAACCACCATATGACCCAGCAATCCCACTACTGGGTATATACCCTGAGAAAACCATAATTCAAAAAGAGTCATGTACCACAATGTTCACTGCAGCTCTATTTACAATAGGCAGGTGGATTCTTAACCACTGCGCCACCAGTGAAGCCCTGCTTAGACCGTTTTGAAAGAACAGCAGCCTGAGGTTCTGGGGGGCTAGGAAGGAGCATTGAGGTCAGTTAGCTCAGTCGCCATAGTGTGTAGATGAGAAAGTCAAGGTTTAGGAGAATTCAGTCAGTAGGTGTTCATCAGAGCGGTTGACTTTCTTTAAGTTTAATTTTTATTTATTTTTTATTGAAGTATAGTTGATTTACAATATTGTGTTAGTTTCAGGTGTACAGCGGAGTGATTCGGTTATACATACATACATATGTGTGTGTGTATCTATATTCTTTTTTTCATTCTATTCCATTGTAGGTTATTACAGAATATTGAGTAGAGTTCCCTGTGCTCTACAGTAGGTCCTTGTTGTTTATCTATTTTATATATAGTAGTGTGTATATGTTGATCCGCTGCTCCCAATTTATCCCTCCTCTCTTTCCCAAACAAACCATAAGTTTGTTTCCTATGTCTGTGAGTCTGTTTCTATTTTGTAAATAAGTTCATTTGTATCATTTTTTTTAGATTCTACATATATCATATGATATTTGTCTTACTTCACTTACTGTGATAATCTCTAGGCTGACTCCTGATCTGACTTTGAGTTCACAGGAGCTAAGCCCCAGAATACATAAACATGAGAAGTCAGACTAATCCTGGTCTTCCTCTAACTTGTTGCAAAACTCAAACCACTGAAACTCAGTTCCTCCCTCCTGCCATCTGTCCTTCTGTCTCCTCAGATTGCATCCATGTCAGGAGCTTGCAAAGTCTTGAAGCTAAAAACAGTCAGCAAAGCACAAAGTTAGACTCATCTAAGTCCATGTGTTTTCCTATTAGGAGTCATAGCTCTACAACCGTAGACATTCTAGCAGGAATCTAAAATGGATCTCACATCAGGAGAATACACTTTTGAATACAGTCCTGCCACAAAAATGAGGCATCTAAGGGGACACGTGTCGCCTCTTCAAAGGGTTGTGTATTCAAGCTTCTGTTTGAAGGGTGGGCAGGCAGCATTACCTTTAGGCCTGACTAGCCCCCATCCCACAAACTCTTCTTTCTCCCCTGCCGTGGATTTCCCTGAAGGCAGAGAGTTCTCTGCTTGGGAATATACACGGCTTCTGAGACGCAGCAGTGGAGGAATTTGGTTCCTAATTGGGCAGGAATGGTGTGTAACTCATTATCATTCCCCTACGGCCTCTAACATAGTGCCTTGCATGGAGGAGAGTCCCAGTAATGTTTGTTGAATGACTACATGAGCATATACTTCTTTATTATGAAGCTAAAGCTCAGCCTGCCTTTAAATTTATAAATTCATAAACTATGCTAACATAGCATTACTGGGCACGAATGCACTCATAAGAAATATATGATCCGAAAAGTCTCTTTTTTCCCCTCGAGTTGGTCCCAGTCAAATCATAAATGTCTTTTCTTAATATTTGGACATTTTCTTATGAAAACTCCAAATAGCACAATATCAAAACATTAGACAGCCAAGAACCCTTTAACTGAAAAGGAAATTAACCAAGATGCAGGTATGCATCATACCAAGTGGAACAGTATGGAAGCTAATTGATCAAAATGGAGTTTGAATCTTGGTTTGAAAATGCCTCTCTGATCTCTGTTTTCTGATCAGTGAAATGGGAATATTTATGTCTCTTCAACTTCATTGTCAGGGCTCAGTGATGTGATATAAACAATGTATCTATTTTGGCATCTGACACATGATAAATACCTGATAAATGGCAGTTGTTATTAAAAAAACAAACACAAATGATTGTCTGATGATGGTTCAACGTGAATTCTACATTTTCCATTTTAACAAAAAGAGATGATTTACTGAGAGAACAGAACACCTGTGCATACAGAATCAAATATTCCCATTTTTACCATAATTAGCTCACTAATTGAGCATCCAAATTTACCCAGTGTATTTGCGTGTGTAATTAGCTACGATTCATGACTAAAGCCGGGCCTATTATGGTGTATTATGCTGTTTTACAAATCAAATTCCTGAAAGACTTATGTTTTGGGCAATCACTGCCAAAAAAGCAAAAAAACAAAATAACGTGGATTATTTGTATGAAGTGGAAAAAAAAAGAGACCTGGCGTTATGCTGAACGAACGCTTACATTTAAAAATAGCATTAGTTGAAGCGAAGGTCCTAGCTTCAGTCTGAAGCAGGTAGTTCCCCATGGTTTGAAAGGAGAAATTTCCACGGGAATAAAGGAATATTTCACATTTTGAAGTCATCTTCTCAAGAATATCTTTTCGTTCAGAAGCCTCAAAGGTATTATTTCTCTGTAATAACAAATTTAGAAAGGCTTTGTTCATTGACTCAGTCCCGTCCTGGCTGTGTCTGTTCCCAGGAGAGACAGATGAGCTCTGTGCTCTCACTAGGGTTTCGGGCTCAAGGGGGCAGAACTTCTGAGAAAACAGATTGCCTAGAGTTCTTCTGCGGGTCTGCTTCCCACAGCCTCCCTCTGACTCCATCCCCTTTTCTTCTGTGGCTCTCTTTCCATTTCAACCCTTCTTTTAGAGGCCCCCAACCCTCCTGGTCTCTCCTCGTCCCCTTGTCAAAAATCTGATCTTTGGAAAGACTTTACTATTTATGATCATTGAGCCTTCCGTGGGATTTTAAGAATGTTCAAAGCCTTGATTTACTCAGCAGACACTTATCTTGCGCTCAGGAGGTGGCAGGCGTCATCATCACCAGTAAAGACAAACAAGGCCGTGAACCTCAGAGAGTTTAGCACCTAGAGGGAGAGATGGGTCAGTTGATACCAAGACTCCTGGAAAGGTAGGCTAGCAGGATGGCTGAGGGCCGGCTCTGTATCTGAGTTGCCCGGACCTCACGGCAGGCAGGTTCTCTAGCCTCTGCATCTCGCTGTCCTCATTGTAAATGTACCTATTTCTCGGGATGAGGGTGAAATAATTGGCTAAACGCTATTGGTTGAAATTAGTGGCACATGAATGGACTTAGAGGGTTACAGGTAATACGACTTCTTCTCATATTTGGCAGACTTGGCCTGAATTTGCTTAGAGCTAATTCCATGTGCAAGTGGAAGGTTTTGTCTAGACCAGGGGCCTGAAAACTATGGGCCGTGGACCAAATCTGTCCCACCACCTGATTTTGTGAGGTAAGAATGGTTCTGACCACCTTAATTCGTTGTGTTCTAAATAGTTATTTAAGTAGCCACATAACAGCCTCAATTTGGTCTGCAATATTGGCTGTCTGGCCCTTTACAGAAAAAGTTTGCCAAGCCCTGGTCCTGACCAACACTGTCTAATAGAGCTTTCTACAATGATGGAAAATGTTCCGTATCTGCGTGCTCGAATACGGTAGCCATGAGCCTGATGTGACTTTGAGCCCTTGAAATATGGTTAGTGTGACTGAGGAACTGAATTTGAAAATTGCACTTAATTTTAATTCATTTAAATTTAAACAACCGCATGACTGGTGGCTGTCACATTGGCCAGAGCAGCTTTAGACCCTTTGAGTCTAAAGATTCTGTGTTCTCTCAGTGTTCTTCTCTCTGAATTTAATCAACTTCCCAGAGGCTGTCTGAGTCAAGAGGAAGGCAACACTCTTAATCAGATTTTTTGGGCCCTGGACTGGCGTTCACTGTCTGCTAGAAAATGCTTAATGGAAAGTGCTCGAAAAATGCATGAGAGCATACACTTACTTCCTCTTAAAGCCGTATCCGTGACATCTGCTGTCGTTTAGGGTGAGGCAGTTGGCTTTTTCAACCCCACAAGGCCCCAAATTAAGGAAGTCTTAATCATCTTTAGAGTTCAGGCTGCAGGCAGAGAAAACCTCACTTAGCAAAGCTATATTTCCTTCCATCCCTGCTAGGCTAACTTCAGCCCTAGGTCATTTCTCTCATAAGATTGCCTAGAACAAGAAGAAGTCATCAACACATGCCATCGTTATGAATATTGTCAAACCATTTCCCCTAAGAGTAAAGTTGCAGTTGGCATTCTGGGGATGTCATGTACAGCATGGTGACTATAGTTCATAATATTATACTGCATATTTAAAAGTTGCTAAGACAGTAGATCTTAAAAGTTCTCATCACAAGAAAAAAATTGTAACTATGTGCAGTGATGCACGGTAACTAAACTTACTGTGGTGATCATTTCACGATATATACACATATTAAATCATTATGTTGTACACCTAAAACTAATACAATGCTATATGTCAATTATATTTCAATAAGACCGGAAAAACAAGAGTCACAGTTGGCAGGTATTCTGCCTTCCAAGATAGCATAGGTGAGAGTTGTATCAAGTGTTTTTGTGACAGCATAACATGGGTCACTAGTTTTTTAGTTTCCAATAAAAAAGTGAGTCTTTCTTTCTTTTTAAATTAATTTTATTGAAGTATAGTTGATTTACAATGTTGTGTTAATTTCCGCTGTACAGCACAGTGACTCAGTTATACATATATGTATATGTTCTTTATCATATTCTTTTCCATTATGGTGTATTACAGGATACTGAATACAGTTCCCCATGCTCTACAGTAGGACCTTGTTGTTTATCCATCCTATATATATTAGTTTGCATCTGCTAATCCCAAACTCCCAATCCATCTCTCCCCCACGCCCCCCTTGCCAACCACAAGTCTGTTCTCTGTATCTGTGAGTCTGTTTCTGTTTCATAGATACGTACATAGATATGTACATTTGTGTCATTCTAAATTCTACGCCACTAAAATTAGGTTTGCATTCATGCAATAGAAATTCCAGTTAACACTGGCTGAGCATAACAATCTTGTGATTTCTCATAAACTCCTAGAAGTCAGCAGTTCAGAGCTTTTGTTTCCACTCTGCTCTATGAGGTCATGCAAGGATCTAGATACTCTGGATCATCTACCTTGTTGCTTCACCAACCCTAGCACGTTTTCCTCATTTGCATCATTCCAGGATGGTGGCTACAATATCCATATTACAAGAAGCCAGATGGAAGTAGACAGGAGGAAGGGGAAGAGTCTCACTGTTTAAGGATATGTCCCAGAAATTACACATCTCACTTCCTCTCCCATCACATTGGCTTTAACTTAGTCATATGGTCATAGCTGCAAGGGAGTCTGGGAAATGTAATCTTTTTTCAGAGTGGCATATGCCCAACTCTAAATGGAGATTCAATCACTATGAGATGAAAGAAAGGGGAAAAATATATAGATATAGAACAATCTCTGGAGCCTCTGAGAATAATAAAAGGAATTGGGAGTATCAGAAAATACTCCTGGAATAAGAATAACATACAGTTAATCTACACAAATGCAAGTGGCAGCATCTCATCTGGAAAGAACTAATGGTGTTCCACATTCTATTTTATTTTATTTTTCATTTATTTTTTAATTTTTGGCTGCGTTGGGTCTTTGTTGCTCCGCGTGAGCTTTCTCGAGTTGCAGTGAGCAGGGGCTACTCTTCATTGTGGTGCACGGGCTTCTCATTGCGGTGGCTTCTCTTGTTGCGGAGCATGGGCTCTAGGCGAGTGGGCTCAGTAGTTGTGGCTCACGGGCTCTAGAGCGCAGGCTCAGTAGTTGTGGCGCACGGGCTTAGTTGCTCCACGGCATGTGGGATCTTCCCGGACCAGGGCTCGAACCCGTGTCCCCTGCACTGGCGGGTGGATTCTTAACCACTGTGCCACCAGGGAAGTCCTTCACATTCTATTTTAAATCTGTATATTTTTTCCCTTCTCCACTAGGCTTTGAGCTCTTTAAGGACAGAGATTCTGTGTCTGCTGCCCCTAGTAGGTATCCAGTAAATATTTGTCAAATGAAAGAATGAATGAGTCAGTAGAATTCTGATATATTTTTAAATAAATTCTTTCTCACCAGATACTTGGTACAGTTTCAGGCTAAAGAACTGTTGGGGAATTTTCCAGTCCAAGTCCATTGTCTTGATCTAGGAAGGTTGTCTGGGTCCTTGGTAGCCCATATTGTTATTTCTGTGTCCATCATCCTCTTGTAGGGGATCTTCTCCTGAGCACAGTGCCCACCTCTGAAGGGTACACAGAGAGTGAACTACGAAGGCAGGGCAGGACCCAGTTGGTCCAACCTCCATCTGGAGTTCTTTTCACAACCTCACATGTAATCAATGGAGTAGGAGATGAGAGGAGAAAGCAACTGCTTCTGTCTGGGTTGATCCCAGAAAGCTTCTTGAAGAAGATAGGTTTGAACTGGGCATTATAAAAGCAGAGCTTCCTAAACCTTTCCCCCCAAGGAACCCCAGGGCAAATAGAAGAGGCAGAATGTGACCCCTGAGGAGGCTGGGGGTGTAGCCTGAAGGAACCTACTCCAAGGAGAAATTTCTTTTAACTATTTTGCTCTGTTTCACTATTCATTCATGTATGCATTCATTCTTTCATTCGTGTATTTAGCAAGCATAATGCAGCATTAAGTGCCAGACATTGTCTTTTATGAAGACACACAAGACCCTGCTCTCTTGAAGCTTACATTTTCAGGCAGAATAGATATAAAACAAATAAACACATAAACCAGAAACACATAAATGATCAACAAGATAATTTCTGATGGTGCTTAAGGCTATGAAAGAAATAAAGCAGAGTAGTCTAGTACAGAGTACATATACCTCTCTGTGCCTCAGTTGACGCATCTGTAAAATGGAGATAATAATAGAGGTCTACAGTTCCAAAACCCCCTAACTGAAAGCTTTGTCCTAATTCAGTTGATGGCAAACACGACTTGATCTGAACTCATTTGGAAGTGCATCGTGACCTGAACCGAATGATGTAGTAGTAGTAGTAGTAGTTGTTGTTGTTCTTCTTCTTTTTTTAAAATACCACTTAGAGTGGACAGTCCTGTGCTTCACTGCGCAAATTTTTGTGTGTTTGATTATGAGATGCTACCCCAGACTCCAGTTGGAGTATTACATAATACGAGGTACATGCATCATATTACCTTCTACAATCTGAAAAATTCTGGGTTCCAAAACACATCTAGGTCCAAAGGCTGTGGATAAGGGATTGAAGACCTCATGCAGTTATTATGAGGATTAAATGAGTTAATATATGTAAAGCACTGAAACCGTTGCCCAGCATATGGTAAATGCTACCTAAGTTACTTACTGTTCCTGCCTTTATCACTATTATTACATGGGAGGGTATTTAGAAAAGTTGCTTAGAGACGGCCTCTCTGAGGATGTGTCATTTAAGCAGACACCCAAGGGATGAGAACGACCTGGCTGTGGGAAGAGGAAGAGCAAGATAACTTCAGGAAGAGGGAACAGCAAGTGCCAAGACTGGCTCAAGTGCAGAACAGAAAACAGGCCGGATGTCTGGTATGTGGTCAAAGAAGGGGAAAGTTGGTTCAAGGTCAGAGTGGTAGGCTGGAGTCAGAACATGCACGATATAAACAATGGTAAAGACTTTGGACTTCATTCAAAATGTGATAAGAAATCGTTGTAGTTGATCTGATTCGTGTTTATAAAGACTGCTCTGATGCTCTTGATGGATGAATTGTGGAGGAGGAGGGGAGTTAGGGAGACCAGGTTGGAGGCCAGTGTGTAGTACAGGTGAGACCTCATGGCAAAGTGGAGTAGGGTTGGGGTAGCAGACAAGGAGAAAAGTGGACAGGTGTGAGAAAAAGTTTAGAAATAAGGGAGAAAAAGACTTTCTGATTAATTTTGCATTCGTTGTAATTTATAATATGTCCATGTATAGCGGCTGCGAATGTCACAGCCAGGGTCTCCAGTGTGTTAAGGTCAGTGGTTTGCTGGACCCAGCTCCTACAGGCTTGCCAGAGCAATTCTGCACATCTCTCTCCAACTCTGCGTTCAGGGACATCACACTGGCAGCTTGAAATTGACCATGATGGGGGTATTTACACTACGGGCATTGGCAAACGCTACAAATCAGGACTTAACAAATCAGAAATTGGGGGTGCAGGAGAGAAAGCTGGTTGTTAAACATTTACCAGCACACCACTGTTATTTTTTTCTATAACTAGCTTCCTTTCTCTTAGAGCCTTCATTTCCCCCTAATCAAAAAATATTTGAACTAGGCATTTCCTGGAAAACTCAGCTTGATGAATGCTGTCTCAGTCACTTCATGTTTTTAACTCAATTCAGGGGTCCTTCTGCTGCTTTCCCAGGGTCTCATCTGGGTTCGTGGGAATGGGATCGGAAGAGGGCACCTGGTTCATGATTTGTCTTTGTCCTTTATCCATTTAGTCCCCGCCTGGACCTCCCTGGTCCTTAATATCACTCTTAGCAGCATTACTTATTGCCTTTTGATAGTGGGATTCATGAACCCATCATGTCTTCCGACAGACGCATAGCTGAGGATGGGTTCAGGGTCTGGGATCCTGTTACAGGGACCATACAAATAGCTCACTGTACTTCTCCCCTTTCCCTCTTCTAAAGCCCTTCCCCCCCATCTTGACTTAATCCCTCTTCCCTGAGTGGTGGACGCTTTTCCTAAATCTTTGAGTAAGATTGATGCCCAAGGAAGATATACTATTTAGCTAAGGGCTTCCCATACTCCCGGCCTTTGCCATATCTTCCCAGGGATCTGAGTGCTCCAGATTGAGAAGTACAGCCTTAAAAGGTAACCAGAATTCTGGTGGGTGGAAATGGTAGGGAAGAGTACTCCAGGTGGAGGGACTTGCAGGTCAGGGAACTGCAAGTTGGTCTTGGGCTTAGTGATTAGAGAAGCTGGTAGGGGAGTTGTATGAGGTCAACCTAGACAAGGAGATGGAGCCAAATTATGGAAGACTTTGGACACCATGATAAAAAGTTAGGGCTCATTCGGTAAAGAAGAAAGAAGAAAAAGAAAACCATTTAAAGATTTCAGAGCAATATCATCTGATTACTGCTTGGGAAGCTTGATGGATAGGTGGATTGGAGGAGTGAGAGCTTGGGGACAAGGGTGAGGCTTTGGAGCGGACCAAGGATGGGATAATCTCACCTGAGATTGTATCAGCTAAAATGGCAAAGCAAGGAGGACGTCAAGAAGGACAACAAAGGAGGTCAACTGGACTCAGTGAATGGTTTTTTTTTTAAATAAATTTATTTATTTATTTTTGACTGTGTTGGGTCTTCGTTTCTATGCGAGGGCTTTCTCCAGTTGCAGCGAGCGGGGGCCGCTCTTCATAGCAGTGCGCGGGCCTCTCACTATCGTGGCCTCTCTTGTTGCGGAGCACAGGCTCCAGACGCGCAGGCTCAGCAGTTGTGGCTCACGGGCTTAGTTGCTCCGCGGCATGTGGGATCTTCCCGGACCAGGGCTCGAACCCGTGTCCCCTGCATTGGCAGGCAGATTCTCAACCACTGCGCCACCAGGGAAGCCCACAGTGAATGGTTTTAATCATGGAGAGGAGACAGAGTGGTGAAAGAAAAAGAAGAAAAAGACAGTATTGTACCTCTAATTCCAACACACTTTAGGCATGTAAAGATATGTGAAGAAGCTCTTTGAGATCCTTCTTAACCATCTTGCATTAGAGAACAAGAAAGCTGAGGGGAAATTTTGCTTATTTACCCTCTATTGGAGGAATTAAGGGAAGTAGGCACTTGGTTTATTAGATATCAGTATGACTGGTTGATTCAGTCAATTGGGAGGACAGAAGCATTAATGGAGCTGAAAGTCTGCTGTAGAGACACAGGCTGGATCATTCCATGGATAAACACCGGTTAAATGAAAACCAGTGTTCTGGAGGAAAATACTGCTAGAAGTCCTGAAACTGGAGAACAAGTCTGTGGTTAAACCACCCTCTCTGCAGGGCAAGCTCGAGTTAATATGATGGTTAGTAAAGCTCTTCAAGTGTGTCCCATGTTCGCTTTTAAGGGCTTTCTCCCCAGGGTGCAAGTGTCTCTCATGCTAAACCTGGATGCCCAAGAATCGCCGTTAAGAGTAGGTTCCCACATGTCCCAGTTGGCCCGAGGGAGTCTTAGTTTATGCCTGCAGTCTTGGCATAAGTTATTAACAGCCCCTCCCCTTTCATTCCCGTGAGTATCCTGTCTGATCAATCGGGGGTCACCCAGGCAGTGCCCTGACTCTCTACCCTCCCCTTTCCAAATTTGTGTAATGTAAACCCAATGTGTAGGGAAAACGTTCATCCCCAAATCATCTCGGAGATGATTTCCAAAAACAGTCCAAGAGGAAAGCCCGGCTTATAGATAGTAGTGCCAAAATGGCGGGAGTTGTACGACCTTAGACAAGTCAGTTAATACTGCTGAGCTGTGTCTTAATCTGTAAAATGGGGGTAATGGATCACCTTTGTTTCTCTCCTTAGAATATTAAGAGGCTCGAGTCTTGTGAAGGACTCTTCTAATGTGGACCAGAGCAGGCCTAACAAACAAACATTAACTGCACTAAAGTTTTTCTTCCCAGATGTAGCTGCATTTTAACACTCCTTCACCGCCCCACACCCCTCTCAAATTTCAGACTTTGGCAGCTAATTGATGGCTCTTCCATTGCAGCATTCTAAATAACAGTGAATAGGAAAACACTGCTTCTCCCAACTTAAAAGCTATAATACTGAAAAGCTAAGATGCTAAGAGCTAAATATGTAACTAAGTTTTTTATGAACCTCAGTAATTGACAACTACAGTCATGGGGTGGAGGTCGGGGTGCTGTTTAGACCACTGAGAACCATCAACCCGGACTGTTTAGTTTCAAATGTAGCAAAAGAGAGGCAGCAAACGGGAATTTTAAATTCTGATTCTTGGTGTATTTTAGAAGGGCGATTTGTTCTTTCTTATACTTTCAGGTGTTTCCAATGTGGACCTCGAAGAGGCAGTTTCTCATCCTTTTTAACATGATCCTAATTTCCGAACTCCTTGGGGCTAGATGGTTTCCTAAAACTCTGCCCTGTGATGTCACTCTGGATGCTCCAAACGCCCATGTGATCGTGGACTGCACAGACAAGCATTTGACAGAAATTCCTGGAGGTATTCCCACCAATGCCACCAACCTCACCCTCACCATTAACCATATAGCGGGTATCTCTCCAGCGTCCTTCTACCGGCTGGACCATCTGGTAGAGATCGATTTCAGATGCAACTGTGTACCTGTTCGACCGGGGCCAAAAGACAATGTGTGCACCAGAAGGCTGCAGATTAAACCCAGCAGCTTTAGTAAACTCGCTTATTTAAAATCTCTTTACCTGGATGGAAACCAGCTTCTAGAAATACCTCAGGATCTTCCTCCCAGCTTACAGCTGCTGAGCCTTGAGGCCAACAGCATCTTCTCGATCATGAAAGAGAATCTAACAGAACTGGCCAACCTAGAAATACTCTACCTGGGCCAAAACTGTTACTATCGCAATCCTTGTAATGTTTCGTTTTCCATTGAAAAAGATGCTTTCCTAAATATGACAAATTTAAAATTGCTCTCCCTAAAAGATAACAATATCTCAGCTGTCCCCACTATTTTGCCACCTACTTTAACTGAACTCTATCTTTATAACAACATCATTGCAAAGATCCAAGAAGATGATTTTAATAACCTCAATCGACTGCAAGTTCTTGACCTAAGTGGAAATTGCCCTCGTTGTTATAATGCTCCGTTTCCTTGTACACCCTGTGAAAATAATTCTCCCCTACAGATCGACCTAAATGCTTTTGATGCATTGACAGAATTACAAGTTTTACGTCTACACAGTAACTCTCTTCAGTATGTGCCCCAAAGATGGTTTAAAAACGTTAACAAACTTAAAGAACTAGATCTTTCCCAAAACTTCTTGGCCAAAGAAATTGGGGATGCCAAATTTTTGCATCTTCTTCACAACCTTGTCCAATTGGATCTGTCTTTCAATTATGAACTTCAGGTCTATCATGCATTTATGAATCTGTCAGATGCATTTTCTTCACTGAAAAACTTGAAAGTTTTGCGGATCAAAGGCTATGTCTTTAAAGAGCTGAGAAGTTCATACCTCTCCCCATTACATAATCTTTCCAATCTTGAAGTTCTTGATCTTGGCACTAACTTTATAAAAATTGCTGACCTCAGCATGTTTAAACAATTTAAAACATTGAAATTCATAGATCTCTCAGTGAATAAAATATCACCTTCAGGAGATTCAAGTGAAGATGGCTTCTGCTCTAACATGAGAACTTCTGTAGAAGGTCATGGGCCCCAGGTCCTTGAAGCATTACATTATTTCAGGTATGATGAATTTGCAAGGAGTTGCAGGTCCAAAAACAAAGAGCCTCCGTCTCTCTTGCCTCTTAATGAAGATTGTTACAAGTATGGGCCGACCTTGGACCTAAGTGGAAATAATATATTTTTTATCAAGTCTTCTGAGTTTCAGTATCTTTCTTTCCTCAAATGCCTAAACTTATCGGGAAATACCATTAGCCAAACGCTTAATGGTAGTGAATTTCAGCCTTTAGTGGAGTTGAAATATTTGGACTTCTCTAACAATCGACTTGATTTACTCTACTCAACAGCATTTGAGGAGCTACGCAACCTGGAAGTCCTAGATATAAGTAGTAACAGCCATTATTTTCAATCAGAAGGAATAACTCACATGCTAAACTTTACCAAGAACCTAAAGGTTCTGAAGAAACTGATGATGAACAACAATGACATCGCTACCTCCACCAGCAGGACCATGGAGAGCGAATCTCTTAAAATTCTGGAATTCAGAGGAAATCATTTGGATATTTTATGGAGAGATGGTGATAACAGATACTTAAAATTCTTTAAGAATCTGCTGAACTTAGAGGAATTAGACATCTCTGAAAATTCCCTGAGTTTCTTACCTAGTGGAGTTTTTGATGGTATGCCTCCAAATCTAAAGACTCTCTCCTTGGCCAAAAATGGGCTCAAGTCTTTCAGTTGGGGAAGACTCCAGTATCTGAGGAATCTAGAAACGTTGGATCTCAGCTACAACCAACTGAAGACTGTCCCTGAGAGATTATCCAACTGTTCCCACAGCCTCAAGAAATTCATACTTAAGAACAATCAAATCAGGCACCTGACAAAGTATTTTCTACAAGATGCTTTCCAGTTACGATATCTGGACCTGAGCTCAAATAAAATCCAGGTTATCCAAAAGACTAGTTTTCCAGAAAACGTCCTCAACAATCTGGACATTTTGTTTTTGCATCACAATCGGTTTCTGTGCAACTGTGATGCTGTGTGGTTTGTCTGGTGGGTTAACCATACAGAGGTGACGATTCCTTACTTGGCCACAGATGTGACTTGTATGGGACCAGGAGCACACAAGGGCCAGAGTGTAGTCTCTCTGGATCTATATACCTGTGAGTTAGATCTGACTAACTTCATCCTGTTCTCACTTTCCATATCGGCGGTTCTCTTTCTGATGATGATCACAACAGCAAACCATCTCTATTTCTGGGATGTGTGGTATAGTTACCATTTCTGTAAGGCCAAGATAAAGGGGTATCGACGTCTGATATCACCGAATTCTTGCTATGACGCTTTTATTGTGTATGACACTAAAGACCCAGCAGTGACAGAGTGGGTTTTGGATGAGCTGGTGGCCAAATTGGAAGACCCAAAAGAGAAATGTTTTAATTTATGTCTCGAGGAAAGGGACTGGTTACCAGGACAGCCTGTTCTGGAAAATCTTTCCCAGAGCATACAGCTTAGCAAAAAGACAGTGTTTGTCATGACAGACAAGTATGCAAAGACTGAGAATTTTAAGATAGCATTTTACTTGTCCCATCAGAGGCTCATGGATGAAAAAGTGGACGTAATTATCTTGATATTCCTTGAGAAGCCCCTTCAGAAGTCCAAGTTTCTCCAGCTCCGGAAGAGGCTCTGTGGGAGTTCTGTCCTTGAGTGGCCAACAAACCCACAGGCCCATCCGTACTTCTGGCAGTGTCTGAAAAACGCCCTGGCCACAGACAATCACGTGACCTACAGCCAGGTGTTCAAAGAGACAGCCTAGCCCTTCTTTGCAAAATGTGTCTGCCTAACTTACCAAGGAGAGGCTCGGCTGCCTAGATTGGCTCATGCATGTCCCACCGAAAGAGTGTTTTAAACTTTTCCAAGCCCTGAGATTGCCCATATTGGAGAGGAGTCACCGATATATGACAAAGGAACTGGAAAATTGGGATTTATATAAGCATCAAGTCGTCTTTCTTAGCTCTCTGTGTCTCCATTTGCACTTGAGTCTCTGCCTTCTGCTGCTGTATAAAATACTGTTGGGAGAAGGGTGGCAAGTAGAGGACGTGGCACTTTGATTCTCCTGGAATTGTGATTATTACATAAACACACAGTCACTAAATTGAGAAGAACTGCATTTCTACCCTTAAGAAGTACTGGTATGTATGGAAATAGGGTAAAAAAAAAATGCTCAGGGTCTACCTATATGACATTAAAATGTACCAGAGTTAATTAGTGGGAATAAACCAAAAACAAAAACAGTTAACTCCTCAACCAAGTGCTTGAGTATAATCTGGCACCCCCTTCTGTGCAGACTGAGTGTTGGCGCCCAACAGGTGGTTGCTGCTGAGGTGCTCCTCGCTCTTTTCCCCCGGGCCTGTTATTGGGTTCTGTGGGGAAACAGAAACACCTTTGCCATTGATGGACATAGCCTCCTTACAAATGGGAGAAAAATAAAGTGCTCTGCCTTTATGCAAAATGATGGTCTTTACCTTTGATGATAATTTACCTGCTTAAATATTGCTGTGGACTAAATGTTTGTGCCCACCCCCAAATTCATATGCTGAAATCCTAACCCCCAATATGATGGTATTAGGAGGTGGGGTTTTTGAGAGGTGATTAGATCACGAGAGCGGAGCCCTCATGATGGGATTACTACTGCCTTAGAAGAAGCAGCCAGAGGCATAACTTGCCGTGTTCCCACCACGTGAGGATACAAAGAGAAGTGGGCAGTCTGCAAGCCACGAGAGAACTCTCACCAGAGCCAGAGCATGTTGGCACTCTCATCTCAGACTTCCGTCCTTCAGACCTGTGAGAAATAAATGTTTGTTCTTTAAGCCACCCAGTTTGTGATGTTTTGTTATAGCGACCAAGCTAAGACAGATATTTTCATCTGCATTGAAAAGTACTGTATCCAAAGAAAAATTGCCTCATCCAATGATCTTTCAAACTGCTTTGTTAACTAATACTGTATATTTATAATCATCTGAAAACTTGACCCATCAACATTAGACGATTTTGGTGGTAAACTCTGAAGAAGGACCCCAAGAGCATGTATTTATTTAGAGTTGTCAGGCAGGGATGACAATTGCATGGATTCCTTTAAATTTGGGGTTGGGGGGAGGAACAGAGGTTTATCGACCTTAACACTGAGAAAGCTTCGGTCTTGAGCTTCGGCTTCACTACTCAAAAAAACAACAGAAAGGACCAAGATGTTCTGAAGACACACCTTCCAAGTGAGTATAAATTTGCATGAGTTCAAAGTTTGAAACGTGACCAATTTGTTTTTATTTCATGAAAGAAGTTATCTACAGAGGTGTCTGTGCCCTTTGGAAGATAGTGTGTAAGGGTTCAAATCCGAGAGTATGAGCTGGGAGATACTGTGTTTTCCTCGTATGTGGAAAAGCCAAAGGTTTTACTTTAAGGATGGCTATCAATACACAGTATATAAATTATTTCCAAAGGACACATAATCAATTAATAAGAGTCACAAATTCCCAGATTAATTTCTGGATTGAATAGAGCCAATGATCTGACAACCTCTGTAAACTTGATTGTACTTCATAGATGCCTTCTTCGGTGAAAACAAAGAGAGCATCATAGGAATTGGCTTTGGCATGATAAACTTTCTTCTATTAAAACACATAAATACAGGGACTTCCCGTGGTGGTCCAGTGGTTAAGACTCTGTGCTTCCACTGCAGGGGGCACGGGTTCGATCCCTGGTCGGGGAACTAAGATCCCGCGTGCCACGAGGTGCAGCCAAAAAACACACACACACATAAATACATAAGGTTTAAGCTAGTTTGGTGATTTATAAACCATGAAGCACTTGAAGACAACTTAAACATCTGAAATGGATCAAGAGGAAGGGAAACTGAAAGCAGTGCAACTCAGAAACCACAACGTATTTCAACATGAGATTGTGTACAGTGGTTTGTTGTAAGAAATGACCAAAAGCACTTCAACAGATGGTTTTAATTTTAATTCCTTTGTAATCTCGACAAGTCACTCTTTTAACCTCCTGACGGTCTTCTGTGGAGTCCTGTTCTATTGGAGCCATTCATAGATGGCACAGATCAAAAGCCACCAACTCAGGCCACCAGGAGCGCATGATTGCTAGTTCTCCTGCCAGGCTCCGAGTGTCCTGCTTTCAGCTGACCCGCTTCTGGTTGGCGCTGCTCTAGAAGGGACTCCCGAGTCTCCATAAATCCCACTCTACCATCAGGGGGTTCCCAACCTCTTTCCACCCTGAACCTGGCCAGGGTGTGTCCTTCCTCCTCGGATAGAGGCTGTACCTCAGCAAGACTTGGGCATTTGTAGGATCCAAGCCAAGGGAAGCATTAGGCAGGTAAGTGTACGGCTGAGAAAAAGGCAAAGCAAGTGTTCGCAGCCCATAGAACGGCGAGAAGGTGAGTCTAACCGTAGCTCCGCTGCTGAGTCAGGGTCTCTTGGCCCCATCCTCACATCTACTTCCAGCTCTATCTGTCTGAATGGTCTTAGGTCCAGCTGGTCTCTTAAATGTAGTCAGGGAATACAGAGTATATGAGAGGGGCAATGGTGACTTAACAACCTGGGCATCTTGTTCCCCAGTCTCCAAGGAAGCTGTAATGGGGACAGCAAGGATGCACTGGGGACAGAAGGATTCCTTCTTTCTCAGGAACCTGTCCCCCTCCACCCCCATAAAACATGCTTTTTATTTACTTCCTCCTCCTCATCCTAACCAGAGAGAACCAGGTTGCATCTCCTGTGAGGTATTTATGGCCCAGTTTTAAAACGGGGGTGGGGATAAGGTTTGCTTTGTCCTCTGCCTCTCCTGCACGCGCTCAAGTGGGCAGAGAACACTGGTTATGGGGCAGATGTACTAGCCTGGCTGTGGAAGGTCATCCCTCCTCGGAGCCTTGGGATACCAGGCCTCAGGAGCAGTTAGTTTCCACCAGTCACCTCTGCTGGAAACTCGAACCCTTGAGCCTAAGAAGCACTGGGAATTCTTCGTATCTTCTGAAGCACAGGTGTCAGTGTGGGAGGGAAATGACCAAAGAACGTGATAGAGGGCGACTCAAAAGGAGATGTTCTCTGGAGAACACGAGGACTGAAAGTGAATCCATGTCATTGAGTTAATGTGAAGAAGGAGAACACGAGGGGCACCAACCAACCTAGTGAAGGGGAAGGGTTACAAAGAGAGGAAAAAGTCCCAAACTTGTGATGAGATTGTGTGGAAGAAGGCCTGGTGACACAGGGGCCATCCATGCTGGTGACAATGAGATGACAACAGGGCAGTTTCACACTGTTTGGGGTTTTATATGTTTGTCCATCTTTCTTCTTTTGCCTTCCCCTCCCTCTCAGTTTCCTTTTCGGCTTTAGGCACCCACGGCCAGCCTCGTGTCCTACACAAGAATGAACAGAAAGAGCCGTTGTTGCAGGTGGATTCTTCTGTTTGGAAGCGGTGGTTTGGTGTGTACTTTTGGTTTAAAACTGGTCTCTTTCCCACACATACAGAGTAAATCCCCACCTGCTTCAGTGAGCATGAGCTTCTGTAATTGGCATGGTGAAACCTTCCCTGGGTGACACTGGCCGGACTCTCTGTCACATTCAAACTCATATTCTTTCAACTTATCCCAACTTTCAAGCATGTGGGTTAAGAAACTGAGTAAGATCTGGTGCTCTGCCTCAAGATTACCCTACTCTTGGGTTGTAATTAATTTCTAACGTGTTTGCCATGACATTTCAATGATTGTATTTCTTCATGTATATATCCCTTCTCCCTCTTGGTGATTTATATGAATTGTTTTGGAAGAGCCCAGACACACTGACTGAGGAGGTTTGAGTCCCAGTGGCTCACAACAAGCACCCCCCAGAAAGAGTCTGTTAGGTTCTGGAGAATAAGAGGAAGCCCCCGTGGCCTCGTGGCAGTTTTCACACATCCCTAGAGCCCACCAGTAGTCAGGGTGAGGCGGGCAGATGCTTCCA
Source organism: Balaenoptera ricei (assembly GCF_028023285.1). Classification (NCBI taxonomy): domain Eukaryota; kingdom Metazoa; phylum Chordata; class Mammalia; order Artiodactyla; family Balaenopteridae; genus Balaenoptera; species Balaenoptera ricei. The sequence goes on from NC_082660.1 coordinate 10,285,827, forward strand.
CACGCAGAAAATGGTTCTCAATGTCCTTCTGGCTGGTGGCACCCCTGAAGCAAAGGCCAGACAGAGACAGCCAACTAGGGCACCATCTTTGTCTTGTATGATACACATGACTGCCGCACTTCTCACTGACCAAGGAGATGCGGCGGGTCAGAGATTCCAGAGGCTTTCAGAATTGTGAATTGCCTGAGCTTATGTCTTGAGCCATAGAAGTTTGTAGGAACATCTCCATGAACCCATATCTGAGGCCCATTGTCCAGGGGGACCAAGCTGCTAAGAAGAGCAGGGGTGGGGGGGCTGTTTTGGCAGTTAGAACTAGCCTGCTGTCCTGCAGTCACCCTGGGACAGTGGGTAACACTCCTGGGCCAGGTCCAAATGGAGGCCCACCAAGCAGGACCTTGTGACCAGGTGAGATGCATTAAATAAAATGGTTTACAGTGCCCATCTCACTCCCCTAGGTCCTCATTTCCCACCATTTAGTTGCCTTTTGATGGAAGCTGAATTAGAAGAATGAGTTTTAAAATAATCACCAATTTGTCTCCTACTCTTGAGGACAGGCCCCCAAGGGAATGACAGGGTGAGGAGAGAGCGAGGAGGATCTTACGATGAAGGGCGTAAGGTGAAGTCACTGGTACCTGGACAGCGTTACCGAGTGGGGTCTGGAGGAGGAAGAGGAGGGAAGGAATCATATCTATTAAGCAGCAAAGCCAAGTTCAAGGCTTCATTTATTCCGTTAAATCTTCACATCAGCTCTTTGAGGCTGGTATTAAGAGCTCCATCTCAAAGAGGATGGGTTAGCTCAGAGATGAAGGTGGGATCAGACATGTTAAGTCAACTGCCAAGGTCACAGAGGCAGTAAATGGCCCTGCCCCGAACTGACCCAGCTCTGTCCAGCCAGGTCAGCTGGTTCTCCAATTTTACAGGAGATCAGAATCACCGAAGGAGCTTGGAAACCATGTGGTTGCGGGCCTCCACACCAGAGATCCTGATCTCTGGGACCCAGGACCCTGCATTTCTGAAACTAGCCCAAGTGCTTCTGAAGCAGCTGTTCTGCGGAGCCCCGTTTGGGAAGCGCCACATCTTCCTTTGGGATACCAGAGATTGTTAACTCAGGGATCACTTCAGCAAGGAAAGCCTGAACCCCCAGGTATGCTCAATTTCTCTCTCTCCTTCTGTGTATAACCCTCAGCGTTCTTAACCCACTGCTCGGAAATGGAGCTGCACTTCAACCCAAATTGCTTCCCATTAGGCACTTGTTTTCAGGAGGGATATAAGCCACCCGTACAGGATTGGCGGTTCTGTTCAGGGCTAACATGTGAAGACAGTTTGGGCAAGCACACTGAGCAGATTTGGGTAGAGACAGAGGCAGGTGGACAGCTGATTCGCGGTCCCATAAGTCCTGACCAGTAGAGCTGCTGCTTGTGTTCACGGTTTAAAGGATGTCTTGACTGTAATTCTCCTAGTATCTGACTGAATTAGACCCTAACTGTGGTTCTACGTATACGGTGCAGAGTGCCACCTAATGGAACCTCATGGGTGTTGCTGGTCTGCTACTGAGACCCTTGGCTAGGTCTCCAAAGTGGGGTGTGGGAAGAAAATATAAGAATAGATATAATCATCTTTTAGAATGTGTGTCTGTGGCTATTTTATCATATACGTAGTGTATTAATACAGAAATATGTAGGGCTGTGTGTTCAATGTTGTTTATTGATGAGAGGGCAATGTAAAAAGTATTGGAGACCATAGACTATCAAATCTTTGTTTTGACCACTCATTTCCATTGCTTTGATTTGGTGTCTCAAGATGGGGCTGGCCGTGCATTGCCCTTTGCACGCGCAGGCATAGATGAAAAACCTGAGTTAACCAGGTGAGCAGCCTTCTTTTCCCTATGACACATTTCCTCTTTTCATACAGCGTGGCCCCCATGTTAAACCGTGGTTTTTGTAGCAATGACACCGTCTTAGCATCTCTCTAGTGCCCTCTGTCGCTCTCTCGATTCCAATCTCACTCACTGAGCGCTCTCTCCCTCTCTCCTATTTCTGAATAATCTAACTACTAACTGTTCTCCTCCACCACCCCCTCATCCCCACCCCAGCCCATAAATGGCATCTTCAAAGCCTGCTGTAATTTAATAGTTTGAGGATTAGCGGTCTTTTTCATCCTACTTAACTGTGAGTTCATGAAAACTGTCTCTGGGTGGGCATGATGCTTGCGGGTTTCATGCCCACTTCCCACAGGCAACATTAAGCAAGTCAGAGATGATGGAATGCTCACTTGCTATTATACATATATAGAACATTCCTCATACAGTGAATATTTTTAATCTTTTTCTTTGAGCATACAGTATCTGGGAATTTTCTTCTACTAACCATTTCTGCTGTGTATAAAGTTTATGCTCAACATTTCATGTATTATATTCATATATTAAAATTTTTTTAATTTAAAGGGTGATACTTCATTCGTTAGCTCTTCCATGCAGTACGTATTCTCAATCACTATTTGGTCTCCTCTTGTTTTCTTTGAATTTAAGTCCATCAAGCTTTCCAGAAATGTCTCAGATACCCAGAGCTCATTTCTGCAGGCTTTTTTTAAAATATAATTTTTTCATTTTCCATAATTTTTCTACCATGAGAACGTTGACCACTTCCTGCTTAAAACTTATCGGAGGAAAGTCCCTTTTTCTTGATCCAAGTTCCCATATTTCCCTAGTTCTGCTTTTTCCTATGATCCTGCAAGAAGAAGAAGAGGGGCTTCCCTGGTGGCGCAGTGGTTGAGACTCTGCCTGCCAATACAGGGGACACGGGTTCGAGCCCTGGTCTGGGAAGATCCCACATGCCGCGGAGCAACTGGGCCCGTGAGCCACAACTACTGAGCCTGCGCGTCTGGGGCTTGTGCTCCGCAACAAGAGAGGCCGCGGTAGTGAGAGGCCCGCGCACCGCGATGAAGAGTGGCCCCCGCTCGCCGCAACTAGAGAAAGCCCTCGCACAGAAACGAAGACCCAAACACAGACAATAAATAAATAAATAAATAAATAAATTTATTTATTTATTAAAAAAAAAAAAAAGAAGAAAATCCAGAAGTATGAAGGAGTGCCATGTTCATTTGCATAGGACCCTGTGATGCTTCTTTACCTCCAAGAATCAGAATTGAGTTCTTCCCGTTCTTACCCCTCCCCACCTTCTCCTGATATTTCCACTGACTCTAGGTATAATTGATTTTCTCGAGTGTCACACGTGAGTTTACATTTTTCCTGATATAGCCTGTTTTCATGAAACTTCTTTTAAAAAGCCCTGTTGAGAGAGACCATACCGAGGTTTATATACAAAAGTATAAAGTGCTTTCTTCCGAGAATGTGATGGGCAGGATTGATCTCTCCCTAAGCGGCGCTGGACACCAGAGTTGCACCAAGTCCAGCCTTGGTGAAGTTCACTTGGAAATTTAGGATTCCATTTAGAAAGGGAAGTCTTCAGAATTGTTGGGGTCTGTGGGAGCCTGGTTACTTATACCTCTCTCCAGCTGAGCAATACACACCGGCATCAGGTGGGGTTAAGACCCAGCATTTGCTAAATTTGATGCCCATAGCTTGCATTTGTCGTCTTATAACTCTCCAACCCCTCTGGCTCCATTGAGTTGGTCCGCCCAGCTACAGATAGAAAAGAAGAAGGAATACAAGCTTTCAACCCAGAGCGAGGGCGCCCTGCCTCAGGGCGGTAGAAACAAGGATGGGGTGTGCTCTGCTCTGCTCGGGCTGCCCCTAGAGAACAAGAGCCAGGAGACTGGAACAAACAGGCGCAGCGACCGTTTCCCCACTGTTGCCAATCCGACAAGTCGCTCTGTCTCCCGTGAGAAGCATAGGACGGGGTAAAAGGAAAGAAGGTCTAGTCACCATCCTTCCCCATTTCAGGAGTTGATGTCACAATGTAAAAAGAAGAGAAAACTCCTTCCAAAGTGCCATTCTGAATCAATGATAAATGAGTAAAATCTCAATTAAATGAACTATACTAAGAAATTAGTCTGTAAAACGTCAGGCCATGCTTGGAGTCATGAAATGAAGAAGACTCTTCTTTTAAAAGCCTAAGACCAAAACTTACAGGTTTCTCATCCTTACAGGAGATAGAGAGTCCTTACCTTCCGGGGCGCTAGAGGTATCATTTCTAAGACTCTTTATTATTGATTGGGTTCCATAATTTCCTTTCAGCATTTATGAGATAGTGTAGGATGTAGTTATTTAGAATTTGTATTCTGCATTATATTGATGTAGTATTTAGAAGCTGTCAATTGTACTCATTCATTCATTCACTCATTCATTCATTTTATTCAGGCAGTCCATAAATATTATTGTGTGCACACCATGGACCAGGCATGGTGCTAGGGGCTGAGGAGACGCTGGTGAGCAAAAATAGAAATATTCCCTGTTTCCCCAGAGCTTATTCAGAAACTCATCAATCAGATAATCGTGTTGAGGGGGATTCAAGTGCTTTGAAGGAAAGGAAGAATGTTCTAGAAGATTATGTAATTCTCATGTTACACATCAGAGAACTGAGTCAGACTGGGGAGGAGAAGGGGCAGGCTGTCTAAGGAAAGCCACCGAGCTGAGATGTGAAAAATGAGTTAACTGAACAAGACAGCATTGGAAGAGGACCATATTTGGAGGTAGGACATCACAAGTGTGGCTTAGTAATACTGATTTGGGGAGCTTTCCAATACCCAAACTGGAGATGCTGAGTCAGTAGTTGGCCACAGTCTGTGGAGCTAAGAAAGAGAGCTGAGCTAGAGATGCGTAGTTCAAGTCTCCTGCGGCGATGACAGTGATGGACACCTTGGGCAGAAATGATGTAGTCTAGGGACTTGCTATTCAAACAGTGGTCCCCGGACCAACAACGTCAGCACCTCCTGGGAGTTCCTTAGAAAAGCCCCACTTTGTACCTGATAAATCAGAATCTGAATTTCAACAACAGACCCAAGTGGTTGCCAGGCATTTCACAGTTTGAGAAGCGCTGCCCTTATTAACCTCAGCGCTACTGACAAAGCATTCTTTACTGGGATGAGGTGTGTGTGTGGAGGGGGGAGCTTTTGAGGGTAGGGCATTTAGCATCCCCAGCTTCTGCCCACCAGGCGCCACGAGCATCTCCCCTTCCCTCCCCTCGAGTTGTGAAAACCACAAATACTCTGCCAAACGTCCCTTGGGGGACAAGATACACCTCCCCTCAGTTGAGAACCACTGACCGAAGGGCAAGGTATGGAGTAAATGGAAAGATGATGGGAATTGAGCTTTGAAGAATTCTAATTGTTCACAGCTGGCAGAAGATGAGCCTGGAAAGGACAATGAAAAGGAGGAGACAGAGATAGAAGGAAAACGAGGAGAGCAGTGTCTAAGATATCAAGGAAGCAAGGATGTTGAGGACGGTGTCACATGCCGCTGAGATGAAGGTGAGGACTGCAGAGTGCCCATTTAATTGAGAGAAATGGAAGTGACCCTCTGGGAGCTTGTTAGAAATACAGAATCTCAGGTCCCACCCCAGACCTCCTGAATCAGAATCTACGTTCCGTTTGAACAAGAGCCCCAGGCCCCCAGGCGATTCCTACACACACATTAAAGTCTGCTAACAGAGACTTAGGTAAGTCTTTAAGCTAGTTTAGTAGTGAAGGAGAGGAAACAAAACGCTGTGCAATTGTATCTACAACCGGTTTGCTACATGTGACTGCCTTAAATATACTTACTGTCTATAAACAGATTTAAAGGAACCACATATGGTTGAACATGGCACATATTTAAACAGGAAAGTGCAATTTCCAAACTCATAAATCAGAACTCTGGTTGCACTCCTGTTTTCAAGGTACTTGATGGCTTCAACATTTCATGATTTTATTAAAGTCTCAAGTACAGTCATTACTTTATACTTTCATGCAGGCAGTTAGTGCCCATGAACAAATGAACATGTGTTTGCAGCTAATTGGCTTTCATAAAAGAAGAATATTTAGTATAGTTTGGTGTAAGCAGAATCTTAATTAATATTTTTACTAATTGTGTTTCTATCGGTGGACGTGCTGTTGACGTATATTACTCTAGACCGGCGGTTTTCTTTTTCTTTTTTCCCCAATTTTATTGAGACATAATTGGCAAATAAAAATTGTATATATTGAAGGTGTACAACGTGATGGTTTGATATATGTATATATTGTGAAATGATTATCACACATCCATCACCTGAAATAGTTACCAATTTTGGTGGTGTGTGGTGAGAACACTTAACATCTACTCTCTTAGCAAATTTCAAGTGTGAAATACAGTTTTATTAACTGTAATCATCATGCTGTGTATTTGATCCTCAGAGCTTATTCATCTTATAACTGACAGTTTGTACCCTTTGACTAACATCTTCCGATTTGCCTTAGTGCCGCCCTCACCCATTCTACTCCCTGATTCTGAGTTTGACTATTTTAGATTCCACCTATAAAGACACTGTACAGTATTTGTCTTTCTCTGTTCGACTTATTTTACTTAGCATAATGTCCTACACGTTCATCCGTGTTGTTCCAAATGGTACAATTTGCTTCATTTTTATGGCTGAATTTTATATATATATATATATATATCTCACATTTTCTTTATCCATTCATCCATCAGTGGACACTTAGGTTTTTTCCATCTCTTGACTAGAGTGAATAATGCTTCAATGAACATAGGGGTGCAGATATCTTTTCAAATTAGTGTTTTCGTTTTCTTCAGGTAAATACCCAAAACTGGAATTACTGGATCATATGGTAACTCTATTTTTAATTTTTTGAGGAACCTCCGTACTGTTTTCCATAGTGGCTGCACCAATGTACATTCTCACCAACAGTGCACAAGGGTTCCTTTTTCTCTACATCCTCGCCAACACTTGTTATTTCTTGTTTTTTTGATAACGGCCATTCTGGCTGGTATGAGGGGATATCTCATTGTGGTTTTGATTTGTGTTTCCCTGATGACTACTGATGCCCAGCACCTTTTCATGTACCTATTGGCGATTTGTATGTCTTCTTTGGAAGAATGTCTATTCAGATCCTCTGTCCAGTTTTAAGTTGATTGTTTGCTTTTTCCTCTCGAGTTGTATGAGTTCCTTATGTATTTTGGATATTAACCCCGAATCAGATAGATGGTTTGCAAATATTTTCTCCTGTTTTATAGATTGCCTTTTCATTTTGTTGATGTTTTTCTTTGTTATGCAGAAACTTTTTAGTTTGATGTAGTCCCACTTGCTGATATTTGCTTTTGTTGCTTGTGCTTTTGGTGTCATATCCAAAAAAACACTGACCAGTGTCAAGGAGGTTTTTTGCTATGTTTTCCTCAAGGAGTTTTACGGTTTTAAGTTCTATATTTAAGGCTTTAATCCATGCAAACACACAGGTGTAAGACGACCCTGTCCCATCAATAACAAGGGCTACAACTGCAGAGTCTCAGGCTGGGGACAGTACCATGATATCCCAGAAGGGAGGAGATATTTATTGTGAGACAGTCCTGGTGATTCAGATCTCAGTTTCCCCGCTTGCTACGGTGGTTCTTAACCTTGGCTGTCATTGAAATTACCTGAGGTTCTTCAAAAATCCCCATGCCTGGGCCCCACCAATGAAGCTTCTGATTTAATTGGTCTGGGGGAGAGCCATTTGGACTTGAAATCTTGCAGGTGATTCCAATGTGCAGGCAAAGTCGAGAATCATCACTCTATTGCAAGCGGTTCTCAGACTTGAGCGTGCGTCAGAGTCACCTGAGGGGCTTGTTAAACCTCGGATTGCTGCGTCCCGCATCGGTTTCTGATTCGGTAGGTCTGAAGTTGGAGCCTGAGAATTTGCATCTCTAACAAGCTGGGCCCGGGGCGGGGGGGCAGCGGGGGCGGGGGGCGCTGCTGATGTTACTGAGTGGTCCTCAGACTTCATTGGCTCTGCCCTGGAGCTCCTGAGTTTCTTGAGTCCTGACATTTGCATTTTAAATAAGAGCCAGGTGATCCCAATGCACGTGATCTAGATACAAAGCCTTGCAAAACCTTGCCCTAGATGGTGAGGTCGAACTGGGAGGCACAGTCATCTTTGAGATTGTCGTCCGTTTTCTCTCCTTTTCTTTCATTCCCATTCACGCTGACCTTAAGCTCTGTGCCCATTGCCTCGGGGGACATGTGCGGGGTAAGTGAGTTCCTGGGATTTTGTCTTCTAAAAGCCTAATAGTCTTAGGGGATCATGAGGGGTTTGTGGAGGTAAAGCTACTCAAGGATATCTGGGTCTCCAGGAATGGCAAAAGGCGAGGTTGCTTCTCCACCTTTTTTTGGAGAGAGAAGCCAAGAGGGAAGGGAATGGGAGGGCTGGGGAGGCCTGTTGATTCAGAGAAAAGAGGGGACCTGCCAACTTCATGTGGAAGATGAAGACGCACCCCCGTGTGTCACTACAGCAGAGCCAGAAACTGTGTACAATTCCTGGGAGGCAAGGGTCCTCCGGTCCCCTGAAGGTCTGAGTTAACCTTCGGAAGAGTCAGGTAGGATGAAAGCTCAGGGACAGAAACAAAATCGAATCATAGAAAATGAAGCTGTCTTTGTGTACATCGCAGTTGGTAGACTGACCTTCACACCGGATATCTGTTCTACTCTTGGAACATTTTCCACCTGGCAGTATTTCTTTTGTGATCTGGTTTTGTTTTGTTTTCTCAAAATCTAACTCAGTAAGTGGATTTAGAATAGATACAGGGAAGTCTGAGCTTTATTTCACATCTTTCATAACATGAAATTGACCCTTCTCTAGCTCATTACTTAGTTAAAATTGTCTATCTATTCCCAAATGGGGGAGCAAAAGCTTCATGGTTTTGCTTTTCTTGAATCTTAAACCTTTGAGACCCATAGGGCAAATTATGAATAAAAATTGTTTTTATTTGGAAGCTTGGGTTGCCCTAACTGAAACGGCCCCCAAACGAAGAATAAGACCTTTATACATGTGTAGATTTTATTAACCTTTGCAGCAGTGTAAAATTTTATACTCAATTTATCCCATGTATATCACACAAAAAGGACCCCTCTGCCTGTTCAGGAAGGGAAATACTGGGCAGCGTGCGCCACCTGGTGGCAGGATGGTTATTAACTCCTTTGCCATGGGCTGGGTCATCCAGAAGTAATTTCTGACCCTGAAGGCGGTTCTGAGGTCCCTTGGAGGTGGCAGATCCAAAAAGGAAGAAACAGAAATGGTTTCCTCCAAATCTAAAAGCCCCACGTTGAGAGAGATGAAGATTGGGAAAAGAGAATTTGAAGGAAAGAAGAAAGAAGACAAGTTGGGGTGCGAAGAGGGAACAAGGGGTCCTGGGGATTGTGAGGAATCCATTTAAGACCTTCTGGAGTCTTCCTCTCCATACCCAGCCCGGGGCCTCAAACCTAAGAGAATGCTCGTGCTTTCAGAGTGCCCTCATCTATGTGAATTAAGTGGCTGTCCCCCAAATCTTTTCGCATGTTCTCAGCCTCTAGTATTGATACCCGCCCCCCCCTACCAGCCGCGCTCTCCCCCAGTACCCAACCTCACCTCCTATATCAATGACAAAGAAATTGGAGACCCACTGACATGCACTTCTTCAAATCCCCTCCCCTCAACATCAAAATATATTGTATGTAACTGTCCTCTGCACCAGCTCACAAAACCAAGATTCTTTCCCCAAACAGCCTATCCTGTTTGCAAGGAGTGGTGGCCCTCCCTTAGGTGTCCCTTCCTCTTCCCCTTCCTAAGTTACAACTCCACCCACCCCACCTCCTGGTTCATGCCCTTTTGCCTACTTGCTTCATCAGATATGCTCCATCTGTGGCATAATCACTCTCTTCCATCCTGCTGGCGCTTCTCCTCACCTGAACGTGGTTCTTCTAAAATTATTTTCCCTCCAGAGATGTTTGTTGTGACATTCAAGAGACAATATTTCATTCTTTTTTATGGCTAAGTAATATTCCAGCGTGTGTGTGTGTGTGTGTGTGTATACACACACACCACATCTTCTTTTTCTTTTTGCCACACCATGCGCGGGATCTTAGTTCCCTGACCAGGGATCGAATCCATGCCCCCTGCAGTGGAAGCGCGGAGTCTTAACCACTGGACCACCAGGGAAGTCCCTATACCACATCGGTCTTAAGCCAGTCATCTGTTGATGGGCACTTGGGTTGCTTTCATGTCTTGGCTATTATAAATAAAACACCTGAAACTAACACAATATTGTAAGTCAACTATACTTCAATAAAAAAAATTTAGGACACCCAAGTGTCAATCAGTAGGAGAGTCATTAAATAAAATGTTATGTCCATACAATGTATATAACATAACTATTAAGGCACAAAACAAAACAAAAATAATAAGACAGATCTATATATCTAAAATAGTGCTAGGTGAAAAAAAGTGGTAAAGAGCAGTGTATATCATATGATCCCATTTTTGTAAAAGAATTGTTTGTGATGATATGTCAATATACATAGGAAAAATCTTGAAGAACATACACCAAACTGTTAAAAGCCATAATCTTTGAGGAGTGGAATTTGGAGGGCTTTCATCTTATATGTTGTACATTCCTGAATTTGAATGTTTAGAACTATGTAATATTGATAATATTATAATCAGAAAAGATTTACATATAATAAACGTCCCTTAATTCTACTGATATAATCCTCTGTGCTCCCCATTCATTTTCACCAACATTTGTCAACCGATAAGTATACAGGGCCGAGCTGGACAAATAAAACAGCCCCTGGGGGAATTCCGTGGCGGTCCAGTGGTTTGGACTCTGTACTTTCACTGCCACGAGCACGGGTTCAATCCCTGGTTGGGGAACTAAGATCCCACAAGCCTTGAGGCGTGGCCGAAAAAAGACAGCACTTGGGTTCAAAAGGTTTACGGTCTGATAGAGGATGTAAGATGGACCTCTGGCTCTGTGCCCTCTTATCTAGCTCTGTGCAGAATGTGACAAGTTCTACAGAGCTTTCGGTTCATTTGGGCGAATTACTGAACCTTTGCAAGCATGCTTCCTTCTCTAAAAGTGGAGATTTTAATAACCACCAAAACACAATGGGAAATGTACATGGGTAGTGCCTTAGGTGGGCGCCTGGCACAGAGGAGATGAAATGCCACGAGGCAGGGAGGGACCTGGGGACTGAATATGGAGAGCGCACATCTGCTGGGTGGGCCTGGCCAAGTGGGTGCCATTTGAGATGGGCAGGACACCGACAGCTGTGTCCCAGATGCTCATGGCCGAGAGGCACCCACCCATCACAGAATGCAAGCTCCTGTGATTCACAGAGCTGGGGTGAGGTGGGGCAAGGACAGACCTCTCCAGGAGCAGGAAGAGGCTGCAGAGTTGGGAAAGGCATAGGGCCTTCTCAAGGAGTGAAGGGCGGTCACGTCAACTGAAGGGCAGGACTGAGGTCCAAAACTATTGAGAGGGAACGTTGGGAAAGATTGGATTAAGACTGCAGAGAAACCTGCTTCCCGGCTCATGGGTCCATGCTTACGGTGGAGTTGGAGCCGAGATAATGGTAATCAGTGCGCTCCTTCTGGAAAGTTCATCTGGTGTGCTGGGGTTGGTGCTGGGAGGTGATCATGTTTGGTCTCATCCTCCGCTACTGTTCAGCCCCTTAGAACCCAGCTTTTGATTCTACCACACTCAAAACTACCTTCTTGAGTGTCACCAATAATCTTCTCTTTGCCAGATTAGGTGACTTTTTATAAGTCCCTACGATCCTGTGCATCGTTAGAATATTGGATAGTGGTTAAGAGCACAGTTCTGGAGCCAGAGGAACATGACTTTTTTAACCTCTTTGTACTTCAGTTTCTTCGTATGAAAATTGGGAATAAACTGGGAATAATAGTCCCTCCATCACAGGGTTCCTGGGAGAGGTAAAGAAATTAATCAAGGAAAAATCCCTGGCACATAGTAAGCTCTGCTTAAGGGTCAGCAATGGCTATGAAACACATCCTTTCTTCTCCTCCCACTCTCCTCCCTTGTCTCTTCATCCCTCCCTCCCTTTATTCCCAAAACACTGAGCTTAGCTTCTACTATCCCCCAGCCACTGAGGTGGGTGCTCAAGGATAAAAATGATAAAATGCCTGTCCTCAGGGAGCCCCCATCCAGAGTGGGGCACGGGCTAGTCAATTAATAAATGATAAGAGCCTTGGAAGAGGGAAGCAGAGGATGGCTTGGCCCTTTGGGAGCGCAGAGCAGGAGGTCCAACCCAGCCATGAGTGGGGCTGATTCAGACACGCATCTCCGAGTTGGTGAGGTCCTGGAGGACTCGCAGCTGGTAGGCGAGTTGTGGTGGAGGGGTGAGATGGGGCCGTGTGAGCGTGTGCCCAGAGGGGTGCATGAGCAGGACTTGGGAGGGGAAATGCCAGCGTCTCTGAAAGACGAGTGCTGGGTCAGAGGGGGGCTTGGCTCTTGAAGACCTGGGAAGGGAGACAGAGCTCATCAGAAAGGGTCCTGTTGGTGATCCTAAGAAAGTTAGACTTTACATTGAAGGCAATGGGAAATCCTCTGGAGAGCTTTTGTAAGCAGGTAGGGTGGAGGGCAGTGGCTGAGGTGCTAAGAGCTGCATTCTAGAAGAACCATCCTCTTCTCTCTTTCTTTCCCAGTACTGTTTGGTCCAGGTTTGCCTCTTCCTTGGACTGCTCTTTGTCTGGCTTCTTTGACAGCTCTACTTCCATCACCTTCACTCAACGAGGAATTTTTCTTGAGTCCCTACTGTATGCCAGGCCCTGTGCAAGTAACCAGGACTGCTTTTGATCCTCTTTGAAAAAAACTTTGTCTTTCCTCTTCTTGTTTTGAGCAAGAAAGTTCACATTTTATTTTACATATATTTGCATATATAGACACATACGGAGAGAATCTTAACCTTGCTCAGTTTACATGTTCACTTATTTTTAATATTTAAATAAACTTTTAAATTTTAGGATAGTTTTAGATTTACAGAAAAGTTGCAAAGATAGTACGCGGAGTTTCTGTGTACCCCACACCTAGTTTCCCCTATTGTTAGCATCTTATATGATTATGGTACATTTGTCACAATTGACAAACCCATATTGATACATTATTATCAATTAAACGCCATACTTGATTCAGTTTTCATTAGGGAGGAGGATGTTTGTGCCTCGAGTAGGGGCTTTTCTGCCTCACTCGTCCCTTCTGATCTAGGGACATCTGTCAAGACCTAAATGTGCTTTGGCAGACCTGGAGCAGCAAGAATTAATGTCGGTGTATACGCAGTCCGTCACTGGAGAGAGAAACTTGATGATAATGATGAGATTTTAATAAAAGAGGCGGGGAGTAAGAACAAAAGGTTGATGTGACCAGAAAACCCACCTTCATCCTCTTCTCAAAACGTTGATGGAGTACTTGATACTGCTGGGCTCTTCACTTAGGGCGTTCACGAAGGGAGAAGTTGAAAGAACACAAAAGCAGAAGTGGAGCAGTGAGAATTCCAAGAGTCCTCTCCAGCACCATTGCACTCTTGACCTTTGGCTTTGGTTCCCTCATCCATGAAATAAGGGGCCATTCCAGCTGTAGAGTGCTCTGAGTTTTTCTGATGTCTTGGCCCATCATCTGGGGGACACTGACTTCAGGAAACACAAGAAGTTGTTTCAACTGAGGGAAGGACTGAGGTTTTCAGATAACTGGTCTGCAACCTGTGACTGACTCAAGAAGGGAATTTGCAGAGGGCTGCAGGGAGCTTGCCTTGTCCCTGTTTCTGGGTAGTCAGGGGTGCTGTTGAAAGGAGATGGTCCCATTCATCATGATGAAATGAGTTTCAGTTTGGTTTAGCTGGGCCACCATGTACAGTTGCACAGGTTGTCCACTGCTCAAGGGTAGTTGGCCATATGGCCAAGTGAGCCTGGAATCCAGCCCAACCTCCTCTTATCTAGCTCTGTGCCCTGATTTGGGGCTGCATCAGCCCACAGGAAGAGTGCTTTCAGCAAACTTTTTCATCCAGAAGGCTGCCATTTTCTAATGGGTACTGAGGCATTGTATAGACTAGCACGTTAAGCTTTTGTTTGAAACGAGAAATGATACCACAGATGGACAAGAACTTCTGCGGTGGGGATGCGCACAGTGGGGTAGGAGTAAGTCAGGGCAGGTGGGTTACGGGGCTCAGGATTTAGCGAACCAGAGCAGGGGGACCAGGAGACCGACGATACCTGCTTCCTGCGGCCCATGTCACCTGTGTCCGCACTGATCAGAAAAGGCAGCTTGCTGTCCCCTCAGGAGCTCTACACCTCAGTTTAAAACCAGGACAGGCTCATATCAGATCTGGCCTTGTGTAGAGGAATCCTCTTGTGTATTTCTTCATCCGAATCCTTTGCTTGAGAAATGTTTCTTTTATAACACCCCTTCCGCTTTAGCCTTTTTTATATTTCATGTTGATTTTTTTTGGACAAACAACTGATTCCCAGCACCTGGTCTTGTCCTAGGTCTTGAGCCGTGTCCAGGGTTGCACGGTATGTCCCCACGGGATTTCACTGCAGCCTTGATGGGTTGAAGCCATCTGCGGCCCTACGAGTGCGCTGGTGCTCATTGACGCCACAGGAGAGGGTCACAGCCAGTGCCTTGTGTGGTCCTCCCGGCCTACTGCGGGCAACAGCCCAGAGGTGAGTGAAGTCCATGACAATGAGAGCAGTAACGATAATCCTAGCTCTGCTAGTTGAGTGTTCGCTCTGTTAGGGACTGTTCTAAGGGTTCCGCAAGCATGATTTAATCCTTAAAGCCACCATAAGAGAAAGATACTGTTATTCTTCTCCCCATTTGAGAGCTGAGAAAACTGATGCTCAGAGCGGCTCATGCACCCCAGAGGGTGGTTTGTGCATCTGGGATGTGCGTGCTGTCTGGTAGGTTTGCTTGGTGGGAGCACTTGATGACCGATCGTCTCCATTTCGAAATAAAGATTTGAGTCAGCGTGGATGGCAAAGGGAAGAACAAGGGGAGAGCTGCCCGGAGCCCTGTGCCCTCACAGGGCAGGGCCGGGAGAGCAGACCTGGCCCCTGATAGCCAGTTTCTGGGCTTGGGCAGAGGGCCAGATCCTCGGACCGCTTTCCACGTGGGCTAAACTTCTGGTTTGCGGTGACTGTCCTGACCTGGTGTCAATTCCATTTTCATTTTCATCTTTTACGGTTACTGGCTGTGCGGGAAAACCTGTGATGGCTCATTTGGTTTTAATTAAGTAGCTCGTTTTTCTTGTTTGCCTGGCATGGGCACTGGACTGTTGGCAAGTATAACCCAAGTGTGCGCCATGCTTTATGTGATCCCAACTGCCTGGTCTACGATTGGCCAACATTCTGTGGCCTGAAGGCCGGGCCATGTGTGTCTGGCTTTTCTAGAAATGCTGACCACTCTGCACTACTCCAATAATGGTGGTCATTTTGACATACTTTCTTAAACTTTATTTCTAAGCAAATGTTTCAAGAGAAAGCAAGAGGCTGGCTTGGCGGCCAGATGAGGTCTTTGAGGTGACTATTACCCAGGTTTTTGGTGAGCGCACGAAGCCACGGGCCGTGTTCTCTGACGTCATGGGAATCCCTTCCCACGCCATGTGTCGGGCCTTGAATCACCTGAGGGACCAGTGGTTAGAGGGCAATTTAGGAGTGGCCGCCAAGCCTGTGAGTTCTGAAAGGCATTCCTTTGTAACAAGGTTTCCAAAGCCCATCTATTGTCATCCAGAGGTTATGCAAGAGAGGCAGACCAAGGGCCTGAGGGAAAAATAATAACAATAAAGTGTGTGTGTGTGTGTGTGTGTGTGTGTGTGTGTGTGTGTGTGTGTGTGTGTGAGAGAGAGAGAGAGAGAGAGAGAGAGAGAGAGAGAGAGAAAATGTCAGTCCCCACCACCCTGCCGCCAGTGTGGTTTCCTCCAGTTCAAGGAGAGTAAGGCAATAAGAAGCACATTATATCCCATTCTAGACTATTCTTTTGGCCAGGGGTCAGCAAATATTTTCTGTAAAGTAAATATTTTAGGCTTTGCAGGCCAAGAGGCCAACTGAAGGCATTATGTAGGTACTTACAGAATAAGAGAAAAGCGCATTACACAATTATTTAATTGGTAACATTCAAAATATAATCATCAAATGCAGTTTTTTTGTAATGTAGGTCTAATAATGAGAAGAATGGGATTCTTTGGTGGGGGGACGCTAACATTTTTGCCTCACTGGAGTTTACAGTTAGTGTTCTGTCTCATCAGATCAATGGCAAATGTTCATCTGTGAAAATCATTCTCTACTCCCTGGGCAGATTTGGCCCACATGCTGGAGTTTGCTGACTCCTGCTTGTGGCTAAACCTTCTCGGGCCTTCTCTCTGAGAGCTTAAAATCCAATTCACTTATCAGAGCAAATCAGGAAATTAAATTTTCCTGCCTCATGCTTCTGCTCATGCATTCACTCACTCATTCGATGAACATTTATTGAGCTTATAACACGTGCCAGGTACTGGCCGAGGTGCAGGGACACCCAGGAGGGAGATGCCCGCTCTGTAGTCACAGCCTGGTGAGGGACCCATGCCCACCTCACCATGTGCTGTCCTGGAAACGTGTGGAACGAAGACGAAGCGGTGCAAATGTTATTTAACTACATCCATGAATTCTATGAGAAAAAATGAGTTTGTGCAATCCTAAATCAAGTACACATTTGTGGTAAAGTTGAAGCAAAGACACTAAAATTTTTCAAGGAAAAGGAAAAATTTCCCCATTTCTCCCTCATTTCCCCCCAGTCCTGCTCCCCAGAGCTCAGTGCTCCTAACATTTTGCTGAGGATCCTTTTAGCCACCCCTCACCCGCCCTCACGTACACACCGATAAAGCCAAACTAACAAAAATGCACCGGATCGATCTGGCTCGGGTTATATTTAAATCATTTTATAAATGACTTTTTCCTACCCCCACCCCATTTCAGTTTTGAAATTTTACAGCATAGTCAATAAATGATTTGGCAACAGTTAAGAAATCACAAGTTCCCTTCTTCCCACATAAGCTTTTGCAAACCACAGGCGAGGTTCTGCTGATGGTAAAGCGGCCAATTTTAGGAAGTTGGTTAGTTTCTTTGTCCATGTGCGCCCGTAGCACAGCGGGTGCCACTCCGCAGCACTGCAGGTTCTAGAATGAGCGGTTAGAAAGGACGATCCCAGAAGAGTGGTAAGCCACTTCTATTCTTTTAACAAAGCTTTCCAAGAAAATAGAGGATTTCTGACCCCGAAATAGGGTTTGGTGGCAAATGGTGTGACCAAAGAAAGTGATGAATGTGCAAATCAATATAAAAAGGCGAAGTCTTGGGGCAATTCTAAATGTAGACAGAGTGGTCCGGTGTGCAGGAAATTTCAAAAATCAAATGCAGTGGTCTTATCATTTTCAAGAGGAAAAGAAGCAAATTCCAAGTTAGGAATTGAACTGGGGTATGACTTTCTGGTCCTGCCAGAAACGGTATTCTCATCTAGAGTGAAAGGGCTGGGGGTAAAGCAGGTGGGGAGGTGTTTGTCCTTTGCTCTTTCCACAGAAAAGGACAACCTCTCTTGGCTCACTCCGGGTCGCTTGCTAGTGCCTGGGCAAAGCCCACACTTCATCTACTACCAGGAGCTGAATGTGCATTCATAATTGCTACTTTTCTTGTTCAGAGTTTTTAAGTGAAGATGTTACTATTTCCATAATCATATTCTATAGTGTTTAGACATAGCAGGTGGTCAGCTCTTGTTACTGTCAGGAACTGTCAGATTGAAAACCTTTACGATTTTTAAAAAATGGTATGTTTTCTAGAAAATTGAATGAGATTTAAGAGCCATTGCAAAGACTGATTTCAAGAGACTCTCATCCCACATTTACCGTAGTATCTTTTTTTCCACGCTCATTTAGTGCTTATTAAAGCTCTTGGAGTTATTTTTTTTACCAGTATTTAATGTATATATAAGTTCTTGAAGTTCATTTTTTGTATCCAGTGAATGCGCATTATAGATCTTGAAAGTAAATTAAGTCTACCCTGAAATTGTCTGATGCTTTACAAAATGACTGCAAGGGCTCATAAGGAATTAGGCCAGCAGGGCCAATGACATAGATGGAATTGCATTTGAACGTATCCAATTTTGACTTGATATTTGTAAACTGCTGTGATAGCCAATATAATTGTATTATAAGAAAGTGGAAATAAGATAAAATAAAACTAAACTTGAGAAAATGACCCCCCTCCCTGTCATTGGTGGAGGGTGGAAGGCAAGGACCTAGCTGTCTCCTGGCCTCAGGGAGAGGTTCTTAGCCTTGACTGTATATTAGAATCACAGAGTGAGCTTTAAAAAATCCCGCTGTCCAGGCTGAACCACAGAATAATGGAATCAGCATCTCTGGAGTGGGCTGGGGCATTCGTAGCTTTTCGACTTCCCACGTATCTCAATGGGCAGCTGAAGTTGAGGGCCACTGTCTTAGGGCAGCATCTGAGCAGCTCTTTTGGTCCTTTCCTTAAGGAGCACAGACTTTCTTAGGGGGTGACAAGGCCTCCAGGAAGACCCAAAGCTTATTCATTAGCCCCTTAGCTTGATTCCAGAAAGCAAAATAAAAGTTCCACGTATGCCTTATCTGAAAAGCCGAGGCAGTGGATCACGGCGAGGGCACTTGATGAAGTCCATTCTTCATTCTGCTTCTCATTCTTTCATGTGATAGTCCTACAAACTGCACGGGGGTTGATGAGAGAGAAGGCAGTCCCGTGGAAACCCAGACTGACAGTATCGGGGTATGTCTCGCAGGGGAGGATGTCATGACCCAGGGTCAGTCTTGGAAACTCAGTTGGATATTATTTGTGTGTCTCAGCGTCACCTCTGGGGTCTACTGAGGGGGATGTCATTCCAGTGAAATCTCATTTGAGTTCAACTGAGTTACTAAATGGAGTTGAGGGATTTGTTATTTTTTAAAGTATTATCCCCAATTTAGAACTATTCAGGGCTGTGCAGACACAGTACATTTAAATGCATAACCCATGGTTCTGGATCGGCATTAGCAATACAGGCTGTGTTGACTTTTCAGGTGGTTACGAAGAGCCACCAGCTGGTGAATATGTCTAGAATCAGTGGCTTTCCAGTTGTTCTGTGGAATTACAGAGCATCTGGAAGTGCTCTCTGTTAGACTGATCAGTGGAAAGGCAAGGTGGGTAATACCCCCAGCATTTAAGTCCAGAGGGTTCCAGGTATGGCTTTGGTGTTTCTGCTGAAAATTGAAACCAGATCACTGCCAACCAGCCACTTGGTACCAATTTGTTAACTACGTGGGTACCTCTAGGCTCAGTTTCCAGTCTGCCACCTACCATCTAAGTGACCTTGGGTAAATGAGCCTCTGAGCCTCAGCTTCCATGTCTGTAAAATGGGGGCCTATGATAGCACCCACCTCACTGATTTTTATGAAGCCCAGACAAGAAAATGCATGACTTGTGCTCCCAGTGTTTGCTTCATGATAAAGCACTCAACAAATGCGTGCTACCGTATTTCCTGGAATTCAAATAGCATAATTTTTCATATTTTTATGTGTATGAAATCAGGCTCCATCTCTTCATCGATACGTGCATTTCATGTGGTAGTGGTTTCTTTTGTCTTCCAAAGCTGTTAGTGAATCCATCAAACGTGGAATGGATCAAGTCAAGTATCTATTATTCACTGTAAATTTCATCGAAGGTGACAAATTCTGTCTGCCCAGCCATTTCTTTATTAATTTACTTTCATAATATCAATATATCAGTGGTCAACATAGTCAACTGCAAACACATCAGAACCCATGAAAAATTAGAAATATTTCCAGTTTGGCAAACATTTAGTTCTGGTGGAATCCTGCATCATGCTCAAACAGCTAAGTCATTCAGTTGGGCGGATTCATCACATTTTATAATCAATAGGTGCCCTTGATCCTTTCATGTCAGGGGGTCATCAGCAGGATCTATTCTGAGAAAGGGGTGCAAATGGGGAGATGGTCTGAGGCAAATCACCTCTTAGCAAAGGAAGCTTTCAGAGAGGGAGGAGGGAGGGGGCATCTTTGCAACATCGCTGCTTGCAGCCTCGGAAAGGGGTGTGAAAAGATAAAAAGCTGTCTGTTCCAGGAAGGCAGCTTTAGGTGCCTCACAGACCACCTTCACCCTAGATTGTGTTATGGTAAGACCTGCAGGGTTTATTTTAGCCTTGCCTGGTGGGGTTCGCTGCCTTTGCACCCTGCACTTCCGGTCTCTGCCCTGCCTACAGCTCTCGCCCCATGGGCTGGGTTCTGAGCGTGGCTCCTGGGCTCACTCTGACTCCCAGGGTGCACTCAGCTAAGGCAGGCTTTATTGAGCTGTCCTCCAACTGCACTGGCCTTTCACAGTTATGTTTTTGGTGTCCACTGGGGCCCAAGGTGAAAAGGAAGATTTGGGTGGGGACTGAGATAGGTTGTTTTCGTTGTGCCGTTTGGTTCCCTCAGAGCCCGAAGGAGAGGATTGGCTTATCGTATACCATGGACCCAACCAAAGCCCTGATTTGCCGTGGAAACCAGAAAAACGGTTGTGAAATTACTTCCTCAGTAGCGTGCAATGCTATACTCGGCAGGGTGCAGGAAGTGAAGCAAATTTCTTTTTTGCGTGTGATTCATATGCTTTCTTTAAAGAAATGGGTCTTGATTTTTTTTTCCTGGGTGTTCCAAGGCAACACCCAGCGAAAGATTGAGACCGTGTAGACTCAGTCATCCTCAGCAGCGTGTGCTATGCACTGAGCTCTCTGGCCTGACCAAAGGGCTTTTCCTGGCAGCTTGAACTTGTCTCAGCAGGTGGGCTCCACCGGTCAGCTCTTATTCCCCTGCTCTCTGCTTTTCCTATCTGTTTCCTGGGGCTGCTGTTGCAGAGTACCACCAATCTGGTGACTCAAAACAACAGAAATTTACCCTCTCCCAATTCTGGAGACCAGAAGTCTGAAATCCAGGTGTTATCAACAAGGTGGGTTCCTTCTTGGAGGCTGAGAGGGAAAATCTGGGCCATGCCTTTCTCCCAGCTTCTGGGGGTGGCTGGCAAGCCTTGACGTTACTTGGCTTGTAACT
This sequence comes from Balaenoptera ricei, assembly GCF_028023285.1. Lineage (NCBI taxonomy): Eukaryota > Metazoa > Chordata > Mammalia > Artiodactyla > Balaenopteridae > Balaenoptera > Balaenoptera ricei. Next base: position 10,306,862 of record NC_082660.1, read on the forward strand.
GCGTCCTTCCCATCTCCGCCTCTATCTTCCCGTGGTCTTCTTTCCGAGAAGTGTGTCTGTGTCCAAACTTCCCTCTTCTTATAAGGACATCAGTCATTGAATTAGGGCCCATCCTAGTCTGGTATGACCTCATCTTAACTTGATTCCATCTGCAAACACCCTATTTCCAAATAAGATCACGTTCACGTGTAGAGGCTAAAACGTCAACATGTCATTTTGGGGGGACATGATTCAACCTGCAACACTCTCCTTTTCTGGTCCTCTTTCCTGCCACTTCCACTCAACCCTCGGCCTTCTCTTCAGCCTCTCCCAATCTAATATTTACCTTGCTTTTCAGTAAGTATCTCCTACTTATCTTGTCTAGTTTCTGGGGACCTGATCTGAGCCCCAAGATGCCATCATTGACAACCAGGGCCAACCTCACTTTGGGCACAGAAGACACAGGACCTTGGGCCCATGATGCTTCAAGCAAAGATTTTAATTTCTTTTAAAATCAGCAAAAGAATGAATATATTCCAGCCTCGATTATATTTGTCTTTATACCAACGTGGTCATAAAATATAATTTTTACTATTTTTTTTTTTTATGGAGGCCCATGAGGGCCAAAGTATCTCAGGCCCATGAAAGTCATAACTTGGTCCCATTGACAATCACGTTCTCTTTTCTGATTTAACATATGCCGAGGACAATTCAGGAATCGCTAATGTGCTTCCAGTGAAGGAGATTTAAATATCAATTCACAATCCCTTACCTGAAACCTGTAGGCCAGAATTGTGTCAAAGTTCAGAATTTGTATTTTAGCAAGAGAAGATGGTACGTACAGGATTTATTACAAAACACTTCCGATGGGCCAGCGGCAGCCCTGATGATTACGCACAATGGTGACTTCTGCCGTGAAACCACAGGGCTCCTGCTAAGTGGATAAATAAAGATCATACTAGCCTTAGGTCAGTTTGGATCAGGTTTTGCTGCCAAGTAAGTTACGATAAAACCCGAAAATCTTCTGGTGCTCAGATTTTTAAGGATTTCAGAATTGCAGAGGAGGGGATTGAGCATCTGTACAAGACAGGATCTGCATTAAGAAAATAAACCATCAACCACTGTCCTGGGTGCCAGAAGACCTGATTCTATCAATTGCTGTGTCTGTGATTTTTCTTTTCTTTTTGCTTGTGTCCATCTTTCTTTGATGCTGGGTGAATTCCAGGTGACTGGCGCTGACGGTTATTTCATACTCAAGAGTGGGACACCAAACAGCTGATGAAAAGCTTCAGCTGCAAGGACTGGCCTTCCCAACGATAGGTCCCAGCCTAGGATGGGAGCCAGCTTCTGGTTAGCGTGTGCCAGTGTGATTGGAGATCTTTGTTGTGGTGCCGGGCCAGGGCTAGGGTGAGGAGAGTGAGGCACTGGCTTTGGTGGAGAATTTCTGGGAGATAGGGTCCCCAAAAGCTCAGCAATCAACATACATAATATTTTAATGTTGTATTTTAAAAAAATCAAATAGGCAAACTCTGGTCCTCAGGCTGGTTGCCTATTTCGGTAAATCAAGTTTTCTTGGAACCAGAGCCGGGATGGGGTGAGGCAGGTGAAACACTGCTTTGCAAGTGCAGGGTCCGATTCTGTCGTTATTTAATACTGATATATAGTCCATCAGGGACTTTACTTTTTTAAAACTATATTCATCTTGATGACTACATTTTTAGGGGTCCACTTAAATTTTACACTCGTGGCCCTGCTGCTGTGCCTATCCATTTTCCCAATGAGATGCTCCAGTCTCCTGCCTGGGGTGCTGGAGTGGGGCGTTTATAAACCAGGTGGATGTCAGAGGCCCCAGAGCCGGAGGAGGGAAGAGGATGGGATTCTGCGCTCCAGATACACACTGTGCTTTAACCCTCCTGTTTGCTTTTTGACAGTTTGCCCCTGCCTTCACTTGTGCCTGAATTCCTGAACCGAAGGCTCTGGATTCAACCTTTCGAGGTAGTAAGTCTCAGGGAGGGAATCAGGAGGGGTCTAACTTCTCATGCAGACTTTCAACCCATCCCCTGTGCAGCCCTGCCTGGCATATCACTGCCCTGACTGTTGCCCGCCAGCTCCAGAGTCTTTCCGGGCTTGTATGCTGTGAATTGACCTCGCTCTGGTTGGCTTTAGCCTTCTCTGCTCTACCGTGCCACCTACCACTCATCTACCTGCTTTCCATCTTCCTCAACTTCATACACATTCCTTGTCTGCTGTGGTCTCCTCTCATGCCCTTTCTCACCTTGTAGGCTCCTAGCCCTTTGCTCTCACTTTAATGGGCGCCTTCAGCTGTCAGCCTCAAGCAACAGAAATCTCTTTTCTTTCTTCCTCCCTTTCTCCCTTCCTCCCTTCCTCCCTCCCTCCATCCCTCCCTCCCTCCCTCCCTTCCTCCCTTCCTCCCTTCCTCTCTTCCTCTCTCTCTCTCTCTCTCTCTCTCTCTCTGTCTCTCTCTCTGTCTCTCTCTCTTTTACTTGCATAGTTTTACTTTCTATCTTATTTGCATAATTGCCCCCTTTCCCTCTATTTACGGAGTTGCCATTTCTCTTTTTTCTCTTCCACATAGTTGCCGTTTCTCTATTTTATTTGCAGAGTTGCCATTTTTCTTCTGCCAGGCTGGATGGTTTTTATTCATTGGTTACACCTTGATGGGGGTAAATTCTCTCCAGTATCCTTCTTAGTTCTCTGGGACCTGGTTCCCTTTGGTGTCCTTTTGGAGCCAAGACTTTTGGAAGCCAGAGGCATGGGTGTGGCCAAGAGGAGGAACTTGGCTGGGAAGGCGTGGCTCTTGCTTTCCAGGGCTTTGGGCTCTGCTCTCCCACCTCACAGCCTGTTGAATGTTGAGCTAGGGTTCACTCTGTGGGTGGTGAGCCTTTGCAGTCCGTTTTGCGTCTGTGAGGCCCTGAGGCGGGTGGAGAGGCTTGAACAATCAGGGTTTTCTCTTCAACATCTTGGCCAACTGCCTGCTCCCCGCCTCCCACTCTTCCCATCTATGTACTTCTCTTCAAACTGAACTTATTTGGAACTTGTCAACTCTTGTTCTTACCTCAGGACACATTTCCGGGAGGATGGAGTTAGGAACCTCAAGCTTTTCACTCAGAAATCCTTTCTGCAACGTTCTGCTCATTTCCATGCTCCAAGCTTTATTTTAAGTTGCCTCAGGTTCTCTGGGAGGCCATACTCATCCTGAAGTGTCAGAAGGCTCTTCTTCTGGTCTCCAGCGCCTCCTAGAGGCTTTTCTCCTCTATTGCTCAGTGTTGTGTGAGAGTCGCGTTTGGACTCTGTTTACCACGCTAAGGGAAGAGTCTGCCACCACCTGGCCATCTGTTCCCCAGGGGACTTTTTAAAAATTAATTTTAAAATTTTTTTATTAAGCTATAATTCAAAAGTATAATAGGAAGCTGACAAGCACTACCTCAGCCAGGTGATCAAGGTCCACATCAACAGCGAAAGTCGTGTACGTGCCCTAGGTGAGCTGTGACTCGAGTGGCACTTGACCTCTCAGGTTGTCCTCCCCCAAACCCATTACCCCAGTCTAATCATGACAGAGACGTCAGACACATCCCAACTGAGGGACAGTCTACATGACCATCCCCTTTCCCATCCTTATTTTACTCCCTAGTACTTTCCACCATCTAACATCTTGTAATGTAAGCTCCAAATGGGCAGGTATTTTCATCTGTTTTGTTCATTGCTATATTCCCAGCTTGAAAACAGTCCCCAAAATAAAGTACATGCTTAATAAATATTTTTGAATGAATGAATAAATGAATATAGAGCTACCTTTTCCTTTTTAATTGCTGCATAGTATTCCATTGTATGAATATAACATCCTGGTTTATTTAACCAGACCACTACTCGTAGGCATTTAGATTATTTCCAGTCTTTTGCTATTGCTAACAGCCCTGCATGGAACATCCTTGTATATAGGCATTTGTATATGTGAGGGTCTCTCTTACAATCTGCTTCTAGAATTGAAATTGCTGAGTCTATCTCTCCAATTTTGGCAGATATTACAGATTTCTCTCCATCTTAGAGGTGGCCCTAATTTAGACCCCTACAGGTAAGATATGGGAACACCTGTTCTCCACAGCCTCACCTACACAGTAGAATCAGTGAAAAATTGTATATCAGTGTAATTTTTTGAGTGAAGTTGAGTATATTTTCCTATTTTTTTTTTTTTTTTTAAAGTGGCCAGCCGTGAGAACAGGTGTTCTAGGAAGTCTTCAAGTTGAGATTGAGGAGAAGGGTTTTGCTTTTTTTTAAATTTTTATTTATTTATTTCTGGCTGTGTTGGGTCTTCGTTTCTGTGCGAGGGCTTTCTCTAGCTGCGGCAAGTGGGGGCCACTCTTCATCCCGGTGTGCGGGCCTCTCACTATCGCGGCCTCTCGTTGCGGAGCACAGGCTCCAGACGCACAGGCTCAGCAGTTGTGGCTCACGGGCCAAGCTGCTCCGCGGCATGTGGGATCTTCCCAGACCAGGGCTCGAACCCGTGTCCCCTGCATTGGCAGGCGGACTCTCAACCACTGCGCCACCAGGGAAGCCCTATTTTCCTATGTTTAAGAGCCATTTGTGTTTCCTTTCTGTGAACTGTCTGTTAATATGTTTTTGTTCATTTTTTATTGAATAATTTGTCTTTTCAATTATGCTTAAAAAGTCTTTACATATCAAATATATCACCCCCTTATCTGTGATATGAACTGCAAATACTTTCTCCTCCTTTATTTCACTTTTGGCATTGTTTACTGTGCTTTTTGTGAGGCAGAATTTTCATCTGTGTGTGGTTTAACTGGTCAGTCTTTGCTTTTTTTTTTTTTTTTGACCTCTGCTCTATTATTTTTTCATGATTCTGGAGTAACTAGGCAATGCAGTTAGACAATAAAAATAGATTGCATAAAGGGTGATAAGAAGATCATCATTATTTGTAGACGATTTAATTGCTTAGCCAAGAAAATCACATGGAGAGGCAACTATTCCAAATAATCAGAGGATTTAGTATAGCGATTTGGTATAAAATTAATATATAGAAATCTACAGTCTTAGTGTACACCCGTGAGAACCTGTTAGAAGGTAAGATAGGAGTGATCCATTCACAAAAGAAGAGTGATGAACAGGACTTGCCCTATCAGATGCTAGCATACCTAAAAACTGTAATTATTAAGACATGTGGTACCAGCATGTGAATGATGAAGAGATTGACAAAATTGAATAAGAGTCTAGAAATAGATCAAAATACATAGGAAAGCTAGCATATGATAAAGGGAGCAATCAGATCGGTGAGCAAAAGATTATTCAATAAATGATGGTGGGGCAACCAGGTCTCCATTTAGAAAAAATAATGTGGGTCCCCACCTCACATTTTATGCCAAAACAATTGCAGTGGGATAAGATATTTCAGTAGAAGAAAATGAAATCATAAAAGTACTAGAAAAACAGATGCTAAAATTGTTGTTGTAGAACTGAAATGTGGAAGATCCTTTATGGCTTACACTGCCCTGGATGATCTCATTCACACTCATGGCTGTACTTGTCATGACTCCCAAATTCATCCCTGTACCAGAACTCTCCTCTGAGTCTAAGATGCACATATGTAACTGCCTACTGGATGTCTCCACTGGAAGATCACAAACTCAGCTCAAGGTCAACATGTCAGATTTAATTAATACTATTCACTCCCCGCTTCCCCAGCCCCAAATGATCTTTTTCCCTCAGTGAATGGCACTCTCTCTCATTCATCCAGTTGCACAGACCAGAAACCTGGAAGTCACCACAAATTCTTTCCTCTCCCTCATAATCCAACCTCCCCATTATAATCTATTGCCATGTCTCTCAGTGTTACCTCCTAAGTATCTCTTGAATCCATTTCTCTTTATCTCCATTGCCACCAACTTGGTTCACACTACCATCATCTTGCTCCTGAAGGTCTGTGCCCTCTTGCCAGTGATGACTGTAGAATAATGAGCATGGTACCACCTTCAAAGGCTTGCGTTGCTCCTCAGATCAAGATCAAAATCCACTCTCATCTTTTCTTAACATCCCTGACTTTCTTTCAGTCCCTTACATTCATGTGCTCGTTCAGACGAGGACTGAAAAATGTCTGTTGACCGTAGTGACATGGAGCTACTGAGGACCTCTGCAACATCTCTATTCGTCATCTCTCACGTGCCATTCCAATCCTCTTGGCCTTGCTTCTTATTCTGAGTCCTACTGTTGCAAGCAGTTCTCTGCAGGTTTCAGTCGCCTTTGAGGACTTGAAACCTGGTGTGCTTTGTCTCAGGCCCCCACCATGCCCCTCTTGACTCCTGTACAGGGCTCCTCTGAAGGCACAGCACGGGAAAATCAAAGGAATACACGCAGGGCCTTTGCATATGCTGGGACATTCTTTTGACCTCTTTCTGTTTTATACATGCCAAATCAACCTTAAAATCACAGTTCAAGTTCCATTTCCTCAGGGAAACCTTTCCCAGCCTCCATGAAGAGGTCAAATCCTCCTCTTTTTAGGCTCTTCTAGTGTCACTTACTTCTTTGTGTCACCGTTGAAATCTCGTAATGTTGTGTTTCACTCACATCTGTTTAACCCACTAGACTGTAGAGCTAACTAATAAGCTGTGCGTGTCATCAAATAGACCCCCCCCCCCCCAAGGCCACCCACTAGCTAGGAGAGGACAAGGAAGAGTCAGGAAGCAACTTCCAAAATGTTCACACTTGGAAATCACATAGGCTTAGATCTGCTTAGGTGCTGAGCAAACATAATATTGCCTGGGTTACTTGCCAAAGTTTCTCGCATCCCCGAGCTTCGTTACCTCCTTGGCACACCTGTGTCTCCCAGTGGAGATGTTGAACTTTGAGACCTGGGGTGGCCTCTGCAAAAGCTGCATATTTTCAAGCTGTGAATCATCTTTTAACACACATTTTCTAGATGTATTAGTTTTCTTTTTTTTTTTTTTAAGTGTTTTTTTAAAATTAATTAATTTATTTTTGGCTGCGTTGGGCCTTCGTTGCTGCGCGCAGGCTTTCTCTAGTTGCAGCGAGCAGGGGCTACTTTTTGTTGTGGTGCGTGGGCTTCTCATTGCGGTGGCTTCTCTTGTTGCAGAGCATGGGTGCTCCGGTGCTCTAGGTGCACAGGCTTCAGTAGTTGCGGCGCACAGGCTCAATTGCTCTGCAGTATGTGGGATCTTCCCGGACCAGGGATTGAAGCCACGTCCCCTGCGTTGGCAGGCGGATTCTTAACCACTGCACCACCAGGGAAGTCCACCTAGATGTATTAGTCTTCTATTGCTGTGTAACAAATAACCCCCAAATTTAAACACTTCAAACAATACACATTTATTAGCTTAAATTTCTGTGGGTTAGAGTCTGGGTGGGCTTGCCTGGGTTCTCTGCTTTAGGTCTCATAAGGCTAAAATCAAGGTGTTGGCCAGCTGGACTCTTATCTCAAGGCTCTGGCTGAGGATCCATTTCCAAACTCATTTGGGCTGTCAGTCAGCTTTAGTTCTTTGTGGTTGTAAGATCAGGGCCCCCATTTCCTTGCTAACTGTCGACAGGGAGCCACTGTCAGCTTCTACACGCTGCCTGCATTCCTTGTCAGGGGCCCACCCCCTCCATCTTCAAGTCTGCAGTGATGTGTCCAATTCTTCTCCTGCTTCCCATCTCTCTGACTCTTCCTTCTGCTACTAGCCAGAGAAAACTCTCTGCTTTTAAAGGCATATATGATTAGATTAGGGCCATCTAGATAATCTCCTTTTTGTCACATAATGTAACATGATTACAGGAGTCATACCAAGGGGCAAAAGTCATAGGGATCATCTTAAAATTCCGCCTAGCACACCAGGTAAAGCAGGGCTTTCTTTTAGTAAAAGTTAAACATTAAGCAGCGGCACCTTGATGGTGCTGTAGTTGGAAATAACTACAAGAGACTGAAAATGCCTGGAAGTTTTGTTCCACTTTAATTTTCATCTCGTAAGGAGCTGGCTTTTCCTTAGCTGTTACAAATGGCAATAATTATCGATCCTCAGAATACTCAACATCCATGTAAAAATCTTTTCTAATATAGGAAGGGTATGGCAGTGACTGTTAGTTCACTAACCCTAAATTCCAGGAGAATTTAAAAAGAAAGCACGTACTTGGTTTAACTCACAATAAGGACGTGAGTTGGGCTTCAGTGAAAAATAGTTTAGTAAAGATTGGTCTCCACATCCGGTCAAATAAGATTTTGAGAGTTTTTTTGACTATAACCCTTGATCATACCAATAACATTAATCTGTTCATTGCTTTGTATAATTACCAAAATAATATACTCAGCCCCCCGAAAGAGTTGCAGAAAGTGAGGCACTCTACTAAATATTACAAAGGATGCATAAAAATATAAAACGTCATGTCTTCCCCACAGAAGTTTACGAAAGCAAAAGAATGGCTATTCGTGCCAGTGTTTGTATGATAAGGGACATATAAATAGTAGCCTCCTTAGAAAACATTTTTTGAGTGCTGTCTACATTTGAGGAACTGTTCTGGCATAAAGATTTCAAAATGAGATTGTGTAGCATGACGGTTAGTGATTAAAAATGCCATGTTGGAATCAGATGGACTCGTCTCCCCTCTACAGTGTGTTATCCTTCTGAAAGTTAGTTAAGGCTCTGAGTTTGTTTCTTCACTTACAAAATATGGATAATAATAGAACCTATCTCGTTTGTTGCTGGGAACATAAACATGGGTGAGAAAATGTTTATGTTTGGCGTAAAACGTGACACTTTGTTTGCTATTACTATCGACAGAAAATGTCCACTTTCATGCTAGGACATAAGAGAATTTGATACATCCCATCATAGAGGTATAGAAAAATTGTGGGAAATACCAATAAAATATATGCTGTGTAGGTAAAAGGTAAGAGTCATCTCTGAATCTGGACTCTCCTTGGGACTGGCCAAAGTTTCATCGAGTTATGCTAATAGGTCGAAGCGACAGATATATAGCTTGCTGTGCTATAGATCTGGCGTGAACCATAGGCAGGGTCCAGCATCAGGCCCGTTATGGTGGTGAGGCATCTTGATGAGTGCTTCTGCAAAAGCTTTTCAGGTTTTCTTGTCATCACATCTCAGATAGCTTCATCTTTCGCTTCTTTGAGCACCACGAAGGTGAACACGGTCAAAAACTAAAATCGTTTGGAACCTAATTTAATGCAGTGTATTTAACGGTTAAGAGAACTCCCACTTCGAAACTCAGGCCAAGTATGGTTGAAGCACTGTGAATTTCATCATGAAATGCCTGGCAAATATTGCCACTCTCATATTGTGACTCCACTTTGATTTTCCTTAGGAAAACATGACTCTTCACTTTTTGCTTCTGACCTGCCTTTTCCTGCTAATCTCTGATTCCTGTGAGTTCTTCGCTGAAGCAAATTATTCTAGAAGCTATCCTTGCGATGAGACAAAACAAAATGGCTCTGTTATTGCAGAATGTAACAATCGTCAATTACACGAGGTACCCCAAACAGTGGACAAAAGTGTGACAGAACTAGACCTGTCTGATAATTTCATCAGACGCATAACAAATGAATCATTTCAAGGGCTGCAAAATCTGACTAAGATCAATCTAAACCATAACGTCAAGCTACAGCCCCAGAATGAAAATCCTGCTGTAAAGAACGGTATGACTATTAAAGACGGGGCATTTCTCAACCTAAAAAAGCTAAGGGAGTTACTGCTTGAAGACAACCAGTTACAAGAAATACCGGCTGGTTTGCCAAAATCTTTGAAAGAACTTAGTCTAATTCAAAATAGAATAACTGTGTTAATGAAAAAGAACACTTCTGGACTTAGGAATCTGGAAAGTCTCTATTTGGGCTGGAACTGTTATTTTGCTTGTAATGAAACCTTTGGCATAGAAGATGGAACATTTGAAAACCTTACCAAGTTGAAGGTGCTGTCATTATCTTTTAATCCCCTTTTCCACGTGCCACCCAAACTGCCAAGCTCCCTCACAGAGCTCTATCTTAGCAACACCAAGATCAGAAACATCAGTCAAGAAGACTTCAGGGGACTGAGAAATTTAAAAGTACTAGATTTAAGTGGGAACTGCCCGAGATGTTTTAACGCGCCATTTCCCTGCAAACCTTGCGATGGAGGTGCTTCAATTCAGATACATCCTCTTGCTTTTCGAAACCTGACCCAACTTCGCTACCTAAACCTCTCTAGCACTTCGCTCCGGAAGGTTCCTGCAACCTGGTTTGACAACATGCGTCATCTGAAGGTGCTGCATCTCGAATTCAACTATTTAATGGACGAAATAGCCTCTGGGGAATTTTTGGCAAAACTGCCCTCCTTAGAAATACTTGACTTATCTTACAACTACGAGCCGAAAAAATATCCACAGTGCATTAATATTTCTCAAAATTTTTCTAAGCTTACATCTCTCCAGATATTGCATTTAAGAGGTTATGTGTTCCAGGAACTTAGAAACGATGATTTCCAGCCCCTGAGGAACCTCTCAAATTTAATGGCTATCAACTTGGGCGTTAATTTTATTAAGCAAATTGATTTTACCGTTTTCCAGTCGTTCTCCAACCTGAAAATCATTTACTTGTCCGAAAACAGAATATCACCCTTGGTCAGTGATACCGAGCAACATGACGCAAATGGCCCCTCTTTCCAAAGGCATATCCTTAAGCCACGCTCAGCAGATACTGAGTTTGACCCACATTCGAATTTTTATCATAACACCAACCCTTTGATAAAGCCACAATGTTCCAGTTACGGCAGAGCCTTAGATTTAAGCTTGAACAGTATTTTCTTTATTGGGATAAAGCAATTTGAAGGTTTTAGGAACATTTCCTGTTTAAATCTGTCTTCAAATGGCAACGGTCAAGCGTTAAATGGAACTGAATTTTCACTTTTGCGTGGTATCAAGTATTTGGATTTGACAAACAATAGACTAGACTTTGATGACGATGCTGCTTTCAGCGAATTGCCATTGTTAGAAGTTCTAGATCTGAGCCACAATGCGCACTACTTCCGAATAGCAGGGGTAACACACCGTCTAGGATTTATTCAAAATTTAACTCAGCTGAAAGTTTTAAACTTGAGCTACAATAGTATTTTTACTTTAACAGAACCATACCTGAAAAGCACGTCCCTGGAAGAATTAGTTTTCAGTGGAAACCGCCTTGACCTTTTGTGGAATGCTCAAGATGTCAGGTACTGGCAAATTTTTAAATATCTCAGCAATCTGACACGGCTTCATTTAGCCTCTAATAACCTTCAGCATATCCCCAATGAAGCCTTCCTTAACTTGCCCCGGAGTCTCACTGAACTATATATAAATGATAATAGGTTAAATTTCTTTAACTGGTCATTACTACAGCAGTTTCCTCATCTCTGCTTGCTTGACTTAAGTGGAAACGAGCTGTCCTTTTTAACTGATAGCCTATCGAAATTCACATCTTCTCTTGAGACACTGCTGCTGGGTCAAAACAGGATTTCCCACCTGCCGTCCGGCTTTCTTTCCGAAGCCAGCAGTCTGACACACCTCGATTTAAGTGCCAACCAGCTCAAGACGATCAACAAATCCACGTTTGCAACTAAGACCGCCACCAAGTTAGCCATTTTGGAACTAGGTAGAAACCCTTTTGACTGTACCTGTGACATTGGAGATTTTCGAGAATGGATGGATGAAAATCTGAACGTCACAATTCCCAGATTGACAGATGTCATTTGCGCCAGTCCTGGGGATCAACAAGGCAAGAGCATTGTGAGTCTAGAGCTCACAACTTGTGTTTCAGATACCATTGCGGCAGTATTCTGCTTCTTCACCTTTTTTGTCACCATCTCAGTTATGCTGGCTGCCCTGGCTCATCACTGGTTTTACTGGGATGCTTGGTTTCTCTATCATGTGTGCTTGGCTAAGGTAAAAGGCTACAGGTCTCTTTCCACATCCCAGACTTTCTACGATGCTTACGTTTCTTATGACACCAAAGATGCCTCTGTCACAGACTGGGTGATTAATGAGCTGCGCTTCCACCTGGAAGAGAGTGAGGACAAAAATGTGCTCCTCTGTTTAGAGGAAAGGGATTGGGACCCGGGACTCGCCATCATCGACAACCTCATGCAGAGCATCAACCAAAGCAAGAAAACAATATTTGTTCTAACCAAAAAGTATGCCAAAAACTGGAACTTTAAAACAGCATTCTACTTGGCTTTGCAGAGGCTAATAGATGAGAATATGGATGTGATTGTCTTTATTCTGCTGGAGCCAGTGTTGCAGCACTCGCAGTATTTGAGGCTGCGGCAGAGGATCTGCAAGAGCTCCATCCTCCAGTGGCCTGACAACCCCAAGGCGGAAGGCTTGTTTTGGCAGAGTCTGAAAAATGTCGTCTTAACTGCGAATGACTCACGGTATAACGATTTGTATGTCAATTCCATTAAGCAGTACTAACTGTTGTTAAGTCGGGGTTCACCAACATACTAAGAATGCACAGCAATGACCCTTCTGTCTTAGCTATCACTTGGTGTGTAACAAATTACCCCCAAACTTAATGGCTTAAAATGATACAATTTGTTATCTCATAGTCTCTGTGGATCAGGAGTCCAGGCGTGGCTTATCGCTGGGTCCTCTGCTCAGGGCCTCTCAAAGGCTGTGATCTCCGGGCCAGCCAGGGCCACAGGCATCTGCTAGGGCTAGCATCCCAGTGTGTGCTGAGCTCACACTCATGTGGTGGTTTTCAGGGTTGAGTTCTTCCTGGGCTGTTGGCCCAAGGCTGCCCTCAGTTCCCAGCCACGTGGACCCCTTGCTGTGGCAGCTTGCTTCATCAGAGCCAACAAGAGAGAGAGATTGCTGACACAGTGGAAGTCGCCATCTTTGTAGTCTAATCAGGGAAGTGATAACCCGTCACTTTGGCCATATTCTGCTTGTTAGAATTAAATCACTGGCCCTGCCAGCTCCATGGGAGTGATCACCTCAGTCCTGGAAAAGTAGTCCGTGACCGAGATGGGCGGTTGTGATAGCCTCACTCAGCCTGCCATCTTGGTCATAAATGGTGAATACCAGGAGAGGGGACCATTGTGGCCATCTTAGCAGTTGGCCTACTATACCTTCATTTCAATATCTCAGAACTTTTGCAACTATGACACTTCTGATGTTAAGTTGCTATGTAGATTTATCATATATCCATGGCTATGTGGTTATATTATGCTGTGTTTGCATTAGTCCTTCTTTTACAATTACTTTTATAAATACTGGCTATAATATTTCACTTCTAAGGTTTAGATGCCATTTAAAGGCTAAGGTGGATGGTATTTAAAGTGTTTTGCTTTTGTTTTTTGTTTTTTTTTTTTTTACTTCTTAACCATTTTTTAAAAGTGTGCAGCTAAATTAGAAGCATTTGGAGTATCTGTCAATTGCCATTGCTGTAAATCATGAAATTAATGATTAAAATGCTTCATTTCACATCATGAGCATATAATAAATACACAGTAGGGAAACAGATCTATAATATAAAATAAGTTACCTAAATGTCCATCGACAGATGAATGGATAAAGAAGATGGGGTACATATATACAATGGAATACTACTCAGCCATAAAAAAGAACAAAATAACGCCATTTGCAGCAACATGGACGCACCTGGAGATTATCATACTAAGTGAAGTAAGTCAGAAAGAGAAAGATAAATACCATATGATATCACTTATATGTGGAATCTAAAATATGACACAAAGGAACCTATCTACGAAGCAGAGACAGACTCATGGACAGAGAACAGACTTGGTTGCCAAGGGGGAAGGGGGTGAATTGGGAGTTTGGGGTTAGTAGATGCAAACTATTACATAGAGAATAGATGGACCACAAGGTCCCACTGTAGAGCACAGAGAACTATATTCAGTGTCCTGGGATAAACCATAATGGAAAAGAATATTAAAAAAGAATGTATATATAACTGTCACTTTGCTGTACAGCAGAAATTAACACAACATTGCAAATCAACTATAATTTAAAAAATAAATAAAAGCCCGGGGGATTAAAAAATAAAATAAAATACCATCAACACTGGGTTTTGGGAGAATACTTAGGAAGAAAAAGCTTTGGTAGAAGTCAAAGGGGGAACAGTTTTCATAAAGTTTGTACATTAAGATAATTATTAACAGAGAAATTAATTCTATCTTTAGTTCCTACGCAGAAGACGTAATGTCAGAATGCCTACCTGTCGGTACCCTTTATGCAGTTCTGCCAAATGTAACAATGTTGGCATTCCCTACCACCTCTGCTACCCCTTGGTTTCTCTGCATCTGTCCATAGCATCTTCTATCCAGTGTAGTATGAATCTTGAAGAGGTACCTTATGAACTTGACCTGAAAATAACTGGAAATTATTCGAGCGTAAGAAAGTAAAGTCCCTTTAGAATGAAAAGAAGAAAAATCTCCAGTGCGCCATACTTCCTTAAGTACAGTCTCTTAATTAATCTTGCAGCATGAGTTATCTTTAAATATGAGTTTCTAAGGAACTGAACGAAATGATGTGTCTTAGTGTAACATGGACAAAGTGGAAATCAGTCAAGGACAATTTTAGCTTTGTCACGTTGAACCCTGTTCTGTGACCATGATGTTAATAGAAAGGTATTTATGCTTGCATTTGTTGAGGCGTGAAGACAAATATCTGAAAGCAGGACCATTCATGGTGGGGTGCAGTTACAGCTCGTTCCTGTGGATGCCACATTAACTTGTTGTCTGGTAGAAGCTCATTCCTGTGTTCTCTGATTGTTTTGGTAAAATAAAAATGTACATTTTTTCAGTGGTAGTGATTACAGGTCTATGTTAAGCTCACATACTTTGGCAGTGTCCTGTTGACAGAATGACAAGTTAATGAAAGTCACAAACAATTTTACCTTTTCCTTAGCAAATATCTTCATAAAGTGAAGGTAGTGAAATCAATGGTTAATAAAAACATTTGTTCTTGAAACTCACTCATTCCTCATTTAAGATACCATTATGGAAAAATCAGAACTGTAATTTTGTTGGTTGGTTGGTTTGTTTTGTTATGTTTTTGCGGGAGAAGGAAGGATTATTACTTGCTGCAAGTAAGGAGAACACCGGGGATCTTTGCCGAAGCGGTGTCTCCCAGACCTCTGATTTGTTAAAGAGAAAGCATTGTTTTGTTTTCTGTTATTTTAAAATGAATATATGATAATACCCATATACAAGCTTTTAAAAATTCAAATTTTACAAAGGGATGTATGATTAAATTTCAGTCTCCCTCCCAACACAACTTCACTTCCTAGAGACAATCACTGTTAAAAGTTCTTATGTATTATTTTGTATTATAAGTGTAAAGGCTCAGTTGCTGTAACCAAGAGATCCAACAATACTGAAGTTTATTTCTTTATCCCATACGCTATGGCCTGAATGTTTGTGTCCTCCCAAAATTCACATGTTGAAACCTAACCCCCAAGGTAATGGTGTTAGGAGGTTGGACCTTTGGGAGGCGATTAGGTCATGAGAGCAGATCCGTCATGAATGTGATTAGTGCCCTTATAAAAGTGGCCCAAGAGGGCTTCCCTGGTGGCGCAGTGGTTGAGAATCTGCCTGCCAGTGCAGGGGACACGGGTTCGAGCCCTGGGCTGGGAAGATCCCACATGCCACGGAGCAACTGGGCCCGTGAGCCACAACTACTGAGCCTGCGCGTCTGGAGCCTGTGCTCCGCAACGGAAGAGGCCGTGATAGTGAGAGGCCCGCACACCGCGATGAAGAGTGGCCCCCACTTGCCGCAACTGGAGAAAGCCCTCGCACAGAAACGAAGACCCAACACAGCCATAAATAAATAAACAAACAAACAAACAAACAAACACACCCAAAGTTTAAAAAAAAAAAAAAAAAAAGCTTACGCTACCTAGGAAGCGTGCTCTCACCAGACACCGAATCTGCCAGTGCCATGATCTTGGACTTCCCAGCCTCCAGAATTTTGAGAAATAAATGTTTGTTGTTTATAAGCCACCCGATCTCTGGTATTTTGTGATAGCACCCTGGACGGACTGAGACACCCATAACAGTTCCAATGAGAATAGTTTGGGTTGGCAGGGCAGCTCTGTTCTACATGGCCATTCAAGATCCCATGTTCCTTTCTCTTGTTGCTCTGCTGTCCCCCAGGGAATTGGCATCACCTGCATGGTCCAGGCGGGGTCACTGGTAAGGGTGGGTTCCAACTGTGGGCAGGGGGAAAAATAACAAGGAAGAATACTCAGACCAGTGTCTTAAGGCCTAGACTCAACAGCGGCAAACATCTGCTCGCCTTCCATTAGTGAGGACCTATTTGACGCCACATAACTGCAAGGTATGTTGGGAAATATATATATTTCAAATATAACTATGGAAGCAAGAGAAGGGATTTGGGAGACAGCTAGCAGTCTCTGCCACAACTTCTAGAAGCTTTCAGTTTGCATATCTAAGCCTTTAATTGCTCTTTTACTATAAAGGAGCAGACTCTATACTAGTGTTCTACATTTTGCTCTTTTCACTTAAAATTTCTCAGAGTGTATATTTTTCTTTTTAACGGCTGCATGGTACTGACTTATACGAATGTACCAGAAGGTATTTTCCCCATCCTTTATTGCTGAACATTTGGATTGCTTCCAGTCTTTTGGTATTACAAATAATTCTAAAGTACTTACGTCTTCGTGTTCACGTATGCCTATCTTTATAGACGAAATAAGTTTAGTACAGTGGTACTCGGAGCGGTCTGCAGACTGATGCTGAGTTGTGCCCTGGGGGGCCACACCCAGACAGAACCTCCTCCGCACTCTCAGTACCATTGCCTGCCACGTGGAGACTCCGTCCCAGAGGGCAGTCTCCATTCTTTGGATGCAGCTGGTTCCTACTCAAATATTCTACACTGTTCATGCAACAAAAATTGAGTGAGCACCTACTGTGTGCACCGGATGTCACTGTGTCAGAGCGCACTTGTGGGGAGTCGTTGGACCAATGGTGACTGGTCTGCCCTCCCCTCTCCCAAGTGCGGGCCTCAGGTGAGCATGTTTCCTCGGGGTGAAAGAGGGGAAGGAAGAGAGGGCCGTGGGAAGGAGCAGCTGTGTTCCAGCAGTCAACATCTGTGTGTGTGAAGGACTCTCTGGGAGGTCTACCAGGCCTCCATGCTCCAGCTGGTCCTGCCATGGTACTGGAAACCATCCACACGATGCTCATTGCTACATGCTAACGGAGCCAAGAGTTCGAGCATTAACACTTTAGCTATAATTAGATCCTCAGACCCCCTTCTACTGAGATAGAATAGGCCTCACACATTCCAAACCTCTTCTATCTTTTTCAACGCTCCATCCTCCCCTATTACCATCTTTGGTGGTGAGAATACAAAAGTATCGGGCCTGGGATATCTCACCTTTTATCTCATCTATCTTCTTCAATTCACAATTTCTACTTAATGGACAAATGCTTTTTTGAACAACTTATACGTGTTGGTTCCAAAATGGCCAAAATCTATCAGCTAATCAATGGATAAATAAAATGGGATATAGCCGTACAATGGAATATTATTCAGCCTTAAAAAGGAAGGAAGTACTGACACACACTACGACATGGATGTGCCTTGGGAACCTGATGCTCAGTGAGGGAAGCCAGTCACAGGAGACCACATATTGTGTGATGCCATTTATAGGAAATGTCCAGAATAGGCAAATCCATAGAGACAGAAATTAGGTGAGTGGTTCCCTGGGGGCTGGGGGATTGTGAAAAGATGGGAAGTGACTGCAAATGGTAACAGGATTTCTTGTTGGAGTGAGGCAAATGTTCTGAAATTCATTATAGTGATGGTTGCACAACTCTGTAGATCTACTGACAACCTTATTTCTCTGCTTTGCCCTTTTTTGGGTGGCTTTTCTAGCATCGCCCCACCATGTCTGAAGCTCCTGGCATTTCTACTCTTCACTCTTGAAGTCCTCTCTTTCAGCTCACTTTGGTCCTCTGCTTTTTTGTTGGAGCTGGTCAAGATTTGCCAGATCCCTCTTTGGCACTGATCTCTGATTGTTGGCCTCTGTAAAATGCCCAGGTCTGGTCATAGCAAATCATTCCACCTTTCTGAGCATGATTCCTCATTTGTAGAATGGACTACATGATCTCTACGTTATTTTCTAACATTACAACTGTATTAGTTTCCTAGGGTCACCATAACAAAGTACCACAAACTGGGTGGCTTAAAAACAAGTTTATTGTCTCACAGTTCCAGAGGCTAGAAGTCTGAAATCAAGGTGTCTACCGGGCCATGATCCCTCCGGAACGTGTAGGGGAGGATCCTTCCTTGCCTCTTCTAGCTCCTGGTACTTGCTGGCAGTCCTTGGCGTTTCTTGGCTGTAGACGCATCACTTCAATCTCTGTCTCCATTGTTACATGGCTGCCTTCCCTCTATGTGTCGCTCCTCTTCTTATAAGGACGCCAGTCATGTTGGATTAAGGGTCCACCCCTACTCCAGCATGGCTTCATTTTGACTAATGTGATCTGCAACAGCCCTATTGCCAAACGAGGTCACATTCTTTTTTTAAAAATGTATTTATTTTTGGCTGCGTTGGGTCTTCGTTGCTGCGCGCGGGTTTTCTCTAGTTGCGGCGAGCAGGGACTACTCTTCACTGCGGTGCGCGGGCTTCTCATTGCAGTTGCTTCTCTTGTTGCGGAGCACGGGCTCCAGGAGCACAGGCTTCAGTAGTTGTGGCTCGCGGGCTCAGCAGTTGTGGCTCACGGGCTTCAGTAGTTGTAGCTTGCGGGCTTGAGAGCGCAGGCTCAGTAGCTGTGGCGCATGGACTTAGTTGCTCCGCGGCATGTGGGATCTTCCCGGACCAGGGCTCGAACCCGTGTCTCTTGCATTGGCAGGCGGATTCTTAACCACTGTGCCACCAGGGAAGCCTGCGGTGGCTTCTCTTGTTGCAGAGCACGGGCTCTAGGCACGTGGGCTTTGGTAGTTGCAGCACGTGGGCTCAGTAGTTGTGGCACGGAGGCTCTAGAGCGCAGGCTCAGTAGTTCTGGTGCATAGGCTTAGTTACTCCGCAGCATGTGGGATCTTCCCGGACCAGAGCTCGAACCCGTGTCCCCTGCATTGGCAGGCGGATTCTCAACCACTGCGCCACCAGGGAAGCCCCACGAGGTCACATTCTGAGGTACTGGGAGTTAGGAAGGACTTCAACATAAAATTGGGGGCGGGGGGACACAGTTCAACTCATAACAACACCCATGGCTTTTCTTCTTCAGAAATCACTCAGAACTCCACAAAAGTTGAAAACGCCCTTGTGAAAGGGAAAGTCATCTATGAATATTGGAAGAATAAAGGCAATTTCCCTCTCAGCTATTAATAGAGCTATTATACTGATATGGCCAGGTTTCCACCGTCACTATCCTTGAACTTAAAACCATAATAGTATCCATTATTTCCCGTGAGTACAAAAGAAGTTTGCACAATTGTGTTCTCTTCCTTTCTGCCCTTGAGTGCTTTCAGGGAATGGGGAAATTGGTAAAGCCCCATGTCTTACTCAGCAATCACATTGTAGTCTTAGAGGAACAAGGCAAGGGATAACTGTATTTTGAACCTGCAGGAGGCATCTCAGGACTTCCTCTGCCAAAGACTCAAAATGGAAAATGGTTTTTATAAATGTCCCTTCAGTGTGCAAAGGGAACAGACTAGAGGTTCCAACAGAAAAACAAAAACCCCACTTATGATAGTAGAATATTGCCATTGGGAAGCTGTTTATTTTTTGAGCCTTTTAATTTCTAGTGAGAAATGCACTTCTAGTAGAGAAAAAAGACCCCTCTGTCTTATCTTCCCAGTCTTCCTCTCCTTTGACATTATACTTGGACTATTTTAGGGATAAGTCTCTAGTTATCTCAGTAATGATGACACCAGAAGCTCAGAGATGACCAAGAGCGATGTCTGGATTTGCAGGAAAAGCTCAGATGCAGGTGCCCAAGCCAGAAACCCGAGGCCCACTGTCGACCCCTCCATCTCACTCCCTCACCCAACCATTCATCTAGCAGTCTTGACTTCACCTCTTAAATTTCTCTCCCATCCATCCTCCGTCTTCATCTCCATCATCAACATGCCTTATCCAAGCTACGAGCATCTCTCATTGGCTTCCTGGTATCCACTCTGGTCCCTCCAATTCAGTAATAGCCAGTGATTCGTGTAAAAGGTGTGAGTACTGAATTAACTTTAAAATCTTAATTCCTAAACAAGGCACACAACGCTCTCTGTAACCTCCCATTCGCCTGCGCCACCAGCCTCCTCTCTAAGTATCTCCATCACTAGCCTTGGTTCATGCTGAGAACGCACCAAACCCTCTTGCGTCAGGGCCTCCACACATGCTATTGCCCTGAGGCACCTCTTCCTCCAGGCTTCACTTACCTAACTCCTCCTCATCCTACAGGGAGAGGTTAGACATCACTTAGAGAGGCTATTCCCTAACCTCCAAATCTCACTTATACTATCATCTTAGCATTGATCACTAGTTTTATTGTGTAGATGATAGAGAAGTGGATAGAGTGCTATTAACACATGGGTCTTCCATTAGACTGTGGCTTCCAGGGACGAGGGAAGGTGGCTTTTGGTCCATCGTTCTGTCCCCAGTATTCATTACCGTGCTTGATACACAATAAAATTCCCAATAAATACTTTTCAAGTGAATGAATGAATGCATGAATGAAGGTTCAGATAGACTTCTCCAGCTGCACGCCAGGACAGATGTGGTATGAGCAGGAGGTCACACTGTCACATAGCACACTGCAGTGCCTGTGGCGGGGGGGTGGGGAGCTTCTTAACCCTCCATTTCCCCCTTTCCCACTCCCAGTAGCAAGCATGCTGGTTGTCAGTTGGGTCCTATATAGCGCCAACCATCTTGGATGCCGTGACGCTGGGTCCATGAGGTTGTGCAAGAATCATTTGCACTCTTCTCTGACTGTTGGGCTGTGGTTCAGAGCAAGTGCGGCATAGACGAAGAAGAAGGCAAGGGGAGATGTCACGAAATGGAAGACGTCAGTTGAGTGCAACAGTATAGAGATCATGTGATGGTCCGTAAACAAATACATAATAACAGTGAGTCCGTTCTCCACCAAACATTCTCCTGAGGTCAGATAGCTTTGGGAACTGCTTGGCTATCAGACTATTCCTAATAGGCATTTCCATCTCCAAGAGGGATTTGAAGGCCTGCTAGAGAGTCATCCAACGTAGTGAGCCCCTGGAAATGTTCCCAGGTACATGGCGACAGTCACTATTCTGACATGGATTGTTCTGTTTTAAAAGCCCCCAAAATAATAGTCTGGGCCACGTGCCTTGAGGCCTTTATATCCAGCTGATTGCCTCCTTGAACTGGCCCTACCGGGTTTCCAGAGGGGACATTATGGCTTCTAAAGAGAGAAGTGACAACAAAGCAGATTATAATTGAGAAGTAATAAATAATGAAACTGTAAAAATGATAGAATCTTCTTTGGTATAGGATAAAGAGGTTAATATTCATTTCTAAAGCATCATTGGCCATGTAAAGGATAATTTTAGTACTTGACATAAACTGAAAACAGACATGATACTTCCATTGATTGGGCTAAACTTTGCTGTGGCTGAACGAGCTCTCTAGGGACTTATTAAGGAATATTGTGCTTTCAAAGATGTCAGATCCAGTGGGAATGACTAAAGCAGTTAGTCTCTAATCTTGGAAGAATTTCCACCTTTGAATCAGCCAACCAGATCTAACCAAGGTTGGACACTCTAGCAATATTGCTTACATTGGAAACCAATATGAAATGTGTACATGTATGTAAAGACATAAAGATGGTCATTATTGACTGCTTAGTAGATATTAAGAAATTTAGTTAATAAAATTTAAAACAAGGAAATTGTGAGGAAAATGAGAGCATGACACAGCAATTTCTCTATTTCTGTTTAAATGTTTTTTCCTACTCTCCATTTTATAATGGCAGGGCCACTGAAAAGCGTCACCTCATAAAAAAAACACAAAAAAGACAAAATCCTGAAGATTTCCTCAGAGGGAGTTCCTTCTCCTGGTTCAGCACATAGGCTAAAAGGTAGCTAAAGGTGAACAGGTATTAGCTGTGTTCAGTGGTGGAGGGGAAAAGAGAACAGGAAGGATGGGGTGAGTGGGAAAAGCCACAGTTCAGAGGCATTTGAGGGAAGGAGCAGAAAATAAACTGCTTCACAGGCTGTAATAACCCACATATTACCTATGATCTCTAGAACTTCCTGTTTGACACGTATATAAGCAAATTAAGAGATAAGGAGCACGTAACAACGATGATTGAGTGGAGCTTCCCAAAGAAAGTTTAAAATTTATGTCCGAATATTGATCATTCCTTTATGAAGCACATTTAATTTGCCATCATAACATACACATTCAAAGATGCATTTAACTTTTATGTATACATTTTTCTTTAATTGTTAGAAATTTGTTTTTATTGATCCAGAAATCTTTCTCCTTATATATTCCTATATATTTCTCCCTAAATATTCCACCCACTGGGCATGGTGCTGGACACGGAGGACTTAAAGATGCAAGTACAGGATTCCTGAACTCCAGGAGTACAAATCCAGTAGAGATGATCCTGGACAAATGATACTGCAGAGTAATACTTGACTAGACTCAGGAGTATGGGAAGACATGAGTCAGAAACAGGTTCTAAGGCAAAAATCCACACACCTTGGAGACTAAATGGATTTATGGAGTGAAGCCCAGGAAGGTTTCCAGGCTTTAGGCTGACAGATTTGGGCGGAGAATGAGAAATCAGTTGTAGAATCTGGCCACTTTGGGGAGAACTGGTTTTCAGTTTTGACTTGTTGACTTTGGGTGATGGTGGGAACCTTTAGGGCAGGGCTTCTCAACCTTGGCACTGCTGGCACTTTGGACTAGATTATTCTTTGTTGGGGGACGGGTCTCCTGTACATTGTAGGATGTTTAGCAGCATTCCTGGCCTCTACCCTCTACATGCCAGTAGCACCCCCTCCCACAGTTTATATGCTACACCTATCAAGAAAAAAACTTACTAAATTCTTAGAGTCCAAGTCCCTATCCATTGGATTATAAAAAGTTGCCCACTTTTGTCATTAAACTTGGAAAAAACAGGAGAGGGTTTATTCCACATTTATACCACAATGTACTCACACCTGTATCCTCCCAAGTGCCAAGCACAGTTTAGAGCATTTGTTTAATAAATGTGGAATAAAATTCTGGAAAGTGAACTGGTAAATATGTTTATTGTATAAATGATGCACATGGCCTAAAAGTGGCTAGTTTGGTGGAGAAAGTGATACGTTCACTTTATGTGCGACTCAGCCTTCTCGATACTTCTTGATATTCCATTACTTCTCTTCCAGCCCTGCCTCAGTGGCTGCCATTTTCACTGAAGCAGTGGAGCCCTCCATAGTTCCACATACGATAAACCCAGAAATGCTGACAAATCTATAAATAGTGAGAAGGCCTTTGCAGAGGCCCCAGCTGTCGTGAAAACTATGGGGTAAGGAAACCAGCCCAGAAGTGAGTCAGGAACCTAAGGGGCAGGTTCACATCCACCATCAAGCTTGGGTTTTCTCACCAGCAATAGGGACTTATAAAAACAATATATAGAAATAGCCTTTTTAGTGAGTAACAACTCTCTGTATTGTATCTATTACATCTAATCCTCGCCAAAAGTCTCCAAAGAGAATATTCCTGTAACCGTTTACAGATGAGAAAGCAGTTTCTGAAAGGATAAGGGAGTTGATCCAGGTCACATGTCAGAGTGATGACATACCCAATTTTATTGATATTTTCTTTGAAACCTAAGCTTTCTCTGCTTCCTTCTCTGTCTCCAGTCCTGTTGTTGTAAAGGTCAGATGAGACAATAGGGTGTAAATCACGATACAAACGTAAGAGATGAGGATGATAAATGCCCTCTTACCTTAATTATAAAAGTCCTATGTGTCTTTTGAGGCCTCTTTCCAGCCCACGTCACCTTCTCTTTGAAGCAGTGGTTCTTAAGCTTTGGCAGGCATCACCTGGAGGAGTTGTGAACACACAGTCTGGGGCAAGCCCAAGAATTCGCTTCTCTAACACGTTCCCAGGTGCTTCTGATGCTGCTGGTTGGGAACCGCACTTTGAGAAGCACTGGTCCAAGCATCACCCAAGAACTGCACTCAGACTCAACCATCTCTGCCTCCACGTTCGACGGCAATTTGCTCCGGTAACATGGCACCTCCTTGTTCTGTCTTGCTCACTTAGTCGCTTCATCTCCCTCCCGGACAAGACTGTAAGTTGAAGGTCGGGACCACAGTTTCCTCACACCTGAGTGCCAAGCACAGGGCGTCTTAGAGCAGTTTTTTAATACATGTGGAGTGAAATTCTGGAAAGTAATCTGATGAATATGTTTGTTATATAAATGATGCACACGCTAACCTTTCCAGAGATTTCCATGGTTTGTTAACGGAGGGCAGTATCTTAAAACCAAACGAATGCATTTCTAATGACGTCCCTTTGAACAGTGTTGAAGGGATATAGTTTGAGCAAACAGCTACTGTGACAGGTTGGCTTTTTCTGGTCTCCCTGCTCCTCCAACTCAACAGGATGGCTTTGCATACCTTCCCAGCCTCCAATGGCTAGAAGTTTCAAGTTAGGCCCTAATCTGGACACATGATCACGATTTTCTGATCACAGAACATGAAACATTACGAAAGGAAGGCTCATTTAAGTGGCAAGTGAACGTGGTGCAAAGATAATGTAAACTACTAGATGCGTGTGTCTCCCCATTCGCATTACCCCGTCTGATACGTTTAAGGAAAAGTCCTTTCTGCCTGCAGCATTGCTGGTGAATACGGAGCGACAGCGTGAGCTGGGTCCAGCTGGGACTGACCTCCACCAGGGGCCGTGCGACTCGCTCTGCCACAGGAGTCAACACCAGTCGCCGCCGACAGGTGGCAGCCGCGGTCTGCCTAAAGCCTTGGTTTTCGCTTCACAAGGATCTCAGGGTGTGGAATCCGTATTGTTTACTCTGAGACCTAGCTTCTCACCTGCCTGAGGACTCAAATCCTCCTCCAGCCAATACTACCACAGCCTCAGAGCAAATGTGTTGAGACTAAGAGAGCTGATAAAAGTCTGGATCAGTGCACATCAGAGAATGGGCTCTCTCTCGTAAAACCGTACATGGTTTGTCCAGCAATTTCTAGGTTTCATCAATCTAGACGGGAATCGGTAAACTCAAGTGCCAGTTTTTTATTGGCTCCTGGTGAAGTCACACGAGGCTGGGAGAACTGGTTTTCTAAGTGTGGGGCTTCTTTATTCCCTGAAACATGTTCTAGAAAATGTTCTGAGGCCTTTCACCTGCTGCCCAGCCAGGGCCTCCAACTGTAACTGGATGCTAAGCTTTTCTCAAACAGACACTTTATAAACAGCAGGAAACCCCAGAAATAGAAATGTAAAGTGGGAGCGAGGAAAATAAACTGGGCTGCAGCGGGTCTCTCCTGGGCTGCACATGGGGAT
Source organism: Balaenoptera ricei (assembly GCF_028023285.1). NCBI lineage: Eukaryota > Metazoa > Chordata > Mammalia > Artiodactyla > Balaenopteridae > Balaenoptera > Balaenoptera ricei. Next base: position 10,332,360 of record NC_082660.1, read on the forward strand.
CAGCTGGGAGTTTCCCACCCCAGAGCTTCTGATCAACTGGTCTGAATGCAACGTGGGTAGTTGGAGTTTTCAAAGATCCCCAGGTGATTCTAGTGTTCAGCCAAGACTGGGAGCCATTGTTAGATGGGAGCCTTTGCTCCTGTGTTAATTAAATCCTCACGTCCACGAACTAGATTCCTACTGCCTTGAGCACGTTTAAAATAAAACCCCAACCTTAGGAAGGAACAGTTAGCACAGGGTCAGAGAAATGGGAACCTGATTTAAATGGAGCATAAAGCAAAGTCAGTTTTTTTCTCTCTCAAATCGCCTCCATTAACTGCTCCCAAAGAATACCAGCCTGCTATTTACTTTATCCATCTCTGAATGAAGGGATTGTATTTGCTGACCTTCAAACACTTCCAGGTTGTCTAAGAGGAAGCCATGTTGCACTTCGACTTTTGAGTGATCTGGCAATTTTTTTTGCATCACATCCCTTTGAACCTTTGCATTGGACGGTGAAGCCTACCACCTTAGGTTGATGGTTACATTTTTTTAAAAAATAAATTTATTTATTTTTGGCTGCGTTGGGTCTTTGTTGCTGCGCGGGCTTTCTCTAGTTGCGGCGAGCGGGGGCTACTCTTTGTTGCGGTGCGCGGGCTTCTCACTGCGGTGGCTTCTCTTGTTGCAGAGCACGGACTCTAGGCGCGCGGGCTTCAGTAGTTGTGGCTCATGGGCTCTAGAGCACAGGCTCAGTAGTTGTGGCGCACGGGCTTAGTTGCTCCGCGGCATGTGGGATCTTCCCAGACCAGGGCTCGAACCCATGTCCCCTGCATTGGCAGGCGGATTCTTAACCACTGCGCCACCAGGGAAGCCCGATGGTTACATTTTTAAACATGCTGTTAAGTCCCATGATTCTCTTGGACAGTTAGACTAACTGCCCTCTCAAGGGCAGGCAGAGTTGGGGGGGTGGGTGTAGCATGGTCACGGGGTGTGGTGGAGGGACCGGAGCCTTGGAGCATGTGACGAGCTGGCCTCACCAGCCTCTCGCCATGAGCGTGATCTTACGCAGGTTTATCACTGGCTTCAGACTTCACCTTGCTCATCTGTACTCTAAGGCAATCATAACCATGTCGGATGGTTTGTCTTAAATAAATGGGATAAAGCTGTGATGTGCTAGGAATGTTTAACAACTGGTTCGGGGCAGGGAGGGGCATGGGAAGCACCCCGATTTGTAGTGTTTGCCTATTTCCGTAGTGTAAATGCTCCCACCATGGCTGATTTCAAGATACCAGTGTGACGTCACTGAATGTGGAACTGGGAAGAGATGTGTACCATCTTGGATAAACCATCTTGTAGTACCTGCCTAGAATGTAGCAGATGCTCACGAGAGGTTACATCCTTGGCATCCCATCCCCCCATAGGAACATATATGCCAACATAGGGCTTTACTATTTTTAAAGCCCTTTCACATACACTATCTCATTAAATTCTCAGGGCAACATTGTGAGACGGGCAGAGCAGGTGTTATTTCTACGTTTTACAGATGAGAAGCCTCAGGCTCAGAGAGTCTAGAACAAACTGCTCAAGGCCACACAGTAAGTAATCTATAAAATGGGGGCAGTAGGCAGAATCATGGCCCCCAAAGATGTTTGCATCCTACTGTCTGAGACCTATGAATATGAAGGTCACATGGCAGAAGGGAATTTAGCTGCAGCTGGAGCGAAGGTTGCTAGTCAGCTGACCTGAAAACAGGGAGAGAGTCCTGAATTATCCAGGTGGGGGCCCATGTAATCCCAAGGGTCCTTACAAGGGGAAGAGGGAGGCAGAACCAGAGGAAATGTAGCTACGGGGGAAGAGTCAAAGAGATGCAATGTTGCTGTATTTGAAGATGGAAGAAGGGGCCACAAGCCAAGGAATGTGGACGGCTTCTAGAGGCTGCAAAAGGCAAGAAAGCAGCTTCTTCCCTAGAGCCTCCAGAAAGGGACACAGCCCTCCAGCACCTTGATTTTGGCCCCGTGAGACCTGTGAGGGACTTCTGATCTCCAGAGCTGTAAGATGATACATTCGTGTTGTTTAAGCTGCTAAGTTTGTGGTCATTTGTTACAGCAGCCGTAGGAAAGGAGTACAGTGGACTGGCCATTAGGCCTCCTCACCCCTCAAGTCGCAGGTCACATTCCACCTGCTGAGGGAGTCTTTTCTTCCTTGCCCTTGTAGGCCTCTGCTTTCGCCCCTGAGTTCCCGTAGTACCTGGCTTTTAGGGTTTACCATATGGTTGTAAGTCTCGGCATCCCTGTCAGCCTTTTCTCTAATCCCTAAAGGCAAGAGAGTTTTCTCCTCACTTTTGTGTCACTTTCTGCCAGCGTGGTACCTTCCCCGAGACCAGGGTGTAACAACTAGATTCAGAACGTATGAATGTGGGAGTGAATGCTGACATTAGCAACAGTACTGCACCTCAGCATTGCCAGAAATCGTGGTGCTGAGCTCTCACGGCTGCAGGACAATTAAAAGCATCTCTTGGTAGCATCTGGAGCTACCCACCCCACTGCCCGCAGTGCAGTCTGGGAGCTGCAGGAAAGATCAAGACTCCCTGTCTTCCCATTGGCCCCAGAAGTAGCCTTTCCCCCCGGGACCATCGTGTGTTTGTTAGCCTCTTCGCAGAGGAAGCAGGGTCTGGCTCAAGACAGCCTGATGAACGGGTTCCAGGAGCCCCAGACTCTGATGCCACCATCTTTGTTTCAGCAAAGCTGGTAATTGGATTTGAGCTTTTAGGCCAGTCACTTATTTACTCTGTCCTCATTTATCAAATGTGAGCATTACCAGTTCTGTGCTCAGCTAACTTTCAAGGCTTTAGAAAAAGGAGTAGAAGAGGTATGGACAGGCCTTGACTACTGTCACATAGTTAATACACTGAGAGCAGATGCGATCACGTGCTAAGAAGAGCCAGGGCTACATAGGAAAGTTCACAGTCGCAGAGAAGTGAAAGTGAATTGTGTCACTTTCTATCACGTGACAGCCTTGCGGCGCTGATGAACTCACTGAGACTCTGTTTCCTCATGTGTGAGATGGGGATAATGATGTGTCTCATTTTTTGATCACTCCCAGTGTCGTGCACCCTGTTCTAAGTTCTTCACTGTTATCTTTATTTTATAGTTACACAGCTTGTCAGTGTCAGCGTCAGGACAATTACGTAATTTGTGAGCCCAGTGACTTTCTTCAAAATGGCTAAGAATTTCAAGATGGCAGCAGCAGAACGTTAGACCAAGCACAGGGCCCTTCTAAGCGCCAGGCTCCTCTGTGACCCTGGGCAGTCTGACTCCAGAGCCTTCTATCTTAACATCTGTGCCATGATGGCTGTCTCCTCAGGTTGTCGTGAGGTTGGAAGTGAGACTCATGCATTCTTAGCAGCAGGAACGGTGTGCACAGTGGTCTGGAAGTAGAGGCATGGAGAGGAATACACATAAGGGGTGATAAACCCTTGTGGCTACAGCTTTGGTGACTTGGAGGCAGCAGAAGCGTGCTGGCAGATAGTACACGTTCCAGACGTACTCTGCAGGCCAACCAGGGGCCCTTGCCCTCTAGGCTGCCGGTGATAGGAAGTGCTTGCTGGAAGGCTTAGAAGCAGGAGGTGATGTGGACACAGGTCCGGGAGCGAACCCTAGGGGGCAGTGTGGAGCAGGGAGGGCCGGGGCAGGAGCACAGCCTAGAGGAGGTTGTTTTGATGACACGCCAGGGGCACAATGATGAGGGGCTCCTGGAGCAGAGGCCGGGAAATGGGGAGAAATGGACAATTTCGACGTAAGTCAAAATGACGAGTTTGGGTTACAATCCGCATATGGGGGGAAAAGGAAAAGCTTCTGATGCCTGATGACCTGGCCTTTCGTTTGGGGGACATGAGGCCTGTCTTGGGGTGCCGTCACCTACACCAACTTTGCTTCTGAGCATGCAGCAAACAGGATACATTTCTTCGGGAAGAAGAAAGTTTTGAGAAGACAAAAATTGATTTCACTTCCTAAAAAGACCAGCTGTCACTGGCCATACATTCAGTCATTTCTCAGTTTGGATTTTCCCCCCAAATATTCCAGTCCAGTTTTCAGAGGCATTATCAGTTCTTTGATTGTGTTCCTTGCGTATAATTGTATAACAATAATTGTAAATTTCAGAGGAAACAAACTATGCAATTAGAATAAAACAAAACCAGAAAAAGAGAAAAAGAAATCCTCTTCCAACTCTCTCCCAGATTCTTCTTTTACACAGGGTAAGGGCCCGAGGAGTGACCCACCTCAAGCCCGACTGCCTGGGTTCAAATCCCAACTCCCACTTATTAGCGATGGGACTTTGGACAAGTTAGGTAACCTGGTTCCCTCTGTAAAGGGGGGTAACAATACTAGTTCTTACCTCATTCCTAACATATTACCTTGTTCTGAAGATTAAATGAGCAATGCTTAGACTGGTCCCTGGCATGCCTGATAAGCAGGCCATAAATGTCAGTCATCATCATAGTCTCCAGATTTTCTATGATGATCCTGAATGACACTGAAGATCAGAAGCATCTGTATAAGTTATCATATTATCTTTATTATTACTTCTCTATCGCCAATGGGAATGAAAGTACCATCAGCTGACACTATGGTCATGAGGTTGGGTTAAGCCTTCCGCCTGCCCTGGAGGCCTGGAAAGAAGGACTTGTGGGCTGGTCCTCCCACATAGCCTTGTCGACTGAAAAAAGAAAAAGCACAACCTAAAAGTTGAGAATTATGTTTCATTCGGCACACAAACTGAGGACTTGAACCCAGGAGACAACCTCTCAGAAAGCTCTGAGGGACTGCTCCAAAAAGTTAAGGGGGTAGCCGGGATATATAGGAGTTTTTCCAAAAATACCGGGTAGTCAGAACATTAAAAGATCACTGTTAAAGAAAACCGGACATCTCAGGTTAATGAATTTAGCAGTTTTCTTTATATGGGAAGATGCAAGAATCTGGGCTCATTGAGATCATTCCTTTGATATGTACCGTAGCTATCAAGGGTCAATATCCTGCTTTTCTCCATCCTGAATCCCCTCAGGGTGCACAGTCAGGGCGGCTGCAGTGGCTGAGGGCTTGATGGCTGCAACTTCCTTTGTTTATCGATATGGCAGGTGACAATCTTTGTCCGTAGGCTCATGAACAGAATATCAGAAGCCTGTGTTGAGCCAGGCCACAGGAGAGAGGGGAAGCAGACCCCATCAGTACCTGTCTTGGAAGAAGAGCTCTCGCATTAATGACAATAACCCCCTGCTTGCAGGGTTGGACTTCTCTGCCCCAGGAAGCGTTCAGCAAGCATTATTCCTTCAGGGCTGACGTGTCTGTGTGCCGGAGATACAAAGAGAAATGAAACCTAGGCCCACCGACGAGACCCAGCCAGCCTGACAGGGAACAAACAAATGGCAGCAAGGGGAACAACTGTCACAACAGAAGACTTTCCGGGGCAGGGGTGTGCGGACTTCACTCTGCTTCAGGAAGTCAAAGCTTCACCCAGTAGGGTGCCATTTAAGGCCAGGTCTCTAAAATGGCTGAGAGACAAGGAACTGTCTAGGGTGATGGAAATGTTTTGTATCTCGACCAAGATGATGGTGACACTGGCATACATGGTCGTCCACATTCATGGACGGTAACTTAACATGAGTGCATTTTATTTGATGTAAATTAAACATCGATCGAGTTGATTAGAAAGAGAGACTGCAAGGGCAGGCGTCCTCTTGTCCCGTTAGCACACTGCCTGGCCCTTGGTGGACTCCAGTCGTTCTCTGCCCAGCGAGACCAGGAAGGCACAGAGGGGCGAGGGTACTGAAACTTTCTGTGTGCCCAGGAGCCGCCTCTCCCTGGCGGCTGGTTCTGAATCCCGCCTTTGTGTGGCCACCAGAAGCCCCGGCGGAAGCCAGCCTCTGCGGGGGAGGGGCCTCGGCTAACCGCACGGATCCAGCCAGGCCTATCCAGGCCTTAGGGAGCGCGGGGAAGTCTTTTGGCTCGTTTCTCTTCACACACAGGCTCTCTGGGTCTGAACACGGGCGTGATTGGTGGATCGGCTCCAAGCCTCGCAGGCCTGTTTATCCTGTGGGTGGCTCCCATCTGCTCGGCTGTCTGAGCTCTCAGCTACCTCTCCTGATGCTGAAGCTCTCTCTCCCCTCCTCCTCCCTCCCCCTCCCTTCTCCTCCCTCTCCTTCCCCTCCCCCTCTCTCCTCTTTCACAGGACCCAGCGGGGCAGGGCTGGCAGGAGGCCCTAGAGGGAGAACTGAGAGGCCTGAAACTTACTTACTAAGGGCTGTTCTCTGTGTGTGTGTGTGTGTGTGTGTGTGTGTGTGTGTGTGTGTGTGTGTGTCTGTCTGTCTGTCTGTCTGTCTGTCTGTGTTTGGGTGCATCTGGATGGACAGACAACTGAAGTAGGGATCAACCTGTGAACGGGTCTAAGTTCCCCCCCTCAAGGTACGATTGCCAGATCAACTCTAGGATGCCCAGTTAAACTGGACTTTCAGATAAATAACTAATCATTTAAACTATTGCATGCGATAACTTATACTCAAAAGCTATTTGTTATTTATCTGAAATTCCAATCTTGCGCCATTCTGCTTTTCTACCAGCTAAATCTAGCATCCCTGCTGGGGTGTGATGGGAAACGGTGGCAAGAGGGAGAAGACAGCCTTCCTTTAAGCCTGCACAGGGAACTCTCCAGGGAACGAGCACGGCCCAGCTACACAGTCTTCACCAGGGCATCAGAATCATGTCAATAACGGCAGTAAGAACGGCGATTGCAGGGCGGGTGTGTGCAGCCTCTCTGCTCGGCTTCCTTGGAGGCGATTGTCCGATAATTCACGTGGGAAAGCGGCAGTTGGCAGACGTGAGAAGGAACAGGGGCTGTGAAGACGCTGCATTCCGTCTCCCAGGCCCCACCTCCTCTGTGCCACTCTTCTTCGTCTCCCAGGATCTGGAGCCCCCAAGCTAGCCAAGTGGGAGTCCCTGGGGATTACGGGCATGGATTCGAGGCGGAGAGAGGTGGCAAGATGCCACTCCCATCCCCGCCGGCCTCGCCTGTTTTTCCAGGCTTCCCCCATCCACTACTCATGTGGATCCCTCCCTGGTCAGAACTCCCACCGCAGTGCCCCTTGGGCACTTAACCCTCGAGGTAGGCACAGGAGAAGTCAGTGGAAAGTTACTTGCACATAAACGGACGGATGGATGATGAAACCCCAGGAAACCACGGCTCCTCCCCTGCAGGGGCGCCAGGCCAGAAGCCAACCTTCTGGCTTGGGACCCGCTTCTGGCCTTGCTACACACCCAGAGACCTTGGGCATGTCATTTACCACGTGTCCCATTTCTTCCCTTCTAAATGGGAAGCCAGCTTCCCTATCACACCCTCACTGGGCTGTCAGGAGGCAAGAATGAGCTAGCAGATGCAAAATAACGGCAACATCTAAAAATGAAGGCTCTGTACAAATGTATGCTTTTATAGTGGTCCAATCTGGCCACGGGTGCCTCCACTTAAAGAAATCCAATCCGTGGATATTCAGACACACACATACATCATTATATGATCCCAGGAGCAGCTTCCCAACCTCAATATATAGTTCAGTTCACCAAAATGTAATGTTTTGCTCACATTTTACAGGAAAGCCTCCAAGGCACAGCTGCTCTCATGAAGGATGCCTCTGAACTGGGCCTGTGGTGGGCTGGCTGACTAAACTGTACTTGAGTTGCCTTCTAGAACAGAGGTCTGCTGGGGACCTGTCTACAGCCAATTTGATTTCGGATTATAAGAACCATAGTCTTGACAATAACTGTCCTCCTGCCCCTTTAAGAACACAAGTTCCTTCAAGTGCAGATAAGCAGGAAGGGCCCCTACTCAGTCCTGACTGCCTGTTTCACTTCCTTTCAAAGGTGTTTTCTTACTGAAGAAACCCCAAGTCCAAGGTCACATTCGATTTCTTTCAAATGCATGCTCAACTCCCTTTGTGTTGGTTTTATGAAGTTTTTTGGCAGGAAAGGATACAAATAATATATAGTTTTTTGTTTTATATTTTTTAATAGACTTTATTTTTGAGAGCGGTTTTAGGTTCACAGCATAACTGGGTGAAAGGTATGGAGGTTTCCCATATGCCCCCTGCCCCCCACGTAATAGCCTTCCCCACCGTCAACATAAGTAATGTTTTTTTAAATGTACAAAAGATGAAAGTAAAACATAAAATGATATTTAAAATATTTTAAAATATAAAAGTAGTACATGCTTCGGGGAAAAACGTAAATAATAGAGGATTGTCCATTTCCCTTCCCCAGAGGTAACCTCTATTCATAGTTCTTAAAACTCCCTTCTGGAAATTGTCTCAATACCCCTCACTTTTTTATTGCACAGAGGAGATCGTACACTCTTTCTGAGGTTCTCTTTTTTCCGCTCAAGAGTATACTTTGGACATCCCTTCATGGCATCATGAATAAACCTGCCCCAATCTTTTTCTAATGGCTGCATCATTTTCCATTGTTTGGGTATTCTATCCTACATTTAACTGATCTAATTAATATATACTTAGGTATGTATTATATATATATGTATGTGGATGCAGACGTAGATATCTATCTTTGAGTGTGTCCAAATACGGCAGTTGAAAACAATTCTAACAGTAGAATCGCTGGATCATGCTGGAAATGCTGGGAGAGCCATTGGTACCTCTGAAAAGTTGGATTTATACTTCCCACCAGGGCCTGTGAGAGCTGCTTTCGCTCTCCTTCCCCTGCATTCTGACCAACCTGAGGCATCATCCAACCTTCTCAGTTTGTCAGTCTGAAAGGGACAGACTAGGGTTCCTTGTTTGATTTGCATCTGGGGGGGGGGGGGAATCTCTCCCTACATCAATTTTGGCTCAGTGAGAGGGGCTTAGAGACCAGACTCTGGAACCAGATGAGCCACTTGCCAAACTCTACAGCCTCGGTTTTTCCATCTGTAAAATGAGCATCCATCCTTAGACCAAGTTCATGGGGTTATTGAGAGGATCCAACAGAGCAATACAGAGTATCTAGTGTTACAAATGTTAGTGTGTTTCCCATCAAAGCAAAAAAACAAAAAACAAACACCCCCCAAAATAAAAAACCGATTTCGACTGACCTAGTCAAAGGCCAATTAACAATTTTTGCGGTATCTGAAATCTCGCCTTCTCCTTACTCGCCACCCCTGCTTGAGGGTGGAAAATGCAAATCAAATGCTGAAAAAGAAAACTTAAACTGTCACATTAAATGGTTGGTCTCCCTCGCTGAGCAACCTTGGGCGTGTTACATCTCTGAGCCTTGGTTTCTTCCTCTGTAAAACAGGTGTTCACTCTACCTACCCAACCAGGTCGTATGGGGAATGCAGAAGCGCCTGGCTCTGGCAAGCCCCCCACGGATGAGCCTCATTATTGCTACTGTCAGCCACGAATCCCTCCAGGGGCTCAGCCCACGTCCCCCAGCAGGACAGGTGGAGAGTAAATTCCCCTCAACTAATAGACGATTCACAAACACCTATTAGATGCCAGGCTACTTGAAGACCCTGTGAGACTCTAAGCACTGCGTAGGGCACTGGTGGAAGGGAATCCTCCAACTTTCTGGTCTTCCCTTTGAGACAGGTTTCTCCATGTCCTTCAATGCTGTACAGAATCTCACCTGGGTTTGTGCATGGTGGGGAGAGTAATTCGCCTGCTTTGAGGTTACAATTAATCCCACCATGAGTGAGTGCTGTGGTCTGAATGTTTGCGTCCTCTCCAAAATTCATGTGTTGAAATCCTACCCCTCAATGTGATGGTATCAGGAGGTGGGGCCTTCACAAATGGGATTAGTGCCCTTATAAAAGAGACCCCACAGAGCTCCCTAGCCCTTCTGCCATGTGAGGATACAGTGAGAAGTCTGTGGCCCTGAAGAGGGCCTTCACCCGACCATGCTGGCACTCTGATCTCAACATCCAGCCTGCAGAACTGTGAGGAATATCTGTTGTTTGTAAGCCACCCACTCTGTGGTATTACTGAGCTAAGAGTTCTTTTCAAAGACCGCTGAAAGAGCCACACCATGTAAGGAACAGAGATACAATCAAAAGCACATCTCAAAGCATAATGGCTTCACTGTGGAGGAACCTGCCAGAGAACACCTTAGTCAAGTGATCAAAGTTAACATCCCCAACAATGGAACAAACCAAGACCACGTGCCTCCTGATGCGAGACACCGAGAAGGTCACAGCATCCCTTGTGTAGTATTCCTGCCAAAAAGGCAAAGCCCCAATCTAATCACGAGGAAACATCAGGCAAACCTAATTCAAGGGAAATTCCACAAAACAACTGGCTTGTCGTCTTCAAAAATATTCGTGTCATGGAACACCGAGAGAGGCTGAGGAAGTTCTAAATGAAAATACACTAATGGGACATGACAACTCAGTGTGATACATGCTCCTGGACTGAAACCTGAATCAGAAAAAGAGAAATTGTTATAAGGATATTATCAGGCTAATAGGCAAAATGTGAATTAGGTCTGTAGCTAAGATAGCAGTGTTGGAGCAATGTGAAATTTCTTAGCACGGATAAATGTGCAGTGGCTATGCTGGAAAAGGTTCTTGCTCTTAGTAAATGCGCACCAACTATTTGGAGGTAAAAGCTGTCAGATTTGCAAAGCGTTTACAAGATAGATGATAGATAGATAGATAGATAGATAGATAGATAGATAGATAGATAGATAGATAAAGAGTGAGAGAGAATGATAAAGCAAATGTGGCAAAATATTACCAATTGATGAATCTTCATTGTGTTTTTGCAGCTTTTCTGAAAGTCATCTTGTTATCATAAACAATCAGGTGTGGTCCAAGGGACCCATCAGGAATAACAAAGACACTCCAAAAACTTGGGAAATTCCAAAAGTTTAGAGGCTCCCTCCCAGGAACGGGGGACCAAGGCCAGCCACATTCTTTCTTATGCAAAACCAGATCAAGTATTCTAGCTAAAAAAGTAAGGCATTTCTGCAAACATAGCCATAGAGTACAAAATAGAAAATTCAGACATTAAAATACCTCCTCCTGGCCCAAACTAAAATTATGTCCCTGTCTGGATGTAGATAGAAAAATAGAAAGACTGAAGTCCAAATGTATGCTTACTGTTTGTGCCAAGGACCATAAGTAGTAAAAATAAGGGGGGAGAGCGTGTGTGTAAATATGTCGGGCAAGCCATTTTCATGAATGAGGAATTTTAGGTCTTTGGAAGCCAAGCATGCACATGCAGGTTCAAATCTGAGAAATGATTATTGGAGGACAAAAACGAACAAACAAAACACACCACCGCAACAAAAGCCGGTGTGCTTTCGTTTGCTTAGCGTTGGGAACAATTCCATTACCAATCAATCATCCCACAGTTAGTTAAAATACTGCCCTGAGATGACTGAGTTTCATCCATGACTGAATTTGGCTCCTTCTCATCCTAGATCTAGAATCTTTCTCCTGAAGTATGCCTTATCTGAGCTCTAGCACCTAAAATCATGCCTAAAGGACTAGGGGCCCACAGTTGCAAGTGAGGAGTTTGGGTTTATGGTCATGGCTCTGCTAACCAGCTGAATACCCTTGGGCAGGTCACCAAACCTCTCTGTGCTGAGTTTCATCCTCTGCGAAAGATTGATACCAGCACCTAGCCCCTTTATCTGCATAAGGATGCTTGAGGGATAAAATGACACCCAAAATGAGAAAATGCATTGATAAAGTTGAGAAACACCAGATACATGTGAGATGTATTACAGAAGAATTACTGAAGCCCGGAATGTAAGGTGACACCTGTAAGCTGTAAGCTGGTCTTTTTAATTTAATTTAATTTTTTTCCCAACTGTTGTCCAATTTGCTGGTTCCCCTGAGCCGGTGCCTAAACCTTTTTAGGTAATCTGCTGCTCTCGACTGTGGAATTTAGGCCAGGCAGAGAGTGTGCAGGGGGAAATAGTAAATTAAATTTCCAAAGCAGAGTTCTTCAGTGGTTTATCCGGTTTATTGGTAGCCATACCATCTCTTCCATTCTCTCTTAGAAACCCTGTTGGTGACTTCCTGTAGTTCAAGAGACCTCTCTTTTAGACAGACTGGGGTCCACAGTCATCCAAGTGGTCTTTGGAGAGAATCCATGTATTTAGACAAAAATTACATCTTTATTTTCATTAACCTCTACCTGAGTGTAAGCATTTCCTTCAAGTATGCACGTAGGCGCATCTCTTAGTCAGCACGGGCTGCTGTAACAAAGTACCGTAGATTGGGTGGCTTCAACAACAGACATTTATTTCTCACAATTTTGGAAGCTGGGGAGTCCAAGATCAAGGTGCTGGCAGATTCAGTGTCTGGTGAGGGCCCACTTCCTGGCTCGTAGACACTCGCCTTCATTCAGATAAACGTTCAGTCCGTAACAGCAAGGAACCTCTGTTATTAGCAGTTCCTGTGACTGCATCAACAACAGAAATCACAGATATTTTTATATCTGTTCACGTTTTGCACTACACACTCACCACTATTTTGAATTTATGCTGGGTATGAGACCTCCTCGTAGATTGTGTTATTTAATGCATAAGGAAGCATGTATATTACTGCACCACAGTGTTTACAACTCTTTTGGTAACTGTATGGAAATAGAATTGCTTTCATTCGTGATCCCAGGTTTTTTATTTTCTGCATTTATGTAATTCTGAGAAAGGGTCTAGAGGCTTCCTCAGATCGCCCTGGCACAAAAAGAGTTAAGAACCCCAAAGCTCACTCCACCCTGACTCGCCTCCCGTTTCCTCATAACCAGACCCTGGGTTGTGAGGAAACAGGACTCTGATTCACTTTTCTTTTCTTTTCTTTTCCTTTTTTTTTTCATTTAAAAAATTGAGTTAAGATTCATATAACATAAAATTAACCATTTTAATGTGAACGATTCAGTGGCATTTAGTACATTCACAGTCTGGTGCAATCACCACCTCTAACTAGTTCCCAAACATTTTCATCACCGTAAAAGAAACCTTGGACCTGTTAAGGCTTCACTCCCTTTTCCTCCCTCCCCAATTCCTTGGCAGCCTCTAATCTCCTTTCTGTCTCTATGGATTTGCCTATTCTGGATGATTCACATGAATGGAATCCAGAATATGTGGTCTTTCGTATCTGACTTCTTTACTTAGCAGGTTTTCAAGGTCCTTCCACGTGGCAGCATGCTTCAGTGCTTCATTCCTTTTGATGGCTAAATAATATTCCATTGTATGGTTAGACCACATTTCATTTATCCATTCGTCCACTGAGGGACATTTGGATCATTCTCACTTTTTGAGTATTGGAATAGTGCTGCTATGAACAAGAGTACAAGTATTTGAGTACATGCTTTCGATTCTTTTGGGCATACACCTAGGAGTGGAATTGCTGGGTCGTATGGATATTCAATGTTTAACTTTGTGAAGAATATGATCAGCTTTTACATCTTTAGTTAAATCTATTTGCTAAAGTGAGATTTGGTCATTGTAGTGTCTGTGAATCCCAGTTGTCCATATCGTCTTGACCAACTCAGACAATTCATTCCTGGCTATAAATTGCACAGTATAAACCTAGAACTCAACTCTCTTTTTCCTGGTGCTTTCATTTGCCCCATGTTTGGCCTTTGTGTGAAAAGATGACATCCTCCTCTTCTTCTTGCTTTGATGGAAATTATGTCTATGGGATTCTTTCCCTGGGAAGGCTCCAGGGAGGGTGGGCATCAGAGAGAATTGGGGAAGTGGGTGGACACGCTGGTAAAGGCTTGCTCCTTCATTGGCCTCGGTACGTGCCAGTCAGTTCTGATGCGCAAGTAAGCTGATCACTGCAGACATCCGTCAGACAGGAAAGAATAACGTGGCAGAAAGGAAGGGAAGAGAGCTGGTCTGTGCACCCACCTAGGAAAAGGTGGTGACCGCCCCGGGTCACCAGCTCCAAGGACAACTAGGCTCAGATTGAAGCTTAGCAGAGGGTGGAGAGGCTGAACTGTCCCGTGCACACGCTCAAACTTTCCACACTTGGGCAGCTGGGTGGGAACGACGAGAGAGGGCGTGCTAGGCAGAGGAAGAGACGGATGAGTCGATGGATCCATTCCTGGGTCCTAGGAAGAGCCAGGGGCACTGGGGGCACAGAGGGAATGAGAATGAAAGGGGCAGGACTGGCTTCATAACTTGGGGACACAGGGCAAAATGAAAACATGGGGCCCTTTGTTCAGAATTATGAAGAATTTCAAGACGGCAGCAGCAGAGCATTAAGTCAAGCACAGGGCCTCTATGAGGGTGGGGCCTTGTGCGACAACACGGGTCACAGGCCCAAGAAACCAGCCTCGGGGAGGGGAAATGGTCAGGGTCAGCCAAGAAGGCTGATTAGGGCCCACGTGAGGTGTCCCCCCAAATTTGGGCCACTTGTCCATTGCCCACCTGAGCTTCATTTTTCTCCCCGTAAAGCCATTAACCACCGTCTGCTGATGACCTGGGAACTATATGCTACAAAAAAGCTTTGACGTCCACCGAAGAAGCACATTACAATATATGAACACTTATTACTTGCTAATGATAATTCTGCTTCACAGTGGAATAAAAAGTTTCATTTTTAACCCAGGAGGCTGTTGGGCGTATGTAATGCCTCCCCTTCCGATACGTTGTTTGACCTACTAATTTTGTTTTCACCACTGTAATATGAACGACTGCTGGGAAGAATATTAAAGTAGTGAAAAGCTGTGTGAAACTGCCAATGTTCAAGATAAAGAATCCCCTTTATTGCGAGCGTGCCAGGCTATGTAGGAAAAGGCAACGAGCAGATTGGGTTTCTGTAATGAAATCATTTGAAAATTGGAGCAGGCAAATTTTTTAAACATGTTTTTTTGTTGTTTTTGTTTTTAAATTTATTTATTTATTTTTGGCTGTGTTGGGTCTTCGTTTCTGTGCGAGGGCTTCCTCTAGTTGCGGCGAGCGGGGGCCACTCTTCATCGCGGTGCGCGGGCCTCTCACTGTCGCGGCCTCTCTTGTTGCGGAGCACAGGCTCCAGACACGCAGGCTCAGTAGTTGTGGCTCACGGGCCCAGTTGCTCCGCGGCATGTGGGATCTTCCCAGACCAGGGCTCGAACCCGTGTCCCCTGCATTGGCAGGCAGATTCTCAACCACTGCGCCACCAGGAAAGCCCATGGCAAATTTTTAACTGATACGATCTATTACTATGATATCTACGCTTAAAAGTTTTAATGATGGAAACTTTGGATGGTTTCTTGAGATGGAATATAACTTTACCCTGATGTGGCCTACAGAACAAAAGTCTAAAGGCCTTAGGGTAGGATTCTAGAAAAGTGTAGTGTTTAAATGAGGCAGCTTCTAGGCCGGCCAGTCTGGGTTCAGACACTGCCTCAGGCTTTCACTATGTGGTTTGGGGTAAGTTACCTGATTCTCCAAGACTCCCTCATCTGCAAAATGGGGGACCTTAGGGTGCCTCTGTCAGAGATGCGTGCAAGGATTTGGGGAGATGACACATGGAAAGCTCCCCCCTTTATGGTAAGCCCTCAGAAAATGTTTGCTATTATTATGGTCATGATTGCTGCTGCTGTTGCTTTTGTTGTGGTGGTTCTTGGTGCTATTATTGTTATTACACCATCTGGCCCCTGCCTGCCTCTCCTCATTATTTCATGTCAGTTTCTCTCATTGGATGCAAGCCCCGGGGGGGGGGGGGGGGAAACGAAGCTACTCCTCGCCCCCTGCATGTACTCAAAGGTTCTCTGCCTTCTTATTGTTGCCATTGCTGTGAGGAGGCTGAGTAACCACTTGAGGGGATGTTGTAGAGGTGAATTCAAGCCACAGAAGGGAACCGGGTTGAATGAGATCCCCTGTAAAGTTCCCCTTGGCTCTAAGATTCCATCAGATCAACAAAGTGCACAGGAAAGTTAGCAGCCCAGGGTCCGACATTCTCGAGAGTGTTCTTTGACCCTCCCTGCTCTCCTGGTACTGCCCCCTCCTTTTCAGCCCCCTAGCTGAGGGAGCCTTATGTTCCACTGCGTGGAGTACAACGTGGAGCCCCCCGAGCTGGGAATCCTGGTAGAGACGGGCCTCCGTGAGAGCACGTAGGCTTGGTAGTTAGATGTCGAGCAAGTTGCTTCAATTCTCTGAGCCTCAGTTTCTTCAGCAGTAAAATGGGCGTATTAGTAGCCACTGCACAGGGTGAGAACTGAATCAGATGTTGTACACAAAGGGCTTTAACAGAGGGTCTGACATACAGCTAGGCCACTAAATATCACCTCCCTGTCATCAAGGGGGGACTCGGGCTGGGTCTTTAAGGAGATTTAGATGAACAGATGGAGCTTGTGGGGTCCCAGGGGAAAGTGGCTTGAGGCAGGTGGGGGCAGATGGCAGGAGGCCCTGAAAAGTGGACAAAGGGACCTGGGCCTGAGAAAGCAAAGAGTCGGGAGCCTTGCTTAGTCCCCGTTCCCCCTCCCCTTCTCTGGTCAGTGCTCTGCGTAAAATGTAATAGGTTAAAAATAATAGGATGAATTTTCCTGAACTCGGATTTCAAGGGCTGTTTCCCCAGCTTTGGAAATAGCTACAAATCTGTCCCCGGCCCGCCCTGGAAAGCAACATAAAACACAGTGTGCCCTGACACCGCTTCCTGGTTCCACTGGGCACGGGCTTCGACATGGCCACCTTCCAGCGCAGGCTCTCTTGGCACGGTTTTCACGGGGTCCGTGGCCTCCCGAGGAGAGGAAGGCAGGGCCTGGCTCAGGTGGGCTGTCTAGTCAGCTTTCGCTGGAGAGTCCTGAGCCCTGGGGCACACGCTGCCGTTCTTTTGTCCCTCCAAGCCTCTGTCTTTTCTTCGGATTGAGAACTCCCACCTCTACTGGTGACCCAGCACATGCTAAAGCATTATAGACGGTAGCTTCCAGGAGGCAGGAATTATCCCTGACGTCTGAAGCATCAATACTGGAAGGACTGAAGAGAAGAAAGCAAGGTGGCTAGAGTCACAGGTGCAGAGTGGGGCTGAGCCAGGTGCAAGGACCTTCCTCACCGAAGCCAGTCAGTTCCATGCCATCCTTCACTGCTAACTGAGCAACTACTATGTACCAGGCATTGTGAGACACAAGGCAGCCTGCCTCCCGCTCTTCCTGGTGAGTCTCAGGCGCAGACCCGGGGCCCCAGGGGTGAAGAATTTTCTCAGCGTCAATAATACAGAGTGGCTACTGGCCGAGTTATCACAACGCTGGATCTCTAAGCCTCAGTTTCCGCATCTGTAAACCTCTCCTCATGGAAAGGCCCTGGGCACGAAAGGCGAAAACAAACATAAAGCCCCTATTACAATGCCAGACTGAAATTTTATTGGCTGAAAAATTAGCAAAAGATCTCATGAAAATCTCAGTAAACTGCTACTTTAAAAGAGAAAGAACTAATATAAAGACATCTAAAATGTGCAATTAATTCCAAACACTGAGGATTTTTTTCTCAACCCTCCATCCTAAATAATAATAATAATAATACAAAGCAAAACAATAACAACACTGTCACACACCGAAGCATTTCAGCCTCCCAGCAATCCTGGAAGGTTAAGTACTGAATGATCCCATTTCACAGATGAGAAAATACACAGAAAAATTAATTCACAGGCCAGGGTCACACAACTCTCAGGAATATTCCTTGAGTTCGCATTTGCTTCCATCTGCCTCCCGCTGCCCGTTCCATTCTTCCTAGAACCCCCGGAATGTCAGCAAGTCAAGCCTAACATGGCAGCCACTCTTCCTTTCAGGGAGTTGCCTCCTTCTCTTTCCCTTCCTCTCTATCCATTTCTAAAGAGACAGGCAGAAGGAAGGCTGCTTGTTACCTAACTAGAAAAATGCTCCAGGGTTTACAAATTTCTACTCCTCCACTGCCTTCGGAGACATTGCTCTGCAAGGCCTGAGGAGAAGGCCTTGGGGAGAAGCAGGGAGCCTTAGTGTCGTACCTTTGTCATCCGGAGACTCGGGGAGGAAAGGAGTGATTTTTTGACAGCAGCTGGGTGAGGGGAAATGGACTCCCAGAACCCGACAGACATGGTGTCAGCACGAAGCACCTGCCGGCTGAAAAGGGCCAAAAAATCCACCCTGCACGCTCCTTCCTGAGTTGCCACGATGAAGTGGACTCTCGGGCCAGTCGACTAGGGGAGGGTCAGGGGGACATGTCACCAGAGAGATGACATACTGTGCCTGCATGAAAAAGTCCAGTGCCCTCATTCGGGAGCAGAATGACAGCCGCCCAGCAGAGCGTGAACTGGGGAACCAGACGGTCACCTGCCCCTGCCCACCGTGTCCCCCTCCCTCCCCAGGAACAAGGAAGTCTAGTGGACGCAGAAATGGGGAAGTCGGAGGTGCTCCTGCAGTGGCTTTCATGGGTCTATATAACAATTGACTCTAATCCCCAGTGAGACAAAAGCCTCGGCCATAAACAAGATTAGCAAGGGGTCTCTGGAAACATTTTCTGAGGACGCAGGGAGGGGGAAGGAGTTTTGTGCGTACAGCTTTATCTGAAAACTCGCACAACCTGGCTCTTTTTCCCTTCACAGGCCATGTGCAGCTCCCCTCCCCCCATAGTATTTGTGACTAATTTCAGCCGCGAGGGGAGGGGTCCCTACTATTCACAGAGTCAGGTGCCATTTTGAAAACTGCTCCTCTCTACCTAGAGCTCCCATATTTCCGGATGTAACTCAGAAACGCACTTCAAAATGGAATCCTGCTCAAAAAGACTCCTTTCAAAATACGGAGTTCGATTTTTAAATTGAATCTTCAGATTTTAGAGATAATGGGATTGCAGTCTCTGGCCTTCCACTCGGGCCTCCTTAGCAATCACTTTTGTAATTTAGGAAAATCAGGAACAGCAAAGTAAAAGAACTTCCTCCTTGTCCGGCAGCAAATCAATAGCAGACCTTGAACTTGACTTATTTTCCTAAGAGGCAGGCGATGTACTCTATAAACTCCCGATAAATTCACCGCCAACCCGCAAATATTCCGGTTATTTGATTTGGGTGCTAACCAAACTTACAGCGTTTAAAAAAATATGCATGTTACAGTGAGAAAACTTTTTTTTTTTTTTTAGGTCACTTAAGGGTGCTTTACTTCCCACCCAAGTCTAGGAGAATGCCAGCGAGGAGACAAAGAGGGCCGGGGTGGGGCGTAGGGCTTCCACTGGCCTGAAAGCTGAAATCACGGGAATCGCACCGCTGCAGTGGGCGAGGCCCTGGGGCGAGGGACACCGCACCCAGGCTTGGGGATCTCTGCAACGGACAAAGGCAGCTTCGCAGTAAAGGAATGCCAGTCCCCCTAGGTACCCCCCAGGCCCTTAGTTATCACGCTCCGGTCCCCAAGAACAGGTTTGCGCGGCTGCTGCAAAAATCCATGATGACAGAACAGACATAAAGGGCTGGGGGGATGCATTATGAAGGAAGTGTTGCAGGGTGCGCTTTGCGCGTTTTGTTTTTCCGCCCTCGCTGCGGCTAGGTGCGTGGGTGGACGCGGGGGTGGGCCCCCAACGCCGGGCAGGCCCCGGACGCCGTTCCGGAGACGCGGCGCGAAGGAGTTAAGCGCGCCGGCGGTGACGTCACCTCATTTGCATAGGAGCGCGCATATAGCGGCGCCCGCCGCGCCCCGCCCGGCACTCGGCGGCGACCACTGAGCAGACCTTACTTTGCTGGCTCGCAACTCGCTCCGGTGAGCCCCGGGGCCCCTGCCTCCTGCCCTTTGCTCCCCTTCCCGCCCCGCGCCCGCATCCCTGAAGCCGAGCGCGAGCGGTCCTCCCGGGAAAGGCTGAGCTTGGGGGAAAGGGGAGCTTGGGGATGCTAGGCCCTTCCAGATGCTGGGTAACGGGGTCGGGAACTCGGTGATTTTTTTTGTTTGTTTGTTTTTTAAATACTTAAAAATTTCGCGTTTTGCTATGGCAGCTTCGAAGAGAACATTTTTTTTCTTTTCTCTCCCCCCTCCAAAAAAAAAGCATTCTGCATCGCCTCAGGTGGTGATGAATCAGGAACAGAAAGATCCTTTGTTCCAGCTCACACCCACCCAAGCCCGGAGCTTCACGATCACATTTTTTCTCTCGCCTCCGATGGCTTCGTGGGCTGTATCTGTTCAGGTTTAAGGCGGCTGGGCTATATTATGAAATGTTTAAAACGCCCTTCTTGCAGGGGAATGTGTGCAGAGCTGCGGAGTTGCTCCTAAATGCAGATCAGGGTTGATCTAGAGGGTGTGGGGGGCCGCTTTGTGTGCGGCTGGCTGCATTGTTGAGCAAAAGGAAGGAAGCGGGTAGGGCGGTGGTCGGTGGCGCCCGGCAGCAGCTGCTGCCTTTGTGAGCAGAGAAGAAAGCAGGACGGCTCGCATCTTTGGGGAAGAGGCCACGTATAGAAAACGGAAACGTTTTGTGCAGCCGTGGCTTCATTTTAAGAAATCTAACTCGATTTTCTTCCCCTTAAACTTGAAATGGTTTCACTTTTCTCTAATGTTGAAACGCTGCAAGTAACGAACCCACAGTGGTTAATTTCACTGTTCCGAAAGATTCGGCTTCCTAGTGTGGGCGATCTTCCCAATTTGACCCCCCCGCGTTTTGAAATACTAAAGGCGGGGAGAGGGGCTCTCTTTTTCTCCTGTAGAAAGAGGATGATCTTTAGCCCTGAATGAAAGCGGAAGGGGGCAAAGTGGGTTTTCCGGCAGGAGACGGCAGGGCAGAGGCGCATTTCTGAGTCGGGCGAGACGAGGGTAGGTGGCCCGCCCTCAATGTCCCTCTTGGCTTTGCACCTGCAGCTTCTTCTGCAGCCATGTCTGACAAACCCGATATGGCTGAGATTGAGAAATTCGATAAGTCGAAACTGAAGAAAACAGAAACGAGAGAGAAAAATCCACTGCCTTCACAAGAAAGTAAGCCTCCCTCCCAGCCCCCTTCTTTAGAAAAGGCCGAGCGGGAGTGGCGGGGTGGGTGGGAGAGGATGGGAGGGGCTGGGAGAAGAATTGGGTGGGTGCAGGGAGAGCGGGGGAGGAGCTGACAGTTTCTTTGATTCACGCGGCATGGAAAGGTTAATTGAAAATTGCCTTGCGGCCAAGAAACACAGGGCTTTAATAATTTAACAGTTGAATGTTTAACATCCCGTATCAATATGCAAATACCTTTATCCTTTTCTCTGTTCGAATGTTGTATTTCACATAAATATTTCATGATGGAATGCCTATTTGTGCTTGTAGAAATTTGTCTGAGGAGGGAGGAGAGATGTCTTTAAACGAAAGTACTGAAATCCTAGGCTCGGCTATACTGAATTCGCATCTCCAGTCCCCTCCATCTTTTTTCCTTTTGTCTTTTTCTTTTCCGGTCGCAGCGATTGAACAGGAGAAGCAAGCAGGCGAGTCGTAATGAGGCGCGCGCCGCCAGTTCGCACTGTACATTCCACGAGCATTGCCTTCTTATTTTACTTCTTTTAGCTGTTTAACTTTGTAAGATGCAAAGAGGTTGGATCAAGTTTAAATGACTGTGCTGTCCCTTTTCACATCAAAGAATGGAGAACTACTGACCACGAAGGCCGCGCCTGCCTCCCACCCGCCTGTCTGGCTGGCAGGGAAGGAAAAGAACTTGCATGTTGGTGAAGAAGGAAGGAGGCTGGGTGGGACGACAGGGAAATCTAGAGTAAAGAGCAAGCTGGTCCAAGGTGTCCTGCGGGCTGTAAAATGCAGTTTAATCAGAGTGCCATTTTTTTTGTTGTTGTTGTTGTTCAAATGATTTTAATTATTGGAATGCACAATTTTTTTAATATGCAAATAAAAAGTTTTAAAACCTGGCTGGTGTGACGGTATGGTCTCTGAAAGGAGCGGCTTATTCAGATGAAACCTTTGCAAAAGGGTCAAAGGTGGGTGCCCTGGGGACGATAGATGACAAACATCTGGTCATTTGGGTAAAACGACACAGAAATGGGTTTCATCCAGGTATGTGAAATTACCTTGTCTACACTAGGTAATTAGGAGATCATTTTCTTAGGCTCATTGAATTGCTAGTATCTAGCGTTGAACGAAAACTTTGATAGAAACATATTTGCAGTGCTTAACTGTTGAAGGGTTTGTTTGTTAAGCTGACACTGAATTTATTGCATCTGATCAAGAAAGTGAAGGTGGTGGTAATTCACAGCACACTGTTTCAGGTGTCAAACCTGAGTTATTTAGACAATTATCAGTCCTGTCAGATAAGGAAAAAATGACATTTTTAACAGCTGCTTTATAAAAGGATTGAAGGTAATGTGCTTCCTCTTTGTCTAACGGCTGGTTCCAATTCAAATTCAATATTTAAAATTGCTTTTATAAGTGCACTTAATGGTTAATGAATATGACTTAATTCTCAACTTGGATAATGAAAAAAGTCTTTGGATTTAAAGGACACCAGCCTAAAGGACACCAACCGGACAAGGATGGAATTTGTGCTGTTTAAATCTGATAGGATTTAATTGGCTCACCTCCAGGCCTTACCTTTGTTGAGTCCTTGATAACTTTTCAATCATTTGAAATTCCTATTTTAACCGGTGGCTAAAAGCCAAGCCCTTGCTTGGGGGGGCGTTTAATGTGCAGAAAGAGGGAAATAAGGGTACCAAGTTTTTAAAGTAAAAGGGATGTCTTTCTTAACGTCTTTAATGGATTCTTGCCTTATATAAGGAAGGGTGCAAATTTTTCAAGAATAACTTAATTTTATTAAGTGGAAACAGCATTTAGTGATAGTTGATCTAATAGCTCAGCAAAGCTAGCTAAGATTTACAATGCAAATGTCCAAGACGTTAAACAACTCGCTGCCCCCCCCCCCCCCACACACAACTGACTTACAAAAATACCCATTTTTAAGGAGAGGGGGTGGAGGGCAAATTGCTGATGATTATTAAGCCGGTTGATTTCATTTCCTTGGCTCGACACTTATTTTGAGAAATGCGCAGGAAACCATTTATCTGTGGTTTAGACCATCAACCAGACAATCACCTAGAAGACTATCTGCATTGCAAGGGAAGGGATGTGTGCAGGCAACTGCCAAACCTGAGAGGCCTCAGCCTGCTGGATCCATCGAGAAGAGCGGTGAGCCTTCTCAAGATGGAGTCTGGCCCTTCAGCCCTGCATTTTCTCTTCCTGCCTGTAAGGAAGGGTGTGGGCAAAATGAAAATGTCCATGGCACAAAGATAAACCAAGCCCACGTAGCTGTTTGCTCTGTGCGTTTTTCAAACAACGCCGAGATGAAATCAGATTGTGAGGAATGCACACAACTCAAGTGTTCCTCAGTTTTTAAATAAAAATGAGCATTAAGGGGAAAAGGGTGAATCATGAAATAAAGTGATGGGAGAGAAGACCTTTCTCTCCTGGGAGGACAAAGCTCAAACGTAGCTCCCCCCCCCCCCCCCGAAAAAAAAAGTAAAATGAAAAATCTGGTAAGGATTGGCTGCTTGGTGTGTGGGATGGGGAAATTGACAAGCTTCTGCAAGTATCACACTGTACACTTAGCTGCTGCACATGGAGAACGGGTGCAGGGTGGGAGTGGGGAGGAGAGGCTGCTTTTTTTTTTTTTTTTTTTGATGGGGTAAGAGAGTTCTGTTTTCTTCCCAAGAGAGGGTCTTCCCAGATGGCTGGGGTATTTATGAATCAGTATGGGAATTTATACCCCTGCTATTGAGGACCTTGGAGTGGACAATTTTTCACAAACATGAAGGGGACCTGAGGGTCACCGTTAGAATGAGGGATCCTTCCAATTGTAGGAGACCCTAGCCACCGCATCTTCAACCCTCTCCCCCTGCAAACCCCCAGGAGGAAACAGGCCAAGGGAGCTTTTATGTACAAGCCGAAGGTCATACAGTCCGGTCTGGGCTGAGACTTACGCAAACTTTGAATTGAGCAGGAAGAATAAAGCAAAAAGAGAGGAAGTAAAAGAGGCTTGTTTGGGACAGTCTTTTCATTTCTAAATCTCGCAAATTCCTCAACCATCACAGCCACACTTTTCAGTCTTCCGATGGATGGAATTTTCAAGCTACTTTATTCTTCCAGGAGAACAGCATAGCTTTGGGGCTGTATCTCCGAGGATTGTGCATACGGGGGAGCTGGGGGGAGGCATGCGAAGTCTTAACAAACTCTCCCCTGTGCAGGGTCTCTTCCACCCCTGATAATCATTGCATCCCCTCCCACAGTCCTGTGAGTTAGATAATATCTCCTTGAAATGCACCGGGAAGATCTCTTTATTTCCCTAAAGAAGCATCTTAACACCTCAAGACACCAAAATGAAAGAATTTTCTATTCTTTCTAAACATAATGGGGCCAATTTTGTGCTTACTAGAAAGAACAGCACGTTTTGGAAACAACATTATGGCCAAAAAAAAAAAGAAATCTTGAGCCTTTTTTTAGTTCAATAATGCAAACTGAAAACATTGTTTCATAGCATCGAAAGCGCTTCACACTTTGAGAGTGGCTTACACACCAATCTAAGAAAATGAAATACATCAATTTGAAGTTCAACTATATTTTATTTGCATGTAAGGAGAAGGGCCTAAATTAGAAATTTAAGACACAGATGTGCCATGAAGTAAGCTAAGAAGAAGATAACGTTTCTAAGACCTATATTTACCTGGCTTATTTTTTTCTTGGATACTTGTATAGTTTTTGATCTTTCTAATCATATTCTCGTGCTGGTACCAGCCCAGCTCTTAGCTTCTGAGGCTTCTGTGGGCAGGGTCCCTGCAGTCTGTGTTCACATTTGTGTATTTTTTCTTCTACATCCAATAGTATGCCTTGCATAGTAGTGGACAAATATTAGGGCTTCAACAGACCCTCTTCCCCTCTTAATTGATGGGGACCTCATTTAACATGTTTTTGAACATACTTTTGAGTATGTGAATATCATGCTCGATAGCACAATTTTTAAAATATATATATTTAATATATATATATATTTTAATCAAGGAGACTATACAGGGACATTCTTCTCCATACTTATTGCTAATACCCACCTAAATATAATGAAAGGAAATTCACAGGTAATGTGGAATCTCCATTTGTGAAATTTAAGAATTCTTTTACAAATGTATTTAAATAGCTTTGAATGCTAATTTGCCACCATCCTTGATGTGCTGATTTTGAATCAATGCTTATAGTCAACTACATATTAATAAGCCAGAGCACTGGGTCATTCGTTCACTCCACGGGTGTTTATTGCCTGCCCGGTACATGCCAGGTATTTTATTTGCCACAGAGAGAGTCGTAAATAAAATGTAGTCCCTGCCCTTGCATGTCTTCCCTTGGCTCAAGATGCCCTTTTCATCTAAACTTGAGTGGAAAATGCTAAGAAGTTATTCTTTTCCATTTTTAGGGTGAATGTCGAACCTAAGGGCTTTGTATTTTCAAATGAGTGTGAAGATCTCTGCTCTGCTTTGGTGTGGACTTTCTTCCAAATGTCTCTATAATGATTCCATTCAAATCTCTTCGAAAGCTCAACGGTGAGTGACATTTGATGGAAACCAGCTGATTCGTTGCATCACAATCAAAAATTTTATCAGCATAGAAAGATTGGGCATAATAACTCCTGCCTCTTATCTTTTGACAATCCTTTATGAGGAATGCCCAAGACTTAGGAATGGACTGACTGGGTATTATTTTAAAATCTATCTTTTCCTAGGATTTTATCATTTAGATGCTGAATTTCCAGAGAAACACTTCTCTTTTTTTCGAACTTTATTTTATTGAAGTATAGTTGATTTACAATGTTGTGTTAGTTTCAGGTGTACAGCAAAGCGATTCAGTTATATATACATATATATCTATTCTTTTTCAGATTTTTTTCCCTTATAGGTTATTACAAAACATTGAGTAGAGTTCCCTGTGCTATACAGTAGGTCCTTGTTGGTTATCTCTTTTATATATAGTAGTGTGTATCTGTTCATCCCAAACTCCTAATTTATCCCCTCCCTTCCCCCCAGCTTTCTCCTTTGGTAACCATAGTTTGTTTCTTACGTCTGTCCAGAGAAACATTTCTTATTGCTAAATCCTTACCTTTCCTCTGTCAACCTTCCTTCTCCAATTTGACTAAGATTGTCAGGGGCAAAAACAGTCATTCAAATTTTGAAATCCTCAGAGAATGTAGCAAAATGGCGACCACGTGAGGATATCTGTAAGCCTAGCACCTGGCTGACGGACGGCTGGGTCACTTCTGTTTAGTAGGACTCCAGAGCTTTGAGCCTCAACAGAGAGGGACAAGTTACGTTCATGATCTATTCAAAGCAGTTGGAGCTATTCCTGTCCCATTATTGTCAAGCCACAGGAAATTATGCCTTTCCTCATTACCATACTGAGCTCTGTACGTGGCTGATACCCTTTGGATACCCTTTGGCTACACAGAGACTTTGTGATAGTGTTTTCCCAATCTAGAAACAAAAATATTTCAAAAGATTAAATATATATACTATTTATATATACATAATATTATATATATCGACTGTCATCCATTTATTTCAACCAAATGTCATGGCTTGCATGGAGGGTGGAAAAAAATCATTATTTATTCAGCAAACATGTATTGAGCACCTCCTGTGTACCCAGCTCTTTCCTAGCTGCTGGGGATAGGAATCTGAATCAGAGCCGGGCCTGATGGGAGAGGCAGACCCGTGTGAGCGAACAGCCATATACAGCATGAATCATAGATCGGTTCGTTTACCCAAAAAATTCACCGAGCTCCATGTTTGCCAGGTAATACTTTGGGCTGGGAGATCCACAGCAAGCAGATTGTAAAGGGCCCTCCTGCTTGGCTAAGGAGTTTATTAACTGCCCTTTGGCAACTAGGAGCTATCAGAAGTAAAATCCCTTAGCGCACTTAAGACAGTTTGTAGATTCTTCCTGTTCGGAATGAAGCTACATGGAGGGTAGGGCAAAGAAGTGGCTACCCGTACTTGTCATCGACAAAGCAGATTATCAGTGTGACATTAACTGAGTACGAGAAGGTAATAAATCAGACTTTGATTGGTATTTCCCAGTCTACATTTCAACAAGACAGGCTGTCACACCTCCATATTGGAAACGCTTTTCATGTTGATTTGCTTCCAATTTTTATACTGGTGTGGACAGGGGGTTAATATATTTGAAATGGTTAAAATGACTTTTTTTTTTTTTTTTTGGTGGGACCTCTGAGGTTTGCAGTGCC
This sequence comes from Balaenoptera ricei, assembly GCF_028023285.1. Classification (NCBI taxonomy): domain Eukaryota; kingdom Metazoa; phylum Chordata; class Mammalia; order Artiodactyla; family Balaenopteridae; genus Balaenoptera; species Balaenoptera ricei. The sequence continues at coordinate 10,359,497 of NC_082660.1, forward strand.
TTATCCTAGAGTTTGTACATTAAAAGCTAGTCTTCAATCATGTATGAGTTTCTCCGTGTCTTCTCCTCTTCTTTTCTCTTCTAAGGACACTTGCCATTGGATTTAGGGCCCACCCAGGCAATCCGGGATGGTCTCATCACAAGATCCTTAAATCTGCAAAAACTCCTTTTCCAAATAAGTCAATACTCACAAGTTCCAGGGATTTGACGTGGATAGAGCTCTTGGGGGGGGCCACCATCTAACCCACTAGGAATCATGACCCATAGATCTAGTTACACCACAATGGTTGAAGTGGTAAACTGGTGATCAGCTCTGTGGGCAGAGACATTTTACTGAAGAAGTGGGTTTGTGGGAGGAGAGAGGATAATTGCAGTTTTTTCATATTCATCAGAAACTTACTCCATGGTATAAGGAGTCCTAAGAAGAAACTTCTAGGAGCTGTGAGTGAGTGGGGACCAAGGGGAATAGAATGGAAGGAACATCAAAGGTGTGGGATTGGTTGTATGTTTACTCTGATGACAGAGATGAGGAACACAGGTGGTCATAGGAGAAAACAACTGTTCTGGTACAGTAATTGGAAATGCCCACCAGGCAAATGCAAAATGCCATCTGGGAAAATAAGTAAATATAGTAGTAGAAGTAATTGGAGAGGCCAGTCATGAAAATTAAAAAGAAAACAACAAAGTAAAAAGAATATAAACTGGGTTATTTGAAGAAAGGATTGTAGTATATAACCCTGACGTTGTCATTTCAAAAATTATTGTTTAACTTGAGCTAGGAAGACAAAAGCACCGTGAGTTCTTATATCCAAACATAAATTCTTGAAGCCATACAGATATGCCTAAAGTATTCCTCAAAGATTCCACTGACTTTCTCTTTAAAAGCCCCATGTTATCACAGAGATGCATGAATACATACATGTACCAAGAACAAACATACTGGCAACTAATGTTTTGAACTTTCATCTACTCAGGCCTGCTTTTCTGAAATAGTTTATGAAGTTTCCCATCAGGAGAGATGGATACGAAAAAGTCCGTCTGTTTAGGTCCTCAACCCAAGTAGCAAGGAATTAATTCTTCAGATTAGAAAGAGGTGAGGTCAACTGACGCTAACGCAGACATTAAGGACTGCCTGCCCCAAGGAAGGCAACACTTTTGAGCGTATCCCCTTGAAACAGCTATGATGTATTTTCTTTCCTCTTCTCCTGGAAGCTGACGCCTATGTATGTTGATGTCTATGTATGTTTAGAATTTCTCAGATATTTGGCTTGACCAAGGCCAGTTGTGACTTGGGCCCCTGCTGCCATGCTTGGTACTACAGGTGTTTCCAATTAGGGCTTCATTAGGGTGCAGGCGTGGTTAAGGCTTTGGATCACGGGACCAGGCAAACAGAGCTGTGAGGGGCTTAGGCTTAGCTGCGGAAAGAAGGCCGAAAGGGAGGTCTCCAAACTAGAGAGCTGACTGCCATTCTAACCTTGACTCCCCCAACCCAGCGCCCCCACAAGCTTGGGCCACACCCTAGAGCCTGGTTTTCAAACCACAGGCCGCCCCGTCCCCTTCCAATTTCAGGAAATCAGTTTAGTTGATCCTTGCCAGCATGAAAAACAAAGCAAAGAAAAAAAAAAAATGAACAAGCCAAAACAAATCACTCAAGAGAAACAGCACGGGAAGGACCAGGCTCTCCTGCGTGGTAAAGGTAGGTTACTGTTTAATCAAACTTTGTTTCAGTTATTTATGTGAGAGTGTGTATGTGTGTTTAACCAGTCTGTGACGTAAGATGTTTTCTCAGTGTGAGTCAGAGGCACATTTATCAAGACATCCATCCCCCAGCCTCCTGTCTTTTCTCACTCTAGCTCCCACTCCTAGTCAATCACTTGGCATTGATTTAAAACCCTCACCTCCCCAGGCCCTTCCCAAGTCGCCCTGTACACCCCAGTCCTGACCTCCTCCAAGAGCCTCTGTTTTCCATTCCTTTGTCCAGGCTCCCAGGTGCTGATAGACACAAGATACACTTTTCCACGCCATCACCACTGAACTTGTCTCTTGTTCCTGGTCAGCTCCCTATTAGCTGTGCAGCCTCGCATATGCTTCATAACTGCTCTGAGCCTCGCTTTTCTCCTCTGCAAAGTGGAGAAGGGGAATGGTCCCAACGTGTGGGCTTCTCCTGAGGGTTGAAAGAAATACGTGCACCTCGTACGTTAAAGGTGTTCAATAGATGGTGGCTTTTATAATAAGGACGTTCTCCTACAGAACCACAGTGCCAAGATTGAATTCAGGAAATGGACCATCCAGTGTACTGCTCTTATCATCGAAGCTAAAGTCCGGATTTGAATTTTGCCAGTTGCTCCATTAATGTCTTTGACAGCCTTTTTCTTCCTCCTCACCGGGATCCAATACAGGCTCACGAGACGCGTTTAGTTCTCGTGCCTCTTTAATCTGAAACCATCCTTCAGCTGTTCTTTGTCTGTCACATTTCAGAAGAATACAGACCAGCTGGTTTGGCAACTTTCTCTCAGTTGGGTTTGCCTCCTGTTTTTTCACGGGTAGAATCAGATCATTTTGGTAGGAGGGCCCGGTGAGGGATGTCGTGTCCTTCTCGGTTTTTCACAGAAGAGGCACGTGATGTCCAGTTGTGCCATCGCTGATGGTGAGGAGGACCGCTTGTTTCCAGGGTTGCCACCAGCTTTCTCTACTGTGAAACTAGCGTTTTCCCTTTGTCATTAATAACCTGTGGGGAGATACTTTGAGACTCAGGTCTCCTGTATCTCATCAAACTTTTACCACGTGGTTTCAGCATTTATGGGTGATGCTTGCCTGAATCAATGCTATCTATGATGTCAGCAAAAAGGCGAATTTCTAACTCTGTCATTCCTTCTAACGTGAACATGATTTTTACGTGTTCCACCTTAGACGTCTAAACCAATGAATGCCACTTCGAAATTTATATGCCAACAATATGGAAGATAAAAGCAACTTATTTATGTAGGCCTGTGGGCTTGTTCTGCTTGACGAGACTCAACATTGTAGAGATGCCATGTTATAGGGAATCTTTTCAAAGGCCCTGTCAACATACGGCTGATGCATGTAAATCAACTATACTCCAATATGATATTTTAGAAAATTTTTTGGGGGCTGCACTGCGCGGCTTGTGGAATCTCAGTTCCCCAACCAGGGATTGAACCCGGGCCTCTGCAGTGAGAGCACCGAATCCTAACCACTAGACCATCAGGGAACTCCTTAAAATAAAAATTAAAAAAAAAAAAGAAAAAAAGATACAGCTGGACTTCCCTGGCGGTCCAGTGGCTGGGACTCCGCGATTCCAATGCAGAGGACGTGGATTTGATCCCTGGTCGGGGAACTAAGGCCCCACATGCCGCAGGAGTGGCCAAAAATAAATAAATTAATTAATTTTAAAAAGTAAAATAATCTTTTTTATGTTTTTAAAGCAATTCCTTTATTTTTATTTTTTATTTATTTATTTATTTATTTATTTTTGGCTGTGTTGGGTCTTCGTTTCTGTGCGAGGGCTCTCTCTAGTTGCGGCAAGCGGGGGCCCCTCTTCATCGCGGTGCGCGGGCCCCTCACCATCGCGGCCTCTCTTGTTGCGGAGCACAGGCTCCAGACGCGCAGGCTCAGTAATTGTGGCTCACGGGCCCAGTTGCTCCGCGGCATGTGGGATCTTCCCAGACCAGGGCTCGAACCCGTGTCCCCTGCATTGGCAGGCAGATTCTCAACCACTGTGCCCCCAGGGAAGCCCCGTAAAATAATCTTAAAAAAAAAAAAAAAGTTATGGCTGATGCAGGCCTGTGCTGTCATTTCATCTTTAAGAGTCATCTTAGGGCTTGTTTGCAATCAACACTCTCACATGTCACGGCTGTGCTTTTTCAAAAGAATACAGAGGCATATGTGTAAATCGCATTCCCATTCAATTCAAACTAGATCTTTAACATTAATTTTGATCAACCGCAAATCTCATGGAGTTCCCATGATTGGCAGAGAAATTGCTCGTCATTAGTGGCTCCAGCAAAGGCTTGTAGAAGGACGGGAGAGGCAGATGCTTTTCGGGTTCCTGATGGACAACAGACGTTGGTGTGATAAAACTGTGCACCGCTGGAATCACTGGGCGCGGCCTTCAGCACTGTCACTTCTGCTTCTGCACCGCAGGAAGAAGGTTTCTGCTCTTTGAGAACCAGGAAGTGGCTTCAGAATTTTGGCTTTGAATTGGGTCAGGCGCCTGCCTTTCAGCAAGCCTCGAACAAACATCACCTGTTGATTAGTCAAGCACACATTTCCAACACTAGTATGAGAGGAATAATGGATGGATAGAGCTTCAAGAATGTCTGGCCCTCTTCCACTTTCTACCTGGAAAACAATGTCTTCACCTGAATACTGCTGTTTGCTTATAACCGTGGCGCCCTACCTGTCTGAGTCTTGAGGCCGGTGCTGATGCAGCTGCCTACCTGGATGGTGACTCACTCCCAGGTTCTTTTTCAAGATGCCCTGGCCACATGTTTGTCATGGAAACCGGGACAAAGTCTCTGATTTCAGTGGGAGCATATCCTCAAGAGAGGCAGAGTCTCCAGTATGTAATCATAAATAGTACAAATTTTCTCCCATTTTGGGGACATGGGGGATCGAAGTTGACCTTTTAAAAGTATTTTTATTTGTCATTTTTATTTTTAAAATTTATTTTATTGAAGTATAGTTGATTTACAATGTTGTGTTAATTTCCGCTGTACAGCAAAGTGAGTCAGTTATACATATGTATACATTCTGTTTCTTATTCTTTTCCATTATGGTTTATCACAGGATATTGAATACAGTTCCCTGTGCTATACAGTTCGTCCTTGTTGTTTATCCATTCTCTATGTAATAGTTTGCATCTGCTAATCCCAAACTCCCAATCCATCCCTCCCCCACTGCTAAAAGTATTTTTAATTATTAAAATTGTTTGAACACAGAACACATTTATCTGGTTCAAATATTAAAACAATATGAGAAGTATATTCCCCTTCAACAGATTCCCCTTGCTCTCTTTACTAGTTTCTTGTTTAGCCTCCAATGTATACGTGAAAGCAAATATATATTTTTAACTCTCCTCTCTTTACACAACTGGTATTTAATATGGTATTCTTAAACTTTAAAAATTAGTATAGAGTAATACACATCTGTTTATTTAAAATAAATCACACAGTATAGAATAGAGTGAATGAAAAAGTTCTCCTAACCTCCAGCCCATGTTCCAGAGGTAGCTACTGTTACCAGTTTTTTGTGAGCCATTCCAGATGTTACAAATTTTTTAGAAACTTGAGAGCTGCTTGCTAAACACAGCCACTATTAAAAATTAAATGATATAAACTTACAACAAAATAAATGATATTAAAAGTAAAGGTCATAGATACTCGTAACTCATCACTGCCTAATTATTTTACTACATTTTACTACAATCTATGCTCTCGAGGTTGATTATGTTACAGGTACCATCTTTATGGTGGAAATATTATAAAATGATGGCATATACAACATTGTAAGTCAACTATACTTCAATTAAAAAAAGAAAAAAGAAAATGATGGCTACTGGTCATCTCTTCTCAACTCTTCTTGAGGGCTTTACACCTCTATTGACATAGAATGTAGAAGATGATTCATTGAAATGAATCAAAAATATCAACTTAGGAAATGTAAAGATGCAACAAACCTGTCAACACAGTTACTTTTAAATTTAAAGAAAATCGGCATGAGAATAAATGACATTGCTTAGTAGGAAAAATAAATGGCTACTTCTCATGGATGTCCAAATAGCCTTTCCCTTTTTTTTAATCTAAATGGCCAGGTAGACAAGATCTGTCCTCCCTCATCCTGGAAAATTTCATCTCTCATCCACCTGTCACTATTTGGGTGGTCATTCCAGTGTCTTCCCCGGTCCTAAATTCTCCTGCTTCTCTTCACTCATTTTTTTCTCTGGCTATACTTCTTCTACTATCCCTTAATTATTGGTTTGTGCAAGGAGCCAACCTTGACCTTACACTCTTCCTCATCTGCATTCTTCCTTGTCTATGCTCTTCCTTTCCCCATGGCTTTACCTAGTAAGTTTCTTTAACCTGATGACTCTAGGATTCCTTTGGATTCCATCTGACTCTCTCTCTTGCTCCATCTGGCTAGACATCGCCACATGATCATTGCTTAAAGTTATCCTGTCTACAAAACTTGTCCTCCCCACTTGGTCAATGGCATCATTATCGTTCAAGTAACTTGACAAGTCAGCTGTATCTTGTGACTCACCAGTCACATCCATCACTCACCAGCACTGGGAATCTAATCCAAACATTGCTCTACAACCTCCAGCCATGTCCCTGGGTTCAGATTTTCCCTTCCATCAGACTCTTTCTTCCCTACATGCCCCAGCCTCATCCCAGTGATCTTCCAAGGCCCAAGTCCTTTCACATCCTCCAAGAAGTCTCCCTAGATCCTCGCTCAGATTGATTCTGCCTTCCTGCAATCCCCACTGCATTCTGCTGGTACTTTCTATGAAGACTTAGAGTCTACACCTCTCTGGAGTAGGGTAATTACCTAAATCTCGATTTCCTCCCCCAGATTGGAGGCTCCTGGGCTGGAGAGGGACAGAAGAGATCCTAGCATGGAGCTCTGTGGAGTACGTGCTTGAGAAATGTGAGTTGAATGGTTTTCTATTGAATTTATGCACAACGTATAGGAATCTTGCCAGTGAAATGTGTAGGAAAGAGCTAGTTTTACTCACCCCAGGGGTCACAAATTCATATGTTTACAGGTGCCCAGCACAGGTCACATAAATGACTGGAGAGGTCAAGCTCTGTCGAGAGAGGAAGCAGCCCCTTCTCAGCTCCAGCCAATTACCATAAGGAAACACGGATCCAGTGCTGCCAAGTCTTCCAGTTATTCAAGAGAAGGCAGAAATAGGGATCTTTAAATGTGCAATCTCCCAAGTTATAATTACTGGTAACTAATTAGAGACATTTTTTTTTTTTTTTATAAATCTTTTATTTTTCTAATTTTATTTTATTCTTTATACTTTTTTTTTTTTTAATTTTTATTTATTTATCTACTTATTTATGACTGTGTTGGGTCCTCGTCTCTGTGCCAGGGCCTTCTCTAGTTGTGGCAAGCGGGGGCCACTCTTCATCGCGGTGCGCGGGCCTCTCACTATCGCAGCCTCTCCTGTTGCGGAGCACAGGCTCCAGATGCGCAGGCTCAGTAGTTGTGGCTCACGGGCCCAGCCGCTCCGCAGCATGTGGGATCCTCCCAGACCAGGGCTCGAACCCGTGTCCCCTGCATTAGCAGGCAGACTCCCAACCACTGCACCACCAGGGAAGCCCAATTAGAGACATTTTAACCTTTTATTGTAAAATTGAAAAAAGGAAACTACAAAAACCCACCAACATATAGTTTAATGCGTTATTATGAGGCAAACATCCAACTCTCCTAATGGAAACTCAGGTCAAGAAATAGAACTTGGCCACCTACCCCAGGAACCTACCTGGGCTCCATTCCAGTCTCAACACCCCCAAATGAACCCCTTCTCTACATTCATACTAATAATTTGCTTTCATTTTCTTATGGTTTTATCATTTGGGTGTGCACCCCTAGGTTCTATACTCTAACTTAACGCAAATTGAGTCTGAGTCATTTTTTAAAACTTGTGTCTTTCATCTGCAGGTCCCCCCTCCGGCGTTTCCCTTTCCTTGCAATTTTTTTTGGTTGAAGTACCTGGGTATTTGACTTGTAAATTTTCTCAGAGTCTGGATTTGCTTACTGAATGGTGCAGCTCATCGTGTGGTCTGCACTTCCCGTACTTTGGCATCTAGATCCGCAACTTGTTCATTAATTAAAACATTGTTTTCAATTGCGAATGTCATCCATTGGCAGCAGCTTATCTCTGCATCCTCTACCTTGCTCTATCTCCTTGTTTGTTTCTCTCTCTACTTACTTTGCCCTGACTGTGAATAGTCAATCAACTTCTTTGCCACTTTCCATGTTGGGAGGATGGAGATGTATTCTGATCTAATAGAATCAAAGTCTTCATAATTATCACATTGCTGACCATAAACGTTGGGTGTTGTGGCTCCTTGGATCCTCTAACGTGGGCCACGTAGGGATGCTTTAAAGGGACAAAACCAGGCATCCTCCCAGAGACTGATTTGTTTCCTTTTCAGCCAGATGGTTCACCAGGTGGGATGCAACCAAGTCACTAGTCTTTCCCTCACCAGATGACAGGCTTTCCTCTGACCACGGCACCTACTAGTTTAAAAGAGAAGTCTAGAGCCACTTCCCACATGGGGGAGGGGCTGGAGGCTGGGGGTGTGTGTGTAACTCTGCAGGTGCCAAAAGTCAGAAGAGTTCTAAAGGCAAGTGACCCGTGTCTTCCATGGGGGTACAAAGGGGTAAAAGAAAACAGGATTTGCAGAGAGATTCCCCAGGATAGTAAAGCTCTGGCGAAAAATCTATTAAGAAATCTGTAAAATCCCCTGGAAAAATACATAAGAAAGGGAGAACAGCAAAACCAACAAAATGAGAAAGAGGAAAAAAAAGGAATCTAGACAAGAGAACCAAGATGTTGACCTGTCATATATCAGAAAACATTTTCCCAATCAATGAAAGGGCTTGGTGAACAAAGCTAAAATTGTGCATCCATGGTAATACGTGTAGTTGATTATAATTATTTAAACCACTTAATCATTTCAGGTAGAGTTTATCCATAGTGTTAGACTGATGCCCAAGTAAAACCGTTTTTGTTACAAGTCAGAGGTGCATACATTTGCCTCAAATGCATAAGGCATGATGGCTATTGATTAGTGGACTAATAACCAGGCAAAAACCTGTCTCTAGGTAAGTTGACCTGAACAGCTAGTGACCTGGGAGGAATTCCCTCCCCCTGAGTGGGCAGATGTGGCAGGGAATAACTCATTACCCCAGTGGGTGGGCACTTCAGCTGACCTGACCCTTTTTCTTCTCCTTTCCACCCTCTTCCCTCCTTTTTGCCCTACTCTTTTGTTTCTTATTCTACCTCAAGTTCACTGTTAGACAGTGAAATGTCTCATTTCTCCTAGATGGTGAGGTGAAATTTTCCTGAAAACAGAGCATTCAGTGTCTGGCAATAATTGACTTTCGTTATAATGGCTCTCTAATGAACTGTTGAGTTTCAAAAGAAGTTTTCTCTGAATGAAAATTTGCCTGGTCACCATGCTTTGGGCATGAAGAGATTACATCGTAGGGGAGAAGAGACACATCTTCCTTACAGAATAATTCCAAGTGATGTATCTAGATACTCTCCATCCAAGAGGGCAAGATTAATCCCTCCCCAGCTCCCACCCACACTGGGCTAGATTTAGTGACTCCTTCCAAAGAATAGAGTATGGACAGGGAAGGGAAAAACAGCAATATTATAGTGGAGAAACCTGGCAGACAGCACCTTAACCAAGTGATGAAGGGTAACATCGCCAGTGATGTCATGTAGATATCAGGTACCTTCCGACATGTTATGAAGAGAAGGGAACTTTGGCACTTTCCCAAAATGCATAACATAACCCCAGTCTAATGAGAAAAACATCACGCAAACCCAAATGAACGGACATTGTATAAAATTCCTGGCTGACACTACTGGAAAATGTCAAGTTCATGAAAAAATATGGAAAGATGCAGAAACTGTCAGCCCAGAGGAGACTAAGAATACATGATGATTAAACGCAGTGTGGAATCCTGGATTGAATTCTCAAACAGAAAGAGGACATTGAATGGAAAAACAGGTGAAATTGGAATGAAGTCTTGCGTTTAGTTAACAGTAACGTGGCCTTGTTAGTTTCTTAGTTGTGACAAACAATATAAAGTTTATTGAAAGAAAGTGAACAAAAACAACAAAAGATAACATCTTTTAATTGGGTACCAAGTATTCAACCTAGATTTTTTTTAAAATTTATTTTTATTTATTTTTTATTTTTGGTTGTGTTGGGTCTTTGTTGCTGCGCGCGGGCTTTCTCTAGTTGCGGCGAGCAGGGGCTACTCTTCGTTGCAGTGCGCGGGCTTCTCGTTGCGGTGGCTTCTCTTGTTGCTGAGCACGGGCTCCAGAGTGCGGGGGCTTCAGTAGATGTGGCATGTGGGCTCAGTAGTTGTGGCTCGTGGGCTCTAGAGCACAGGCGCAGTAGTTGTGGCGCACGGGCTTAGTTTCTCCACGGCATGTGGGACCTTCCCGGGCTCGAACCCTTGTCCCCTGCCTTGGCAGGCAGATTCTTAACCACTACGCCACCAGGGAAGCCCTAGATTTGTTTTTAATATTTCAATACTCCTCATATCTTGTTAGTACACAGACCATCTGTTAACATAATGAAGTGTTCTGTTTGTAACAGCTTATGGCAGGCTGCTTGGTGTATGAAGCAGCTAAAATCAAGGCTCTTGATTTGACATGGCAGCTTAATTCTGTGTATTTCTGTAGATGTGGTCTCAGTCCTAGCTTTGTCTAGAGAGATCTTGGGCAAATGTACACTGTCTGAATCAGGGTGGGTAAATATTCAGTGTGGTTACCTCCACCCCCAGAAAATAACTGAAAACACGTGGTCTCTTGAAGGTGAGCCAGCAGTGCTATCTTTCCATACGAAGACCTGGTTGACTATAATTAAAACTTTCATTTGACTATTAAAATTAAAGAACAGCTATAAATTAAAGTAACAATATTAAAACCTCTGGGGGGTAAGTCTAAAACTCCTCTTTAATTAGAGAGCTACAAAACTTAAGGAACACTAATTCTTTTTGGCATCAAGGTCTCATCTTACAAAGAAGCTGGTATTTTGTAAATCACAGGTCTTCCAGGGCTGAGGACAAATTTTGGTTCTTGCTTGGGATTACTGCCTGAAAGATTTTGCCCTTTAAGAACTAGGCTATAAGTTAGAGAATACTAATTTCTTATCCTGATTGGACATATGAGAATCTGGGTGGTCTTGGTCATGTCATGACTTTTCTAGATTAGAGTTTCCATAGTTCTATAGTTAGATGTTGGGTTATTAATTTTATTTGACTGTTATAGTTCAAAAAGTTTGAAATTTTTGTTGCAATAGTGAAAATAATAGCCCTTCTCCTTAAAAACAGAAGGCGTTAGTAATAGGTGGTGGATTCAGTTATTAATTGTATATTCTTCTTTGTACTTTTCTATATTTTTCAGATGTGTGTATCTATAGTCATATAAACAGAAAACTGTATTTGAAAACACTATAAGGACATATACTAGTAGATTTTTCATTAAGACTTACTGAGTTTAACTAAGATATGGTGCTCAGGTGGGCCTTAATCCTTCACTTTAATGACAGTTTTGCCAGGACAATCTGAAAGTTGAACTTGGCCTTCAGTTCATCCCCTGACTGCCTTTTTCCATTTGCCAGTCTTAATATTTGTGCTTTCTCTTTATAGATCTTATTCCTCAGTTTTTATCTTTTTTTTCCATTGGATTAAAACAAACAATGAGCTTTAAAAAGAACACTCCTCATGGTAGATATCTCCAGAGAGCTTATATTTACTCTAAACTGAGTTTTGCCAGACCGTCCAAGTGGATACTCCTGATTTTTCATTATCCATCAACATATTACACTGTAGAGGATACAGTGGCATAAAATTGGTGTAGTCCAGCAAAACTCTGATATGCAAACAGGACAACACAAAATCATGAGAATAGTTTTCTATCTAGTTCTAGAAAAATGATTCATACTTTTCCTCCCTTCCTTCCTTCTTTCTTTCCTTTCTTCTTCCTTTTGAGGTTTGTAAAAAGGCAAACTTATATATATATATAGTAATTCGGTGCCTAAAAATTTGAACTCTGGAAAATGGGATTGCCACTCTCCATGTTTCCCATTGGCTAAAGAGATGCTTTTCCTAAGAATATGCAAACTGTCTAGTCCAGTCTTTACATCTTTAAAGTTATACTTGTTTGTTTTATAACATAATGCCAGCGTGGCACTACAGTCAGCTGTATCTGAGACTAAAAGTGTATATCTCAATGTGATGAATGAGGACATTGGAAAACTTGGACATATGAATTTTGTCCATGATTATCTGAAGGTGGCAGAGATCTGGATTTGGTTGAGTCACTTCTGGTTTGATTATCTCGGCTGATTGCCACCAATCACATTTAAAGATTCTGCCATCACATGGTTCATTTTTCATACATGCTGATGTGTGTATGTCAAACAGTGCAAAGGACTCCATGGTAATTTTAACCTACTACCTGGACCTTTAGTTGTAAGAACCACAAGGTACATCCCGGTTGACTGAGTTTCTTGAATGAATGAAATGCACAACAAGTTCCCTTAGCAAAAGTAAAATCAGCCTCCTCTTTGAAGATCTGGCATGATTTGTAAACCTGACCACTATAAGGACATCTTTGCTAATTTAATACATATCTACATACTTCTGCTTTTTCATCCGTAAATTTTTCATTCCAAAAAGAGAAAAATCTTCTATAATGATTAATTCATTAACTCTGATAATATCTCTCTACATACCAGAGTCAGCAAACTCTGGCCTGAGGGCCAGATATGGCCAGCTACCAGTTTTTCTACAGCCTGAATGCTAAGGCTGGTATTTGTATTTGTAAAGGACTGGAAAAGAAATCAAAAGAAGAGTACTATTTCTTGGCATGTAAAAATTATATGAAATTCACATTTCAGTGTTCATAAATCAAGTTTGATTGGCACCCTCATTCATTTGCAGCTTGCTTCTGGCTTTCATGTTCAATGGCAGAGTTGGGTAGCTCTGACAGAGACTACATGGCCTGCAAAACAGAAAATATTTACTATGTGGCCCATTTCAGAAAAAGTTTGCTGCTTCCTGTTCCAGACAAAGCTATTTTTGGAAAGAGAGCTGAGGCCCAGCATGAAGTGGGTAGACATCGCAAAATCACTGCAATGAACTGGTCTGGGATGTAAACCAAACTTCTCACGTGATACAATTTCTAGCGAAGCATCTTGCATAAGTGGGGGAAATTAAAATCTGGAGATGAAAGTAGAAAACAAAAATCAAAAATCTAAATTTTGCATAGTGGGAATGTTTGAAGAATAGAGCCCAAGGATCGAGGGCATATTTTATCTATTGCCAAAATGTGCCTTTTCTGGAAGAGCATGCTTCCCTTCCCGAAAGCAGGGCCACGCAGGCCTAGGCCATCACAAACCCTTGCTGATTGACTGCTGGATGAGGGTCACGTGGCTCTGACTTTGGTCGGTGTAGGCAGTGATCAGGGTGACCTTTGAATGTTTAGGGTCTCAAAGCACACATACTTTGGGGGGGGGGGCCCATAAAAAGGCTGAGTCTGTGTCCTTCCATGAATGGCCCCCTAGAAGTGCTGTAGTCAGGTTCTCAAAAGCCTGCCTCTTCTTTTTATTTTGGTCAGGTTTTGGTCCGTTTGTGAGGGGATAATGAAGATTAGAATTTCAGTACTTGTTATAACCTTGTCAGCAGTGGAGGACGGATGTGGCTGAGAACAATGGTTATACTTTGTAATTTCTGGTTCGTGTGTGTATGTGGCTATCTAATGTTTTATTTGGGGGTAATCTCGTGTATATAGTTTATAAATACATAATACATTCTTTACATATTTGTGCGCTCAAACTTTTAAAAAAAATTTTTATTGAAATATAGTTGATTTACAATGTTGTGTTTCAGGTGTACAGCAAAGTGATTCAGTTATACATATATGTATATATATATATTCTTTTTGGATTCTTTTCCCTTATAGGTTATCAAACTTTTTTGTGGGGGGGGGGGGGGGCCTTGCCGCGTGGCATGGGGGAATCTTAGCTCCCCGACCAGGGATTGAACCTGTGCCCCCTGCAGTGGAAGTGTGGAGTCCAAACCACTGGACTGCCAGGGAAGCCCCAAACTTTTTATTGATAGTTTTATTTGTGTCATCAGATAGTTCACATACTTGTTTTTTACTTAATTTTCTACTGTTGTATAACAAATTACCACAAATTTAATGGCTTAAAGCAACACATTTATCATCTCACAGTTTTTATCCATTAGGAGTCTGGGAATGGTTCAGCTAGATCTTTGGCTCAGGATGTCACAAAGGTGCAATCAAGGTGTCGGCTGGGGCTGTGGTCTCATCTGGAAGCTCGTGTCCCCTTCCAAGTTCAAGTGGTTTGGGGGCAGAATTCTTTTCCTTGAAGCTATAAAACACATGGTGGCTTGCTTCTTCAAGGTCATCAGGAAAGAGTCTCTGACTCAGAGAAGGCCTAAGCCCTCTTTTAGAGGATGCCCAACTGATTAAGTCAGGCCCACCCAGGATAATCACTCTTTTGATTACTTAGAGTTCACTGATTTGGGACCTCAATTACATTTGCAAAGTCCCTTCTACCTTGCCATATGATGTCACACAATCAACGGAGTGACATCCATTGCCTTTGTCATATAACATAACCTAATCATGGCATAACACCAGGGGGCTGAGATCATAGATATCATGTTAGAATTTTGGCTCTCACACCGGGCAAGGGAAGCATGACTCCAAGAGTCAGAGGGAGCCAACTTTGAATCTTACCTCTTCCACTAACTAGCTGTGTGAATGTGCAAGTAATTTAACTTCTCCATGCCTCAGTGCTTTCAACTGTAAATTGGAGATCATTCTAGCATCATTTTAGCATTCCAGCACCTACCACTTTAGGCTGGTGCCAGAATTCAATAAGATAATACTTACAAAGGGTCTGGTACTGTGACTGGCAAATAGCAAGTGGTGAATAGGTGTCAGATATTTTCATTAGATATTCATTTTTATACATACAGACGTTTTATTCATCCAACGGAAAAATGATACTGGACATTGCCAGAATGTGCATCACAGGATCTTCAAGAAAGCAGGACAAGAGGAAGGAATTAGGAATGCAAATGAATCCTGGTTTTATAATAGAAAGGGCTTACTGAGAGCAAGCTAGTTCAGTAAATGGTGCTTGAACGCAAAGTGAGATAAGTCTGTGAAAGCGTCTGCACCGAATAAATATTGGTTGAATTTAAATCTGGACAAAAGTACACGCTTCATAATTGTCTGTGGATTAATTGATGTGATTATCTTCTTTTTAAAGTCAAATCACTGCTTAACCAAATTATTTTTTTCTGTTTATTGTTACCCACAGAACTGTTTGAACCTGACAAACATTTAATCTGTCCACGTGGCCCCTGCCTTCTTCCCCGATCTAAGGTAAGGTCTGTTAATATGAAACCAATAGAGAAAGTCAGAGTGTAAGAACGTTTGCCAAAGATCTTGATAAAGTATTGTGTAGCAAATGGAGAAATACAAATATCCAACCCAGGACCTGTAGTTTCTGTACTGAGCGATAATTCTCACCTACCTCCTAGTCACAAGCTAAAGGCCTGTATTAAGCCCTTCCTCTCTGAAGGGAAGGAGAGAGAAAACAAAAACAAAACCCCCCAATCGAGATGACCCCCCCAAAAAAACACCACTCTAAATTTGCTCGTGTCCTTGGAAGTAATGACAAAGAGATTCCCTTGATTACAGACTTGCTGATCTGTGGAAAATCCACAACCCCACGTTACCTCGTGCTTACAACAATGGGCAGACAGAAATCACACAGTGCGGGCTTTTGTCTTCTCCTTATATTGGCTTCTTATTCTCCGGAATGGCTTCTGGCCTGGTAACAGGGAGAGGGCCTGCTGGCTGAGGAACGCTCTGCAGAGTGGCTGGTATGGCTGTGGGTGGTGACTGGGGAGCCTGGGAAAGGAAAATTCCTGGGAGCCGGGGCTGTGCTGTAGGGCCCAGTAACTCAGCCATCCTGCGATTCTCGACATGCCTGGTGCTTTGGGATCCTTGGACTTCTTATCAGAGTGAGCCGAAGAGCTAACTGTTCTAAAATTTTATAGAAAAGGCAGGAGGGAGAGAGGGAGGGAAATGACATCAACGTACAGCAACATTCTGAGCCTCATTGTCAAGTACTAGCAAACCACCCTAAGTAGCAGATCCAGATCTTGCTAAAATTTTCATAAAATAGGAATTATTTTAGACCGTAGGAACAAAAGGACTATAGGATTGGTAGATCATTTCTGGTCTTACTTCAGAATCTATCTCTGTATATAATCTATTTTTATCATTAAATCACTGGAGGAACATAGAATAATGGAGGCAACCATCCAGATGTTTCCAAGCATCCAGGTGTTTGACAGTGTGGAAGTCTATGTAGACACAAAGTATCTGGGCTTTCCATGGACTCATTGTTTATCCTTTTGATTTATTTGCTTATTTATATGTATGTATTTGGAGGGGTGGGGTGGGTGGGACATGAGCAGGTTTCATTCATTCAGCACACACTTAGGAAGCATCTATTATGTGTAAGACACTGAAAGACACACAAATGAAACACAGAGGGACTTGGGCCATAAGAGATTTGCAGTCCTATCCCAGGGACTAGAAATCTTGTGACAAGCATTGTTCAAAGTTGTATTCACATCCATACGCCTAACTCATCTTCTGGAAAAGCTGGTCAAAACCATTCAACGGGTTGCCGAATTCTACAAGAGAACAAGAGTGAGGTTGAATTGACTGGTCATTCAGCAGATGTGGTTAACTCGATTTCCAGTTTAGCAACAGCCAAACCAAAGGCTTCTAGTAGGAGTAAGCCAGCTTTCTGTCAATCTCTTCCGTGTCTCTTGGAGGGAAAAACAACCGGTCCAACTGCCATCTGGAAGGCAAAATTGCAAGCAGCCAGTTAGATGCAGTTTTCACCTCTGAACCAAGTGTTCAGTTTCACCCACACATTTCCTCTAGCGTGAGTTTCTCATTCAGTGATCCCCAGCTGTATTTTTTCCCATTCAGCTCATCTCACTTTCTTTTTAATCAGTGACAAAACAGGATAAAACACCTTTATTATTATTATCTGAAGCTCAGCATTACACCTAGGATTTATCTCTGTAAAAACTAGGAAGCCATTGCATTTATCAGAAGCAGAGAAGCGGTGGATGTGACTAGGGGTTCATACTGCCAATGGGTATTGCAAATTATACTAAGAAAATCTGAGAGTGAATATCTTGTGTTATTAGCTTCTCAAATTTGATGACTACTGTTTTATGAGTGCCTTCTTTTCCTTCTAGACATTTGTGGCATTTTTCTTAAGTAATGACCAAATAGATACAGATATAGATATGTAATTTGTACCACCTGCAGCATTATTGTTAAGAGGAATAATCCACGTGGTACTGATGCAATTTCAGTCTTATATTTCTGGACTTTTGGAACCATTTAAGCAGCTGGCCCGTGGGTGGACTCCTTAGAGCACATTTGAAAACCTTACAGAGAGGTACGTTTTACCCAAGGCTGCACCATTTGGCTGTCAGAGTGCCTGGAATGTTCGGGAAAGGATGCTAAGTCAACACTCCACATTACTTAATTGGGTGTTTCCATGAAAGATATAATAAACCGTGCTTCTCTATACTGTCTGAAGATGGGTCACGTGGCAGGGTCTCTGTTGACAAAGGCCGCCAGGAAGTGACTCTCTCCTCCCCAGAGACACCACTTTCAAGCTGCTCTTTTCTGCTCAGTAAAGATTAAAAAGGAAGTGAAACCTTTTGTACTCTCTGCACTGCTGTTTTTTGGGTTTTTTTTTTTCAGGCAGAGCAGGAATGCCTGCTCATACATTCTTCCAAGGACTTGCTAAGAAAGGCTTGAAAATAGCAGGCAAAAAGTGTGTGTGTTTGCTGTCTGTTCTTTGGCTATGGAATAAAAACCAAAAAAATGACATTGAATCTGGTGTTTGAAATGGCAGTGCTGTTGTGGCTACGATGACTGGCTTGACAAGCCCACAATATTCTAGAAGCATGAGCCTCTCCCAGGAGCCGGCTCAGCCGTTTCTCAAGAATGAGACGGAGTGGGGCCCTGCAGCAGTGTTTCCTCTTGCCGACCTTTCAGCCGCTGGGCAGAAACACATGCAAATAAAAATCAAGAACCTCAGAGAGCAAGCAAATCATTTCCAGACAGGCTGATAATGAACTTCAAGCCTTCAGCTCCCGTATCACTGATTTAAATCCATTTGTTCTAGCTCTTTAATAGAATATGAGGTTAAATACACAAACCTACATTTTTAGAATTCTCTCTTGTATTCATACCAGAGTGTGATTTTTTTTTTTTTTAAAGACAACATAAAATAGAGTGACTTTTTAAAAATCTAGCTTTTACGTCTTAATAAAGCTGGGGAAAAAAAGAACTAGCATAGCACGAGAAAATAGAAAATGCTTTCAGATTTCCTTTCCCTGATTTTGAAGGTTTTCTTTTTCTTTTTTCCTTTATTAATAAACCTTAATGATTTAAAAATGTAAGCCAGGTGTGAGCTCTGAGGGAGAAGGTGCATTTTATTCACCTTTGTGTCCCAGACAACCAGAGACGATGGGGTTTGTGTTTGTTGAACTCAGGAATCTTCTCCCTCCCATAACAGGGATAAGTCCCTTTTATAACTGTGAGCCTGCAGGAATCTGAGACCCAGAGTAGAGAATCTCTGCTTATTTTTCTAATCTATCTAATCTATCCTTCGAATTCTTCTATTTTGGATAACGTTAGATTTGAATCGCGAGTTCCTGGGTCCGTAGTACTGTTTGTACTCCTGAGATTACATTGAGGAGAAGTTTACAAAACCGTGCATCTCTAGAGCCTTCCTTTTCCTTTTTTCCATGTGTCTGGAGATTTAGTGAGAAAATCTGCCTTCAGCTACCTCAGTGGTTTGGCAGCCCTGACTTCCTGTGAATCATTTGCATTTCTATGGCCTTTAAGCTAAACGTTTCAAAGAACCGTAAAATGTAATGATTCATTTCATTAAACTGTACTTCTCTGTCTCTGGAATGAATATGACAATGTTTGGGTCATTTCAGAACCGGAAAATTAAGGCCCCAAAGTTGCAAAGATTTTTCTCTCTTGTCATTGTGTGTATATATGCAGTATATGAATAAATCATTTAGTACTGTAAAAAAGTTTCAGATTTTTTCCCTTTGGGTTGGAAACAAAAGCCCTTTTCAGAGACTTTGATGATTCTTCCTCCAAACCTTAGCCTTATTCACACATTCTGCTAACCAAACCATCCTTATAAAACCAATAGAACCCTCTACCTTTGGGATGGGGGAGACCACAAAGAAATTCGCTGAAGAATTCAAATTCTCCTTTTCCAGGACTTTCACCATCATTCTCCTCTATGACAATCCCTTGATCTCTCTTTGTCCATATATATTTTTCATTTATATTGATATATTTCATTTCTATTTTCCATTTATATTGCTCTATCAGCAGTTCTGTACTTTTTTAAAAAAGCGACCCCTTTTTGGCATCCTCAAATTTTTGTGGCCTGCCATAAGGTACTATGATTATTTTTACAATTTTGAAATTTATTTAAAAAGAATCTTCTCGCTAGGGCATTGCATTCTTTTGAGTGGGAAAATACATATTTGATACTGAATCTCTCAGTCCCTGTTATAACTGTGAGCCTGCAGGAATCTGAGACCCCTAGTAGAGAATCTCTGCTTGTTTTCACTCAGCCATTTGGATGCTTCCCCGCCTTGTTTTCTAATTGCTTCTCAGCATCTCATTTCAGGGGATGGGAATTAAGCCGTCTTTTCCTCTCACAGGCAGAGACCAGCTGTTCATGCATTGCTTGGTCCATACTCTTGATCCTCTTCTGCCTGGGAAGAGTCACTGCACTGACCTTTCAAACAAATCTCTGGTTGCTGCAACTAATTTTATGTTTTAGTACAAAGTAAAGGACCTCTGACCTCCATCTAGTAAGAATCTGACCAAATGTTTGTGAATTAACAGTTTCCATCTTTGCAGACTTTGGCCTTTGAAGCTTGTTTTGCTTTCTTTTCTTACTGTTGCAGAGTCTTTCAGTTTTCTTATGAGCATAAAGGTTGCAGAGACCTATTCCCTCCTGAAAGGACCATCAGAGCTACTTGGCTGGATGGATAAAGGGTCCAGGCCTGACCCGTGGGCTGCTGGAATAGTCATGTGAAAAAAAAAAAGGCCCCATTAACCACTTTTTCCACCTGTTCTTTAGTCTTGCTTGAAAATTGTTTGTTTCTAATGTCTTTTCATCATAATTTTTACAATCATCTTGTCAACAAGTTATCCTAGAAATTGTTGAAAAGGCCCCATTCGTTCTCAGCACAGAAACTCCCCTTTGGATTCCTTTGTGACTGTTGTTTGGCTCTTAACATGTGGCTGGTATGAACTTGTTTTGAAAATCCTGACCCACTAGAGTCACCGATGCCTTCCTCATGGGCTGGTTTCTAGGGACTTCTTCATCTAATTGGCAGTGACCCCAGAGCCTTACCTCTACCAAAAAAATGTCCCAGTTAACTCAGCTCCCAAACCTCATCAATACTTCACTTCTCTAGGTTGCTTGATGTTGAACGTAAGTCACCTTAACTGTGGTTGCATAGCATTGGTTGGGAGTTACACATATCTCTCTGTATAAGGACTACTAAGAACTCTTCACTAGGTCTAGATCCTGGCTTATGTTGCCTTCTCTAAAAATAGGTAGAGATGCTCTTTCATATTAAATAATGTGTGGGGACTTGCCATTGGCTCCAAGTTTTTTTTTTTAATTGCATGGTTCTCTGATCTTGTTGGGGAATAGGAGACCAAATAGATCTAGATTAGGGCACCCAAGTGCAGCCAAGATGTATGCGTCTGCTCTTGGCTTCTAATTAGCCATGTGACTTTGGGCGGGTCACCCTCTCTGGCTTTGATTTTCTCATTTGTAAAACGATGGAATTGGATCAGGGTCTTTCCACCTCTAAAGGTCTGTGTTGAATAGGCGAGCCACACCCTCAAGGGTCCAGCACAACATCCCAGAGCCGCCTTGCTCATCCTTCCTGGCACACGCGCACATCTCCCTATAGGACTCCCTGGTTTTTAAAGAAGGGCAAATGGAAAAGGAGACCTGAAACCCACGTAGTTTCAGTTCTGACTTAGTGAGTTTTGAATTTAAATGCTTTCGCATATGAAACAGTGAGTGGGCAGAAGAATCCTACAAAAAGAGCGCCCTGAGGTTGGATGAGCAATGCACAACTCCTTTCTATGGTGGTTCTCTTTTGGAACAAAACACATCACTGCTCAAAGCCAGAAGAGAAGAAATAAGAAGAAGCGGAGGCATTGTTGAACAAAGAGAAATAGAACATGGTGGCATGTGTATCCACGTAGGCTCTTGGCAAACCTACCTACTTCTATTTTTTTTTTTTTTTTTTTTTTGCTTTGTCATATTCCCTTTCTTTTTGTACCTTTTTTAAAAAATTGAATTGTAGATGATTTACAGTGTTGTGTTAGTTTCAAGTGTACAGCAAAGTGATTCAGTTATACATATGTACATATATATATTCTCTTTCAGATTCTTTTCCCTTATAGGTTATTGTAAAATATTGAGTGTAGTTCCCTGTGCTATTCAGTGGGTCCTTGTTGGTTACCTATTTTATATATAGTAGTGTGTATCTGTTAATCTCAAACTCCTAATTTACCCCTTCCCACCTTTCCCCTTTGGTAACTATAAGTTTGTTCTCTATGTCTGTGGGTCTATTTCTGTTTTGTATATAAGTTCATTTGTATCATTTTATTTTAGATTCCACATATAAGCAATAGCATATGCTATCTGTCTTTGTCTGGCTTACTTCACTTAGTATGATAATCTCTAGGTCCATCCATGTTGCTGCAAATGGCATTATTTCATTCTTTTTTATGGCTGAGTAATATTCTATTGTATATATGTACCACATCTTCTTTATCCATTCACCTGTTGGTGGACATTTACAACCTACCTACTTCTAATGCTGCCACATCTGCCTGTATCAGGATGAGTTCTGGATCTCAAGATTTGAAAACATAAAACAAAACAAACAAATTTTAAAAAAACAGTGCTAAAAGGGAAAACTGTCGGGACCGATGTTACACGCAATAGCATCTTCCAGGTAGCTCTGTGGGATGAGTAACACTTGGGTTGGGCAGTGTGACGATGCTGGGACCAAGAATGGTGGGCGATGGTGCGTCACCATTGCTTCCTACCGCCTCCGACCAAGGCAGAGATCCCTGTCATTAAGGGGTCTGAGCACACGGCCTGCAAATAGTATGTTTGGCAACTTTTAAATTCATTTGAGTCCAGACCGACAAATGTGTTCGAGGCAAGTGATTGTCTGCATGATTTTCCACAGGATTTTGTCACACCAGCCCGTAAATGAAATACACAAACCGATCAGGGAGTGAGGGAGGTCTGAAATGTGCTTGGGGGTGTGAAGGGAAGATGGAGAGGAATGCTAAGTGTTTAAACAGGAAGAACTAATGAGGAAAAACATATGACACTACTACAGGGGAATTTTTCCTCTTTTAGCCATTCCTGACTTTCCATAGTTGTCACCATTCATCTCAAGCTAGCCCTCTGATATTTTTGCATCTTAGAAAAATGAAGAGTCTATAAAAGACAACATCTTGTAGGCCTGGCGTGTTTGTAACTGGCTTTTTGAAAGATGTTACTGATCTGCCCATGAGTGCCTTTCCAAGCTTTCATTGGATTTTTCGTGGGAAGGGAAAATTAGTTTTCCTGTTGAAATACTGGACCCCAAGGAGAAGACCTCTTTCTCAGTGAGTGATAAATAAGGAGAGTGGATATGATGTATTCAACAAAATTTTTTTTTTAATTGAAGTGTGATTTACAATGAAGTGATTTACAGTGTTGAAGTGTGATTTACAGTGAAGTGATTTACAATGTTGTGTTAGTTTCAGGTATACAGCAAAGTGATTCAGTTTTAAATACATATCTATATAGATATACAGATATACACATATGTATATTCTTTTTCAGATTCTTTTCTCCTATAGGTTATTACAAAATATTGAGTATAGTTTCCAGTGCTATATAGTAGGTCTTTGTTGGTTATCTATTTTATATATAGTAGTGTGTATATGCTAATCCCAAACTCCTGATTTACCCCTTCCCCCCTTCCCCCCTTCCCCCCTTCCCCTTTGGTAACCATAATTTTGTTTTCTACATCTGTGGGTCTCTTTCTGTTTTGTATATAAGTTCATTTGCATCATTTATTTAGATTCCACATATAAGCGATATCATATGATATTTGTCTTTGTCTGACTTACTTCACTGAGTATGATCATCTCTAGGTCTATCCATGTTGCTGCGAATGGCATTATTTCATTCTTTTTTATGGCTGAGTAATATTCCATTGTATATATGTACCACATCTTCTTTATCCATTCATCTGTCCGTGGACATTTAGGTTTGCTTCCATGTCTTGGCTATTGTAAACAGTGCTGTAGTGAACATAGGGGTGGATGTATCCTTTCGAATTATGGTTTTCTCCTGATATGTGGCCAGGAGTGGGATTGCTGGATCATATGGTAACTCTATTTTTAGTTTTTTAAGGAACCTCCATACTGTTTTCTATAGTGGCTGCACCAATTTACATTCCCACCAACAATGTAGGAGGGTTCCCTTTTCTCTACACCCTCTCCAGCATTTATTATTTGTAGACTGTTTTTTTTTTTTTTTTAAACAATTACTTTTGATATTTATTTATTTATTTATTTATTTATTTATTTATTTATGGCTGTGTTGGGTCTTCGTTTCTGTGCGAGGGCTTTCTCTAGTTGCGGCAAGTGGGGGCCACTCTTCATCGCGGTGCGTGGGCCTCTCAGTATCGCGGCCTTTCTTGTTGCGGAGCACAGGCTCCAGAAGCGCAGGCTCAGTAATTGTGGCTCACGGGCCCAGTTGCTCCGCGGCATGTGGGATCTTCCCAGACCAGGGCTCGAACCCGTGTCCCCTGCATTAGCAGGCAGATTCTCAACCACTGCGCCACCAGGGAAACCCTATTTGTAGACTTTTTGATGATGGCCATTCTGACTGGTGTGTTCAACGAAGTTTTAAAACATCGTCAGTTTTGCAAAGGTACCTAAAGAAAATATGACATACAGATTTGTGAGTAAGGGTTCAAGGGAAGTCAGACCTCATGCAGAAAGTAACATAATGTGATGGTGTGCAGAGATGAATGAAGAGATGTAGCTAGATAATCATGAAATAAGAACTGAAAGTAATGTTGGTTTTTCTCTTGGGCTTAGAAAGTTTGGGGAACCATTTAATAACAAATATTCATGATTCTTCTTGGTGCGTTAGAGATGGGAAAGGTTAATTCCTACAGCTTGCTGTATGTTTGGGGCTTTTCCAACTTTTGGAGTGAAACAGCGACTAAAATACAGAGTTCCTGCCCCAAGGGAACTTGCATTCTAGCAAGGAGACACGGACCAAAAAAAAAAAAAAAAAAAAAAAAGAATATATAATGTGCTAGGCATGTTGATAAATGCTTTGGAGAAAAGTAAAATAATGTAAAGGAGATGGAGAGAGCATGGGAGTGTGGGGATCCGTGCTATTTTAGACACATTATGATTGTAAGAATCATTAAGTCTAGTCACCATTCTTCCTCTGCACAGATGAAGAAACGGGGGCACTGAGAGATGGCCCAAGGGCCCCCAGCTGGCTAGTGCCCCCTGGGAATAAGACCCAGCTCTCATGACCCAAGACCAATGCTCTTCCCTTTTGCCTCCATCCTCGGCTTGCCCCCAGTTGGAAATGAGCTGCTGCCATCCGATTTTGAAGTCTATCGTTTCTTCCCTTTGCGATCAATTTGTATTGTTTTTCTTACGAGTACAAAATAAATTGTTCAACACTATTCCTGTACCAACTTGTGCCAGCAGTAATGGCACCTAAGAAGTAGAAAGGGTTAATTTACCAGTTGGTGACTTCGGAGTGGTCTAGAGTTGACCTCACCAACTGTGTGGGCCTTAAGCACTCAGGACACTGCCTACTTTAATGTGCACGAGAGTCAGCTGGGAATCTTGTGAAAATGCAGGTTCCGATTCAAGATGTCTCGCTGGGGACCGAGATTCTGCATTTCCAACAAGCAGTCCAGTGACGCTGATATTGCTGGTCCGTGGACCACACTTTGAGTAGCGAGGATCCAGGCGCCTCTGCTCCGCTTTGCTCAGCACAACTGCAAGAGAAACCTCAGAGTCAAAGCTGGCATTTCCTTTCTTCCCTTCCCTATTGCCCTACTCCCCTCCTTTGGAAGAATCCAGCTTAAAAAAAGAAAACGTTATGAAACACCAGTGCCAAGCCTGAATTACAGTGTTAGGCACGTAATTATCTGGGCGAAAAACAGATGTCTCAGACTCGGGGTTAGCTCAGCCCGCTGCCGGGGCCACATGATAAAGTCGCTTGATGGAAGAGCCAACCAAGGCCACACGGTTTATGCCAAGAGAAAAAGGGGTGCATGTGTCTGAAACTCAGGGAGGGGAGAAGTGAGCAAGGGTTACCGTTTGCATAAATAATATTGGAAGCGTCTCCCCGCCAGATTGCAAGCTGAGACTCCTGCGAGCTAATCTCGGCTGCAAGGGTGACTCAGTCTGCGTCTGCAGATGAAAACTTGCATCCTTGGCTGGGAAATAAAAATAGGAAAAAGCCTGCCCCACGCTGGAGCTTTTCCTCTGTGAGGGGCCGCCGCCATCCACTGTTACGATCCTTTGCTTGAGCCATCCTGAAGGAAGGGGCAAGCGTGAACCGGGACTTGGTTTGGGATAGGTGGCGGAAACAGTCTGTAGAGAGCACGATTCTTTATTTTTTTAATTAAAAAAATTTTTTAAAACATCTTTATTGGAGTATAATTGCTTTATAATGTTGTGTTAGTTTCTGCTGTATAACAGAGTGAATCAGCTATACGTATACATATATCCCCATAGCCCCTCCCTCTTGCATCTCCCTCCCACCCTCCCTATCCCACCCCTCTAGGTGGTCACAAAGCACCGAGCTGATCTCCCTGTGCTATGCGGCTGCTTCCCACTAGCTGTCTATTTGACATTTGGTAGTGTATATATGTCCATGCCACTCTCTCACTTCGTCCCAGCTTACCCTTCCCCCTCCCCGTGTCCTCAAGTCCATTCTCTACGTCTGCGTCTTTATTCCTGTCCTGCTTCTAGGTTCATTGGAACCTTTTTTTTTTTTTTTTTTTTAGATTCCATATATATGTGTTAGCATACGGTATTTGTTTTCTCTTTCTGACTTACTTCACTCTGTATGACAGACTCTGGGTCCATCCACCTCACTACAAATAACTCAGTTTCCTTCCTTTCTATGGCTGAGTAATATTCCATTGTATATATGTGCCACATCTTCTTTATCCATTCGTCTGTCGATGGGCATTTAGGTTGCTTCCGTGTCCTGGCTATCGTCAATAGTGTGAGAGCAGGATTCTTGCAAATCCCGCCTTCTGTGGCTCTTTACATTTGCACCTACTTGCTACCCGCCATCGCAAAGTCTTTTGTCCACCACCTGGGCTGGCCCTGCACGTATGAACACGTGTCCTGGGGCCCCAGAGGGCAGCTCAGGAGGGAAAAGCCAGCCCCCCGTCCCCCCACCGTGATCTGGCTGAGCTGGGGAGAACTAAGCCCCCAAGTCTTTTCGCGAGCTCAGTTTCTTCTCAGAGGAAAATGGTAACAGTGATGATAAGAAAAAATTAAATTCACATCTCTAAGTGGGCAAAGGCTAAACAGTTCCCATTATTCTTGGGGAGGCAAAAGCAGTTCTGGTGCGCCTAGGGTTTCACAGCTCCGTGGGGCTTCATCTCAGTCTGAGACTTTGGACCATTTGGTCTGTGTTCAGTAAGATCTGGCGGGGGATGTGAGGATGGAGGAGTGGCGAGTGGGTGATAGATAGCTGACTTTGGATTTCTCGGCATTTGCCAGAATCTTGGAGGCTGCCTTACTCCTTCTATAGTTAAGACTGGTTTCACTGGAGATGATGATCGTTCCCCAGAGGACAGTTGGACTCTCCCTGACACTCTCAGTAAAGACACGTGGAATGCTCTGAGTCCCCAAGCAATGGCCCAGAAGGTTGGACTTCACTCTGGGAATTTTCACTGGTCTGTTTTGTTTGAAGTTGAGCTAAAGGGGTGGCAAGTAGAGGTGCACTTCTCTTATCAGTTACTAGAATGTTTTCTACCAGCTGGATAAGCCACCCAGGCAAACAAAGGCTAGTTTCCTGGTCAATGTCAGGTCCAGTCTGTGACAGCCTCCCAGCCTTGGGGAAGGGAATAGTGAAGGCAAACGACCTTTTCTCTGTCACCAAATCTCAGTCCATTGCAGTGTCTCAAGGTTGAGGCTGTGAGGCAACCCAGCTATCGCAGGCCTGGATTTTCTGCGTGAGACTGTGATCTCGGCTTGGCAAATGCCAACTGTTTCCAGAGGGAGATTCTGGGAAATCAAAGGAAAAAAACCCTTTTAGTTCCAACGGCCCTTCTCACCATCACTTTGAATGGCTAAGTCTTTTGTACTTTGAATTGTCCACACTTTCAGATGTGGCATATTGAGTGGACACCCACTGACAGGGCCATTCTATACCTCTACCCAGTGAGCCAGGCCCCAGGAGGGGGATGAAGCGGGGAGGGGCCAGGAAAAGTTCAGTCCATTTTTCTTTTCTTTTCTTTTTTTTTAATTAATTAATTTTATTTATTTATTTTAGGCTGTGTTGGGTCTTCATTGCTATGCGCGGGCTTTCTCCAGCTGTGGCGAGGGGGGGGGGCCGCTCTTCGTTGAGGTGCGCGGGCCTCTCATTGCCGTGGCCTCTCTTGTTGCGGAGCACGGGCTCCAGGCGCGCGGGCCTCAGTAGTTGTGGCTCACGGGCTCTAGGGCTCAGGCTCAGTAGTTGTGGTGCACGGGCCCAGCCGCTCCACGGCATGTGGGATCTTCCCGGACCAGGGCTCGAACCCGTGTCCCCTGCATTGGCAGGAGGACTCCCAATCACTGAGCCACCAGGGAAGCCCCATTTTTCTTACTGTACCACTGATCTTACAACGTCGCCATGTCCTTAAAGCCAATTAGCATACTTGTTTTTGTTTGAGTAAACTTTTTGCTCTGGGATTAAATTTGCAGAAAAGTTGCAAAGATAGTACAGAGAGTTCCCATATACCCCTCACCCAGCTTCCCCTAATGTTAACATTTGACATTTCCAACTGTTTGTCAAAACAAACTGACATTGGGGCAATGCTATTAACTAAACACCAGACTTTATTGGGGTTTCATCAGCTTTCCCATTAATGTGCTTTTTCTATCCCAGGAGTCAATCCAGGGTATGATACTGCATTTGGCAGCTTTTTTCTAGCAAACCTCCACTTGCACAAATCTAGCTGATCTTTTCACCAGCCTCCCTGAGCACCCGTTCTGTGCAGGACCCTGGCTGGCTTCTGAGAGGCAGAGATGAAATGTCCTCAAACAGTCGCTGTGTAGCTGTCGAGGCTGATGTTCAAACACCACCATGGGATGCTCACAGCCAGCGTGCTTTGCAAACAGAGCCTCTGGGTTGCAGAGCAGAGGTATTGGTGAGGATAAATGTACTGTGAGCCCGGGGACATCAGAAGTCATGCCTAGCTAGCGAGTGGGCTGGGAGGGAGGCCTGGGAAGGTGATAAACAGGGCTCTGCCCAATTTGACTTCAATAGGAAAGAGAAAATACTGCGGGGTGCTGAGCCAATCATTGCCCGGTTCTAAGCATCTATATTGCCAATGTCCTGGTCTCCAAAAACAATGAAAGGAAGTACCCTAATTCTGGGAGAATATGTGTGTGTGTGTGTGTGTGTGTGTGTGTGTGTGTGTGTGTGTGTGTGTGTGTATGATTTCAAGCAGGGCTCATTAGGAAGAAACTTCACCAATCTTTCTTTTCTTTAGCTACATGGTAGCTGGTTGAGCTATTTGATTTTACAGCAAAGAAGTCACAAAAAAAGTGCCTTTATCCCCAGGCTGAAAGCACAAGAAAACACCCCAAAACCTGTACCATGTCAGCGCCCAGATAGAAAATCGTTCATTTTCAGTGTTGGTTATTCGTTTTGTTGGTGGTGATCACCTCCCCTCTTCTCTCACACTAGCGGTGCTGGCTCTTATCCAGGCAGAGGCTTGACTGGTGGGGCGAGGACACACTTCCTCCATTGAAACCAAATGACTGCAGGGAAACGGGGCCGGCTGACTGACACACGGCCTCAGTTTGGTCCCCAGAGATGATCATGGGGTGTCTCAGGGAGAGAGACCCGACACAGTGTTGAAAGCAGTGCTCTCCAAAAGCAGGGTGTCCACTGATGTCAGAAGAAATTGCAGTGTTGAAAACCTACGGGATTTCAGGTCGGGTTCAACCAAAGTGTTCCCAAGTTCTGCTTTCCATGTTCAAAGGTTAACGTCTGTTCTCTCATGAGAATTTGCTTTCTTGATGTGGAGAGGCCGAGATGTGGAGGTCGGGGGCGGGGGGTGGTAGGGCAGGCCTCCCTGGGTGAGGCCCTGGAGATTGAAAAGGCGGGGTAAAGTGTGTCTTTCACGGCTGATTGGAAGCCAGTGTGACTTCAAGAGCTGAGTGAACCTGAATCTTTCTGAACCTCAGAGTTTTTTCAACCATACATGAGAATATTCTCATGTGCACTGTCTATTTTACGGGGCTCTAGTAAGAATTCAGAGAGCAGATGAATGTACAGTGAGTATATTACCTGATATAATGAGTAATCGAGTGGCTATTATTTTCACTACTTCATGTATCTTAAAAGAACACTTTTCCTGCTTTTGAATTCCTAGAAATATGGGGTCTTGGCTCAGTGAAAAGAGAACTAACGTTATGCTACTAAGAAAAAACCATATAAAACAATATATATTGCCTGTTGTGGTAGAGAAAATGATGGCTCTGCAAAGATGTCCACGTTCTAAACCCTGGAACCTGTGAACATGTTACGTGACAAGGCAAAGGGGAATTTAGGCTGCAGGTGGAATTAAGATTGCTAATCAGATGAACTTGAAATGACCTGATGATCCTGCAGTACTTGGGGGTGCCCAATGTAATCACAAGGGTCCTCAAAAGTGAAAAAGGAAGATGTGACTATGGAAGAGAGAACCAGAGAGGTGGTAGCATGAAAAGGACTTGGCCTGGCAGGGTCAGCTTTGAAGACGGAGGAAGGGGGTCGTGAACCAAGGAATGCAGGCAGCTTTAGAAGGTGGAAGAGGCAAGGAAGTGGACTCTCGCGGAGAGCCTCCAGAATGTAACATAACATGGCCAACACCTTGATCTTAGCCCAGTGAGGTCCATGCCAGACATCTGATCTATAGAACCGTGTGATTAAAAATTTGTGTTATTTTAAGCCACTAAGTTTGTGGTCATTTGTTACAGCAGCGATAGAAATCGAATGCACCTATATAGAAATTCTGGAACAATGGCACATTCTTGGATATAGGAATGAGATGTTTATTAGCTGAACGCTTTTTCAGGAACCTCTTTCCTTCTTCTCGTGTATAATCACTGACACATTAGTATTTTTCCCCCGTTTGCCTGGCATGAATTGTAGTTGCTGAGCTTGAACAGCTATTTACAGAGCTCTTTTTACACTTTCTATTATGTTTGCAAAGATTTATATACAAAATACTCTTGCCTGCTTCAGCTTCCCTGGTTTGATTTTGAACAGGGAGTGCCGGGGGTAAATTAAAAGGGAAATTCCAACTCAAGGGCAAGGTGATGTTGATAAAGTCCTACTCAAAATATTTACAGAAGAAAGATGGGTACGGTCAAGTGGGCTTTTTCTCTATGATGTCAAGCTTTCCGTGGGAACAATGCAGATAATATTGCTTGTCCCTTTGCTTACTTCTAACCTAAAAGGAGGGGTAAATGACAGAAGCCTGATTCATGCTGTTTGACCCCTAAAGGAGCTCAGAAAGGGAGAGGAAAATCTAAACTCCTAAGTCAACATCTGTAAAAGGATTTGGAACTGAGGATAAGGGAGTTCTGAGGCCTGCTAAAAGGGAAGGAAGGGCTTTATTTACTGGTCATGGACTGTACTTCCTGTTGTGACGCTCAACGCTGTTTCATAACAGCTGGGAGGCTGCCAGTACCTTGTGGCACAATGAGGAAGCAGCACTCTTGGTTCCTCCACATTACACAAGTGAATGACCTCTACCGTGCAGTGACACAGATGTAGGGAAAAGAACGGAACACTTGCACTGGCTCTTGCAGACATGATCAAGCTTTTTTTTTTTTAAATTAATTAATTAATTAATTATTTATTTCTTTATGGCTGTGTTGGGTCTTCGTTTCTGTGCGAGGGCTTTCTCTAGTTGCGGCAAGCGGGGGCCACTCTTCATCGCGGTGCGCGGGCCCCTCACCGTCGCGGCCTCTCTTGTTGCGGAGCACAGGCTCCAGACGCGCAGGCTCAGCAATTGTAGCTCACGGGCCTAGTCGCTCCGCGGCATGTGGGATCTTCCCAGACCAGGGCTCGAACCCATGTCCCCTGCATTGGCAGGCAGATTCTCAACCACTGCGCCACCAGGGAAGCCCAAGCTTTTTTTTTTTTTTTTTAATTGCAGAAATATATTTTATATATAATATGATCGAATATGCAGCATCTCCTTTGTTCTTATGAATGCTCTTTGCTTGTCTGGGGATGAAAAGGGCTGAAAGGGATAAGCACCCACCGGGGCGGCCCTGTGGCACGTTATGAGTGGTCACTACACAGCCAGGAGCTACAAAAGCCAGTGTGGTCCGTGAAAGAAGGAATTCAATTTATGTCTTTCTTATCATATAACTCTGTCACAAACGCCGTGAAAATTGTTTTTGCGGATTTGCCTGGCAGGTCAGCCAAGGAATTGGGAAACAACATTTCAAGCCTGATGGGAGACATTTTCACCTGCCTGTATTGTATCCTTCTGAGGATGAGGGCTACTGTGGTTAGGTTTGCACGTGTAAAATGCAATGACAAACCACAGAGACTTCCTGGATATCTCATTGGATGAATACTCCAAAATCTAGATTTTTTTCAGCAAAAGGATCTTTCAGGTTAGAGGATAGAGGCGGGGCTCTATCATCACACAGTGTGGTGTCAAGTTCGGGTTGGACCACTTACTAGCTGTGTGACCTTGACTACATTAATTCACATCTCTGTGCCTCAGTTTTCTCATCTTGAATGAGAGGAGTAGTACAGTGTATGCCATATGGTCATTGTGAAAATTAAGGAAGGCAATATATGAGGCCAGTGGAACGGTGCCTGGTGCTATAAATTGCTTAACCAATGGTAACTATTTTGCTTAGACAATATGGATATATATTCACGATGGCAGAATAAAAGTACAAAAACAGTAAGTTACTACAGGGAAGGAAAGCACTGGAAGCCCTGGAAATGCTGCACGTCACCATGACACGCAGTACCATTTGTGTCCGTGTTCAGGGCTCTGCACAGTCTCCGCCCAGCATATTTTCCAGTCTGCTTCCCCGCGATCATCCTTCAGGAAGCTTCTGCACCAACCACCCTGGTCTCCAGGACTGGCCCATCTCCTTTCCTGAACTCAGACATTTTTCCCCCCTCATATCCATACCTCTGCCCATCAATTCTACTGAGAGTTCCTCTCTTTCCCTTTGAACTCTCCCTCCTTTGAGCTGACACAACTAAAAGTCAAAAGGCTTTTTCAAAGAAAATTATTTGAAGGGACTTCAGATGTCTTGCTCACGTTATACATTTAAAAATCTGGACCACAGAGCTTCAGCGCATGTCCCAAGCTGAGGTGTCAGCTCAGCCGTTTCACGAGGAACTCTGGTCTGAAGGGCTGGGGGCAAGGCCTCTGCATGGGGCCTGCTATGAGCAAGTGAAACAGACTAAGCACAAAGGGAAAAAAGGTGGATGGGCTAGGCCTGAAGTGAGATTGCCAGATTTATGTCCTTTCCAGATGAAATGTGGATCCTCTCGCAACAGGAGCCGTGTGGCTGACAGGGTCTTGGTGCTCTGGCCGGGTGTCAGGCCTGAGCCTCTGAGGTGGGAGAGCCGAGTTCAGGACACTGGACCACCAGAGACCTCCCGGCTCCACGTAATATCAATCAGCAAGAGCTCTCCCAGAGATCTCCATCTCAACGCTAAGACCCAGCTCCACTCAAGGACGAGCAAGCTCCAGTGCTGGACACCCCATGCCAAACAACTAGCAAGACAAAAACACAACCCCACCCATGAGCAGAGAGGCTGCCTAAAATCATACTAAGGTCACTGACACCCAAAACACACCACCGGACATGGCCCTGCCCACCAGAAAGACAAGATCCAGCCTCATCCACCAGAACACAGGCACCAGTCCCCTCCACCAGGAAACCTACACAACCCACTGAACCAACCTCACCCACTGAGGGCAGACACCAAAAACAACAGGAACTACGAACCTGCAGCCTACAAAAAGGAGACCCCAAACACAGTAAGTTAAGCAACATGAGAGAACAGAGAAATACACAGCAGATGAAGGAGCAAGGTAAAAACCCACCACACCAAACAAATGAAGAGGAAATAGGCAGTCCACCTGAAAAAGAATTCAGAGTAATGAGAGTAAAGATGATCCAAAATCTTGGAAATAGAATGGAGAAAATACAAGAAATGTTTAACAAGGACCTAGAAGAACTAAAGAGCAAACAAACAATGATGAACAGCACAATAAATGAAATTAAAAATTCTCTAGAAGGAATCAATAGCAGAATAACTGAGGCAGGAGTACGGATAAGTGACCTGGAAGACAAAATAGTGGAAATAACTGCTGCAGAGCAGAATAAAGAAAAAAGAATGAAAAGAGGACAGTCTTTTTAAAGAAAAAAGAATTGAGGCCAGTCTCAGAGACCTCTGGGACAACATTAAACACACCAACCTTCGAATTATAGGGGTCCCAGAAGAAGAAGAGAAAAACAAAGGGACCGAGAAAATATTTGAAGAGATTATAGTTGAAAACTTCCCTAATGTGGGAAAGGAAATAGTCAGTCAAGTCCAGGAAGTGCAGAGAGTCCCATACAGGATAAATCCAAGGAGAAACACGCCAAGACACGTAATAATCAAACTATCAGAAATTAAGTACAAAGAAAAAAATACTAAAAGAAGCAAAGGAAAAGCAACAAATAACATACAAGTGAATCCCCATAAGGTTAACAGCTGATCTCTCAGCAGAAACTCTGCAAGCCAGAAGGGAGTGGTAGGACATACTTAAAGTGATGAAAGGGAAAAACCTTCAGCCAAGATAACTATCCAGCAAGGATCTCATTCAGATTCGACCCAGAAATTAAAACCTTTACAGACAAGCGAAAGCTAAGAGAATTCAGCACCACCAAACCAGCTTTACAACAAATGCTAAAGGAACTTCTCTGGTCAGGAAACACAAGAGAAAGAAAAGACCTACAATAACAAACCCAGAACAATTAAGAAAATGGTAATAGGGACATACATATTGATAACTACCTTAAATGTGAATGGATTCAATGCTCCAAGCAAAAGGCACAGGCTTGCTGAATGGATTCAAAAACAAGACCCGTATATATGCCGTCTTCAAGAGACCCACTTCAGACCTAGGGACACATACAGACTGAAAGTGAGGGGCTGGAAAAAGATACTCCATGCAAACGGAAGTCAAAAGAAAGCTGGAGTAGCAATTCTCATATCAGAGAAAATAGCCTTTAAAATAAAGACTATTACAAGAGACAAAGAAGGACACTACATAATGATCAAGGGATCAATCCAAGAAGAAGATACAACAATTGTAAATATTTATGCACCCAACATAGGAGCACCTCAATACATAAGGCAAATGCTAACAGCCATAAAGGGGAAATTGACAGTATCACAATCATAGTAGGGGATTTTAACACCCCACTTTCACCAATGGACAGATCATCCAAAAAGAAAATAAATAAAGAAACACAAGCTTTAAATGACACATTAAACAAGATGGACTTAATTGTTATTTATAGGACATTCCATCCAAAAACAACAGAATACACTTTCTTCTCAAGTGCTCATGGAACATTCTCCAGGATAGATCATATCTTGGGTCACAAATCAAGCCTTGGTAAATTTAAGAAAATTGAAATCGTATCAAGTATCTTTTCCGACCACAGCGCTATGAAACTAGATAGCAATTACAGAAAAAAAAACTGTAAAAAATACGAATACGTGGAGGCTAAACAATACATTTCTAAATAACCAAGAGATCACTGAAGAAATCAAAGAGGAAATCAAAAAATACCTAGAAACAAATGACAATGAAAACACGACAACCCAAAACCTATGGGATGCAGCAAAAGCAGTTCTGAGGGAAGTTTACAGCAATACAATCCTACCTCAAGAAACAAGGAACATCTCAAATAAACAACCTAACCTACACCTAAAGCAATTAGAGAAAGAAGAACAAAAAATCCCCAAAGTTAGCAGAAGGAAAGAAATCATAAAGATCAGAGCAGAAATAAATGAAAAAGAAATGAAGGAAATGATCGCAAAGATCAATAAAACTAAAAGCTGGTTCTTTGAGAACATAAACAAAATTGATAAACCATTAGCTAGACTCATCAAGAAAAAAAGGGAGAAGACTCAAATCAACAGAATTAGATATAAAAAAGGAGAAGTAACAAGTGACACTGCAGAAATACAAAGGATCATGAGAGATTACTACAAGCAACTTTATGCCAATAAAATGGACAACCTGGAAGAAATGGACAAATTCTTAGAAAAGCACAACCTTCCGAGACTGAATCAGGAAGAAATAGAAAATATAAACAGACCAATCACAAGCGCTGGAATTGAAACTGGGACTAAAAATCTTCCAACAAACAAAAACCCAGGACCAGATGGCTTCACAGGCGAATTCTGTCAAACATTTCAAGAAGAGCTAACACCTATCCTTCTCAAACTCTTCCAAAATATAGCAGAGGGAGGAACACTCCCAAACTCATTCTATGAGGCCACCATCACCCTGATACCAAAACCAGACAAAGATGTCACAAGAAAAGAAAACTCTCAGGCCAATATCACTGATGAACATAGATGCAAAAATCCTCAACAAAATACTAGCAAACAGAATCCAGCAGCACATTGAAAGGATCATACACCATGATCAAGTGGGGTTTATCCCAGGAATGCAAGGATTGTTCAATATATGCAAATCAATCAATGTGATACACCATATTAACAAATTGAAGGATAAAAACCATATGATCCTCTCAATAGATGCAGAAAAAGCTTTTGACAAAATTCAACACCCATTTATGATAAAAGCTCTCCAGAAAGTAGGCATAGAGGGAATTTACCTCAACATAATAAAGGCCATATATGACAGACCCACAGCCAACATCGTTCTCAATGGTGAAAAACTGAAACCATTTCTGCTAAGATCAGGAAGAAGACAAGGTTGCCCACTCTCACTGCTATTAAACATAGTTTTGGAAGTTTTAGCCACAGCAATCAGAGACGAAAAAGAAATAAAAGGAATCCAAATTGGAAAAGAAGAAGTAAAGCTGTCACTGTTTGCAGATGACATGATACTGTACATAGAGAATCCTAAAGAGGCTACCAGAAAACTACTAGAGCTGATCAATGAATTTGGTAAAGTAGCAGGATACAAAATTAATGCACAGAAATCTCTTGCATTCCTGTACACTAATGATGAAAAATCTGAAAGAGAATTTAAGGAAACACTCCCATTTACCATTGCAACAAAAAGAATAAAATGCCTAGGAATAAACCTACCTAAGGAGACAAAAGAGCTGTATGCAGAAAACTATAAGACACTGATGAAAGAAATTAAAGATGATACAAACAGATGGAGAGAGATACCATGTTCTTGGGTTGGAATAATCAACATTGTGAAAATGACTATACTACCCAAAGCAATCTACAGATTCAGCGCAATCCCTATCAAACTACCAATGGCATTTTTCACAGAACTAGAACAAAAAGTTTCACGATTTGTATGGAAACACAAAAGACCCCAAATAGCTGAAGCAACCTTGAGAAAGAGAAACGGAGCTGGAGGAATCAGTCTCCCTGCCTTCAGACCCTACTACAAACTACAGTCATCTAGACAGTATGGTACTGGCACAAAAACAGAAACATAGATCAGTGGAACAGGATAGAAAGCCCAGAGATAAACCCACACACATATGGTCACCTTATTTTTGATAAAGGAGGCAAGAATATACAATGGAGAAAAGACAGCCTCTTCAATAAGTGGTGCTGGGAAAACTGGACAGCTACATGTAACAGAATGAAATTAGAACACTTCCTAACACCATACACAAAAATAAACTCAAAACGGATCAAAGACCTAAATGTAAGGCCAGACACTATCAAACACTTAGAGGAAAACATAGGCAGAACACTCTATGACATAAATCACAGTAAGATCAGTTTTGACCCACCTCCTAGAGAAATGGAAATAAAAAGAAAAATAGACAAATGGGACCTACTGAAACTTAAAAGCTTTTGCACAGCAAAGGAAACCATAAACAAGACGAAAAGACAACCCTTAGAATGGGAGAAATATTTGCAAACGAAGCAACTGGCAAAGGCTTAATCTCCAAAATATACAAGCACCTCATGCAGCTCAATATCAAAAAAACAAACAACTCAATCCAAAAATGGGCAGAAGACCTAAATAGACATTTCTCCGAAGAAGGTATACAGATTGCCAACAAACACATGAAAGGATGCTCAACATCACTAATCATTAGAGAAATGCAAATCAAAACTACAGTGAGGTATCACTGATCAGAATGGCCATCATCAAAAAAACTACAAACAATAAATGCTGGAGAGGGTGTGGAGAAAAGGGAACCCTCTTGCACTGTTGGTGGGAATGTAAATTGATACAGCCACTATGGAGAACAGTATGGAGGTTCCTTAAAAAACTAAAAATAGAACTACCATACGACCCAGCAATCCCACTACTGGGCATATACCCTGAGAAAACCATAATTCAAAAAGAGTCATGTACCAAAATGTTCATTGCAGCAGTATTTACAATAGCCAGGACATTGAAGCAACCTAAGTGTCCATCGACAGATGAATGGATAAAGAAGATGTGGCACATATATACAATGGAATATTACTCAGCCATAAAAAGAAACGAAATTGAGTTAGTTGTAGTGAGGTGGATGGACCTAGAGTCTGTCATACAGAGTGAAGTAAGTCAGAAAGAGAAAAACAAATACTGTATGCTAACACATATATATGGAATCTAAAAAAAAATAAAAAGGTTCTGAAGAACCTAGGAGCAGGACAGGAATAAAGATGCTTACGTAGAGAATGGACTTGAGGACACAGGGAGGGGGAAGGGTAAGCTGGGACGAAGTGAGAAAGTGGCATGGATATATATACACTACCAAATGTGAAATAGATAGCTAGTGGGAAGCAGTCGCATAGCACGGGGAGATCAGCTCAGTGCTTTGTGACCACCTAGAGGGGTGGGATAGGGAGGGTGGGAGGGAGACCCAAGAGGGAGGAGATATGGGGATATATGTATACATATAGCTGATTCACTTTGTTATACAGCAGAAACTAATACAACATTGTAAAGCAATTATACTCCAATAAAGATGTTAAATAAAAAAAAAAAAAAATCTGGACCAAAAAAGTTGCATGGTTGGCAGTTTCTACCTCTGTACTTGGAAGATATGGGCTGTGGACAAAATCCCAGGTTTTCAACTCCCTTAACCACCGGGTCATACAAAATATTGAGGGGACCACTCTCCTAGCAATCAAAGTCTGCCCTGCTAGCTTCTTTCCTCTGTAAACTTCAGGATTTGGTTTCTTATTTCTCTTTTGGAATCTAAGTGCTTGCTCCAGGCCAGACATCAGTTGTAAGCCTTGTATTCCCAAGGATATCTTTCAAAGTTCAGATCCTTGAAAATGTTGAGAATCTTTATGAAAAGTCCTTCTTGACATTTGCATTGACTCAGCCATGAGGTGGCTTATTCTCTTCCAGTGCAAACGTCTGTAAGCGGTGGGCTCTTTTCCCCTCCCTGCAAAGTGCACCAATCTCGAGTGGCCCCTGACTCTTGTGACCTCTGGCTGTTTTCATCACAGCAGGTGGCATTCTGGGCTCTTCCCCGAGACTTTGGCTCCATCACAAAGCCCTTTCCTTAGCGTTCTGCCCACTGACCACACTGGAAAGGAAACCGTAGGCTCGTTTTTCACGCTGGGATTCAGTGGATAAGGAAGTAAAAAAAGGCAAAAAGAGAACAGACCTGCTTTGTTCCCTTTAACCTCAGGTTTGGAGGGTTGCAGAATTGGGGGCAGGCTTTGGAGGCCAGCAAATTATACCATGTCGCCTCCTCTGTAGACTCCAGGGAACGTGGCTACCGAGTTCTTTTTGTAGGGAAATGTAGGACAGTTTCACCTTTCGGCATCTTGTCTCGGAAATGTAAGGAAGGCAGGATCCTCCTCTGGTATGATGGGGTGCAGGGCCCAGGCAGGGGCAACTAGCACAGTATCTTCCCATGTCTCAGTTACTTCTGGAGGAAGTTCACGCTGAAGACGTAAGAGGTCCATTTGTTGAGGGAAAGTTCCCTCTATTGCCTCAATTAGTTGCACATGATACTTGCCTTTCACAGACTGGAATCTAAACCTTCGGGGCCTTCTCTCTGATGCACGCTCATGGTAGAATTAAATATCACTCTTGTCACATCATTTATATTGACTGGTCTTTGACAGATTCCAGATACCTTGGGACTATTGTTCTGCCGTTGTCACCAGTTTCAAGGGGGAAAACCACAGCCAGGCCTTCTTGGAATGGCTCTCCACCACCATTCATAGCCTTTCACCAGCTAAGTCAGGTCCCACTTTCCATCTCAGCTCAGAAATATTATTTCCTCATCCAAGCAAGATGGCAGAATAGAAGGACCTTGAGCTCATCTCCTCTCACAAGCACAACTAACTGCTGAACAACCATTGATGAAACAAAATCACAGCGAACTGCTGAACAACCAGTGATAAAACAAAATCACAGCTAACTGCTGAACAACCAGTGATAAAAAAAGACTGGAACCTACCGAAAAACATCTTCTACCACTGAAGACATAAAGAAGAAACCACAACGAGATGGTAGGAGGGGCACACTCACGATATAATCAGAAATATTATCTCCTCCCATCCCTTTAGAGAGAGAAAGTTGGACTCAGTGGCAAACACCTATCAGTTCCGAAGCCCTATGCATCTCCTTTCTCTGGTGTGATGTGGTACAGGGAAAAGAAAGCTGGATTTGGCATCAGATTTGGGTCCCAGTGGCAGCGATCCTGCTTCCTGGCTGTGTGGAGTTAAGTGAGTTTATTTCTCCGAGGCTCAGTTTCCTCATCTCTAGAATGGGAATGATAAGGGCAGTCTCAAAGTGCTGTTGAGAGAGCGTTAAGGAGGTCATGCAGGCAAAGCATCTAGGACGTTGCTTGGCACACACAGAGGACTGAATGCATTTAGCTATTATCATTATTATTACTGTATTAATAACATTAGTGTCTTTTATGGGATTTCAAATAAAAAGAACTGGTTGGGTGAATCCTTACAATGTTATGTTAAAACACTAGGAAAGAGTAAATGCCGTTCTCTGCCATCAATCCACCATCTTTCTCCTTCCATTTTGGGGCCCAAATTATATCCCATTGTTACTGCATAATTTTGGGTTTTTTTGGTCTGGTTTCCACCATATTGCACTTTGACACGTATTCCACAGAGTCTGACAAACGGCTGTATGCATGGTCGTGTGTTAGAAAATATATAGCATCCTGAATGGATCATTTTTTATTTAACCAAACTGTCTCCTATGCGAAATAATCAGGAGGACAGTTTCCACCACTCTGACCCCTTATCAGAGTGATCTGATAAGCCATCGAGGTGTGTTCACACTGAGCCGCTCCCCCAAGTTTTCCATTGACAATACTGAGGAGAGCTTTCGGGGCTACACGGACAGGAACAAAGCCATTTGGGGGCTGCTGGGAGCTGGGCCTGAAGAGGCACAGAGGGATGGAGCAGAAAGAAGTAGGTCCCCCTTATTGGGCAGACATCACGGAGCCGACACTGGCCACACACACAGCCATCCTTCAGGCAGGAATTTTTGTCTTCCATTTTAATGAGGAAACTCACATACGGAAAAATGAAGTAGCTGTCTCAGAGTCAAGTGCAGGAAGCATTGCTTGCTCAGAAAGTACGCTTCGTCTTCTGTATAAATCACTCCTCTCTGAGCCGTCTCAGACCATTGGACGACAGCTTTCGCTCATATTTTCGTCTCCCTCTAGCCTCCCTGGGTGGGTCAAAAAGTCATTCATGGCATGCTTTCCAAAATGATAAGGCTTGAGGTAGGCTTTCAATTTCAAAGATTCATTTGAAGAGAATGAAAATATGCCACCTGATGCCTTACCCAGTGCTTGGGGTTCATCTCCAATACATCTCTTTCCGATGGAATCTCATTTTAAGAAATGTGCTTTTGCTTAATTCACATTCAGTAAAGTCACCCCTCCCTGCTCTTGCTACTTGGAAGAATATTGGGCTGAGAAGTCAGACACAGCTCCTTGGAGCAAATACTCTCAGAATTGCCCCACAAACACAGACTTCCATGACAACCAAAGAAAAAAAAAGAAAAGGAATGAGAAACTCACTATCTTAAAGCCACCCACCGTAATTCCTCTCTGCTAAAAACTGGAGTACCATATAATTTCTGTTGAAAATTTTGTCATTTTTATGACTGACAGACAGAATGACATTGAGTTTAAAAGTTCTTTCTTCACCTTTCTCTATTTTACCTCTAAACTGGTACAGAGATATTAGTATAAACTCTCTCTCTCCAATGAATGAATTGATGAATTGACTCAATAAAGTTGACTTAACTACCTACTCTGTATTGTCAATAATTAGTTTGACTTTTTCCACACACTTGGTCTTCCAATAACCTGTATTCGTTTCCCCCAGTGGGGCTATCAGGGCTGACATAGCTCTTAATGGCACAGTGAGGGTGTAGTTGATATGGTGTAGGTAAAAATGATCCATCTATTTCTGGTTTCCCCCTAAAAATAACTTACACTATGACGTCAGTGATTACAATGGATGGCTCTGTTCTGAAATGAATTTTACATTTATTTTGCTACACGTGGTTCAGTTCCCAGCAATGCCATTACCAAGGTCGACTCATAGATTCAATTCTGAGGGACATGAACTTGTTTACAAGGCGGAAAGAGAGGCTTCATTTGATTTCATCCTCACTTCCACTCGCCTCTTCACAGTCCTTCAGTTGGGATGTTGTGTGACAGTTACCACCAGGTGATCTCCCCTCTCCGTTTCCTCCTTCTGTACCCTGGAAAAAGAACATAGGAGGTTTTCTGCGCAGTAAAAGCTCCATATGTGCTTAACCCTGGGTAGTTTAAAAATCAGAGCCGCGGGCACATTTTTTTTCTCTCCATAAATCATCACAGAATCAGCCTCTGGCAGATCTGCAGCTGGTGGGACTCCCAGCCAGTGCTGGGATTATTCCTTTCTTCCTCAGGAGTGGCTTTCTATGCCCCGGGGCTACCCTCTCTGTTATCAGAGGACACCATGCAGTGGGCAGTGGGTTTTAATTAACTCACTAATCGTGCTGTCTCTTCCATTCTCTGAATGATGTGCTGTGTGTTCTAGCATAAGATATTCATCTCCTCACCATCTTTCTCTCTTCAGAGAAGCTGTTCTGCATGAAGATTCCCCACAAGAATATTTGTAGTATCCAACTGTAACAAGAGAAAGTTTGAAATAACCTGAACGCCCAAGCAAAGGACCTTAGTCAGATCAATGATAGCATGACAAAATGGGAGAGGAACCATCATTTTGAAATGTGGCGTCTGAAGGATATTTTAGTGTTATGGAAAGTTGATAATGCTACAGTAAACATCCTTGTACTGGATTATGTGCACTTAGGCAAGAAATTCTGTAGGATATATTTTCTGGAGTGAAATCGCTCGTTCAAAAAGTTTACTCATTTTTTATTTAATAGATATTGCGGAGGGGGAAAGAAAACAACTTCAAAAAGATTGTACAAACGTATAATCACACAGCAATAATCAGTTGGATGAGAGTTTTCCAAGGGATCATTTTTAATCCATCTGTCTTGGTCTAGGAACAAGCTGGAATGCTCTACAGGAAACTCTAAAACACCAACTGGTCTTTTCACTCAAATGTGTATCATTTTACTGGAAAGATGTGTGGAGAAGCTATCTGTAAAGTTATTCATGCAAAGCATATTATGCTACTGAATTAATCAAAAGTACAGCCGTTTCAATACAGAGTTGAAAACATTTTTTTAAACATCCTAAAGGGTTTGGTCTATGTAAAGATAGTTCAGCTTTGTGTCTGAATGCTATGTGTCACGAATGTGTTCTGGCCCCAGTTTCCTTATTTTTAAAAAGAGGGGTTAGAATCTGAGGTCCATTGTAGCTCTAACGATTTTATGATTTCACAGTTCCTCTCATCAACTGATTGTAGTGACCAGGAGAACTGCCGCTCTCATAAGAATGACATCTTGGATTACAGGTTCTGT
Source organism: Balaenoptera ricei (assembly GCF_028023285.1). Classification (NCBI taxonomy): domain Eukaryota; kingdom Metazoa; phylum Chordata; class Mammalia; order Artiodactyla; family Balaenopteridae; genus Balaenoptera; species Balaenoptera ricei. The sequence continues at coordinate 10,402,891 of NC_082660.1, forward strand.
TTAATCTTCATAAAAGCCTTTTGAAATCTAAATATCATTGTATCCATTTTACAAAGAGGAAACCGAAGCACAGAAAGGTCAAGTAACTTGCCTGAGGCCACAGAGCCATGGGTAGCAGAGCCAAGTTCTTTCTCCTTCCCTCCCTTCCCTCCCTCTAGTCAACAGATAGAAACCAATGTCAAAGTAGACCCTATGGAATTGTTACCATTGCATGCCCTGGCTTAGATAGACAGTGTTTATTTTCGTGTTCCAAGGGAGAAGATTCTCAAGTTATACCCAATTGAATGTATAAATCCAAACTTGGCTTAGCTTCTTTATGCTTTAAGATTAAGAGACTTTTCATGTTTTTTATTTTTATGTCATAATTTTTACAGGATGCCGAAATAAAGGCAGAAAAGAATCACGAGGGAACTCTCTTTAAAGTCAAATCCAGTCACTCTCTCTGGCAGATCCAAATTAATATGCTCGCACAGGCAGGTTGCCGTGGTCCACAGAGAAGTCTGTACTGGTTCCCTTTTCTTGTTAATGAAGGGCCGTCGCTGATGTGAATGTGGGGAAATGTTGAGAATCAGGTGAGACTAAGTGTGCAGGGCGGGGTCTCAGTACATGCTGGCCACTGGCTTTCCCTGCACCCGCAGTCCCTCCAGGCTTCCAGGCACAGACGGCTCAGGACATCTTAGCATTTTGTGCCAGGCAAGAGCCTAAGACTCTCTCCAAATCTACATGATGTTGGAAATGTTTTTTTCCTCCAAATCATTTGAATGTTCCACATCTCCAAATATCAAAAAAAAAACCAAAACAACAACAACAACAACAAATCTTTCATTTTAAACTTTCTTTCTTGCTGACCCTAAGTGTTCTTAATAAAGCACTTTGAGAATGGGAGAAAATATTTGCAAACGAAGCAACTGACAAAGGATTAACCTCCAAAATATGCAAGCGGCTCATGCAGCTCAATATCAATAAAACAAACAACCCAATCCAAAAATGGGCAGAAGACCTAAATAGACATTTCTCCAAAGAAGACATACGGATTGCCAACAGCCGCATGAAAGAATGCTCAACATCACTAATTATTAGAGAAATGCAAATCAAAACTACAATGAGGTATCTATCACCTCACGCCGGTCAGAAAGGCCATCATCAAAAAATCTAGAAACAATAAATGCTGGAGAGGGTGTGGAGAAAAGGGAACCCTCTTGCACTGTTGTTGGGAATGTAAATTGATACAGCCACTATGGAGAACAGTATGGAGGTTCCTTAAAAAACTAAACATAGAACTACCATACGACCCAGCAATCCCACTACTGGGCATATACCCTGAGAAAACCATAATTCAAAAAGAGTCATGTACCAAAATGTTCATTGCAGCAGTATTTACAATAGCCAGGACATTGAAGCAACCTAAGTGTCCATCGACAGATGAATGGATAAAGAAGATGTGGCACATATATACAATGGAATATTACTCAGCCATGAAAAGAAACGAAATTGAGTTATTTGTAGTGAGGTGGAGGGACCTAGAGTCTGTCATACAGAGTGAAGTAAGTCAGAAAGAGAAAAACAAATACCATGTGCTAACACATATATATGGAATCTATAGAAAAGAAAATGGTTCTGAAGAACCTAGGGGCAGGACAGGAATAAAGACACAGATGTAGAGAATGGACTTGAGGATATGGGGAGGGGGAAGGGTAAGCTGGGACGAAGTGAGAGTAGCATTGACATATATACACTAACAAATGTAAAATAGCTAGCTAGTGGGAAGCAGCCGCATAGCACAGGGAGATCAGCTCGGTGCTTTGTGACCACCTAGAGGGGTGGGAGGGAGGGAGATGCAAGAGGGAGGGGATATGGGGATGTATGTATACGTATAGCTGATTCACTTTGTTATACAGCAGAAACTAACACACCATTGTAAAGCAATTATACTCCAATAAAGATGTTAAAAAAAAAAATAGCAGTTTGCTGATCATCTTTGATTCCTCAGTCTTCTCCAGATGATGAGCACCTCCTTCTTTCTAGATTATTCCTTGGGTCTTTTTGTATAGGCTCTGGAGAGGACAGGTCAGCTCTACCACTTGGAGCAAGTTATTCAACCCCTCTGCATCTCAATTTCTTCCTCTCCAAGAGGGAAAGAATTCTAAAATCTACCTCAAGGTGTTGTAGGGCTAAGCAAGGCAATACATTTAAGGGTCTCAACCAGGTAGGTGCCAAATCCAACGCACCACCTGTTTTTGTAAGTGAAGCTTTCTTGGAACACAGCCCTGCTCATCCGTTTCCATGGTGCCTGTGGTTGCTTTCCTGCTGCAAGGGCAGAGAGCAGTAGCTGCAGCAGACATTGTACGGACAGCAAACCCTCAAACATTCACCGTCTAGGCCTTCCCGGAAAAAGTTTGCTGATTCCCGGTAAAACCCTGCATAAAAATAAGCCCTCAGCTGTGCTCATAAGCCCCTTTGAGTAATTCATTAGTTTATTTGTACATCTGACAAGTGTTTATTGAGCATGTGGGCCTAGCATATGCCAGAGATTCACATATGCATCAGACATTCAAAGGAAGCTCAAGGAATTTGGGGAGAGAGACTGCAATTCCTTGTGCTAAGTGCGAAGCTAGGTATATCCAGGGCTCCTAGAGAGTGGGACGATGGGGCAGGGTGAGGTGGTGTGAGAGATGTGTGTGTGGGGGGAAACGGTGGCGGGGGGCGGGGTGGGTTGGAAGTTTCTAGAAATGGAAAACCTCTAAGTTGAATCCTGGGTTAGGGAGTCAGTGGGAGACGGCCGGCCTGTGTGTGTTGATATTTATTCATTCAATAAATATAGCTTGAAAAAGCCAGGCAAGATCTCTGCCCTTAGGAGAATAAATTCTAAGACAGACAATCAGCAGGTCAACCAAGGAATGAAGATGATATCAATGAATGTGATAAATAGATGGAGAAGGAAGGAATTAGAGGAGCGGTAGATTTGTTTCGAGTAGTCTGGGAAAGCCCTGCTTCGAGAAGGAAAGCTTGTGCTGGGACAAGATGACTGGAGTGATCCAGCCATGAGAAAAATTGGGGGCCAAAGTGTCCCAGACTGAAGGGCAGCAAGTGCAAAGGCCCTGGAAGTGGGAGGAGGGCAAGAAACTGCTCAGTGCCCTGCAGGGAAGGAGAGAAGACCTATGTGAACAGCTGGGGGCGCATGGGGTGCGAACAACAGGGGAGAAGCCCATGGGCCTTGTCCTGGCGCCGTCTGATTCTCAGGCAGTGGATGGCCAACAGCAGGGTGTGGGGTGATCTGATGCTTCGTAATAAGAATATTACAGTGTAACGATTAGGATCATTTTTGAGATACCATCCTTCTAATAAGTTTGGGAAAGAGGCCTTGGGCTGGATGTCTACACTGGGAGACAAGCTGGGAGCAGGTAGAGGTGATGGGATTAGCAAGGGAGGGTGGGGATTGAAGACCACAGATACCGCAGGCCTGGCCTGCTGGGTGAGAACATGTTCTGATAGCACGCTCTTGTGTTTGCTTTGCTTTACAGTCACCACTGCTCTGCCCTTGGCCTTGATAAAAGATAAGAGTAACTTGAAAGGAAACAGCACCCTCACCCCTCCCTGAACAACAACTTGTTTACCTGAAATGGAAAATTCCTTGGAACAGGACTGATTCCCAGGGATTCTCAAGTTGTGAGGTCAACCTGCGTTTTAACCTGAGCAAGATCAGGATAAACTGAGACTCGGGTGCCAGTTAAGGCTCCTATTTTCAGTGTTGATTCTTTCCAGTTTTGCTTTAGAGCTTCTGTAAACTGTTGCAGCTCTTGTTCTTCTCATCTCATGATTCCGTAATGGTTTGGGGATCAAATTTCCACGACCTGACTACCTACACAAATTCTGCTATGAAGCTGTTTCTACAGCAAAACCACAGTGGATCGATTGAGTCAAAAACTGCTCCATAGAAGGGAACGGAAGCCAGTCAAATCAGGGATTTGGTGTCAAATAAACACAGCAACAGGTTTTTTTGGTTGCTGTGTTTTATTGGAGTATAGTTGATTTACAATGTTGTGTTAGTTTCAGGTGTACAGCACAGTGATTCAGATATACATATATATGTGTGTATGTATATGTGTGTGTGTGTGTATATATATATATAAATATACACACACACACTTTTTCAGATTCTTTTCCCATATAGGTTATTACAAAATACTGAGTATAGCTCCCTGTGCTATACCGTAGATCCTTGTTGTTTATCTATTTTATATATAGTAGTGTGTATATGTTAATCTCAAACTCCTAATTTATCCCTCCCTACCCCTTTCCCCTTTGGTAACCATAAGTTTGTTTTCTATGTCTGTGGGTCTATTTCTGTTTTGTAAGTAAGTTCATTTGTACCTTTTTTTTGGTTTTTATTTTAGATTCCACATATACGTGCTATCATATGACATTTGTCTTTCTCTGTCTGACTTACTTCACTGAGTATGATCACCTCTAGGTCCATCCGTGTTGCTGCAAATGGCATTATTTCATTCTTTTTTATGGCCGAGTAATATTCCATTGTATATATGTACCCCCTCTTCATCCCTTCATCTGTCGATGGACATTTAGGTTGCTTCCACGTCTTGGCTATAGTGAATAGTGCTGCAGTGAGCATTGGGAGTAACAGGCTTTTAACTGAACGCATCTTTCCCTTTCTAGCCAGTCGCTTTGTTGTGTAGACAGAGCTCAGCCTGCCCAGGCAGGATTTTCCTCTTTCTCCAAGAACCCCTCTCTCTTCTCCTTCTGGATTGCTCCGCGGGCTCATCCGTGCTGTGTTCACTGGCTCCGTGCCACAACCCATGTGAGATGTTGGAATTGCGGAAAATCAGAGCAAAGGGGAGTCTGGAGTACTTCTGTCAAACAGCTTTCTCACCCTATCACTGATAAAGGATGGGCCTGTGGGACCCATATGGAGAGAGGGTGTGAAGATTGTGGGGTGACAGGAAGTGACTGATAATGCCCCTTGGGTCTCCACGGTTTGCTGAACAGTGCTGGGCAACTAGGCAAAAGCAAATATCAAATCTATTCAATTCGGGGTGGGGGGGGGGGATGAGTCAGCTGTTTACCAAGTCAGCAGATTCCCAGCTTCACACTCACCATTCTCAATGTGGGACCTTATCTTCAAGGGGTGTAGCGGGTCCCTTCCAGTTCACTGTGGGCGTCCTTCCTTTTTCCTCTCCCACGTTTCATCCCACCTGTTCTCTTTTCCTCCCCTCCAGAGGAGAATAGGAGGATACCCCGTGTGTTTCCAGTCTTATAATGAGCAAGAGTATTGGGTGCTGACACATGAAAAGGAATAGCACTCCTCAGCCCGTGCATCTGGGGGAAATGCCTGTTTTCCTTTGAATTCAATAGGCAGCTAATGAGTTTTCCATTCCTTCCCATCTCTCCGAGCTCGGCTCTTGTGTCCACTGGTGGGCGTTTGCAAATGTAAAGTGGTTGAGTATACTTCCGCTGCCAAAGAAGACTTTCAGAACTTGTACATGGATGGTTGTTTATGAAGGTTTGATTAGATTGCAAAAATAATTTAAAATTCTGTGTGTGTAAAAAGAAAACCTTATTGACGTGAAACCACGGGTGCTGGGAGTGGGTCTGGGCGCCAAATAAGGGTCTTGACTGGCCATAGTTAGGAGAGAGCCTGGGTTGGCAGGAAAGGGAGTTGGTTCCAACCTCTCTCTTTGGTCTTTTCAAGAATCTTCTTTTTTAATAGTGGAAAGGTGCACAGATTATATAGTACAGCAGGTCAAAAGAGTCACCTTTGCCATCTTCTGCAGATCATGAATGTGGGCCATTTTATTAAAAAAAAAAAAAAGAGAGAGAGAAAGAGACAGAAAGAGAGAGATTGATTTTGATGTAAGAATACATATAGGAACATAGAGAATAGACTGGTGGTTGCCAAGGAGGAGGGAGGGTGGGGGAGGGACAGAGTGGGAGGTTGGGATTAGCAGATGTAAGCTATTATGTAGAGAATGGATAAACAGCAAGGTCCTACTGTAGAGCACAGGGAAAAATATTCAACATCCTGTGATAAACCATAATGGAAAAGAATATGAAAACAAAAGGTATGTATATGTATAACTGAGTCACTTTGCTGTACAGGAGTAATACAACATTGTAATTCAACTATACTTCAATTAAAAAATACATTTAAAAAATACATATGAGAAACCATTTTATCCACAAAGCAATTGAATCTGGACCACAGCCACAAAGCACTAGTTAGGCTACTAGTAAGTGATTAGAGCGAGGCAAAAGTGGACTTGAATGCAAGAACTTCAGTCACTTGGACATGTTTGATTCCCAATAGGAAAGTTGCAGAAAACCCATGACCTAAATCTCTGAACTTGGGTATTTCCAAGGAAACCACCAGACTTCCCCACTGTCTTAGATATAACACAAGTAATGAAGTGCCTGGCAGGCCCCAGAGGCTTTTGTGTAATTACATCAGTAGCAGTAAAAGCCATTAGCATCTGAGATTTATCTGTCTCTCCAACCAAGACCCCCTTAGGCTTAGTAACTGTCCAAGCGGAAAGAAGTGGGAGAAACCCCAAGAAACCAAACAAAAACAAACTACTGATGAACCTAGGATTTTCCTGAAGGCAAATGGCTGAATCCACACCACCAGTGAGACTGAAAGGAACCCATTAGTCAGCCTTTACTCAGTGTTGGGCACAATTCATTCTTGCTGTTTTACTAAAACATGGGTTGGTAGCTGTAAAATCCTTGTATTTTAATACAATGCAGGTTAGTATCATGGCCTCATTTTACAGATAAAGAAACGGAGGCTCCGAGGGTCATTAGCAATCCTGAAGTGTCAAAGGTTACAAGGCCAGGACTCAAACCCAGGACCCGGGACTCTAGAACATTTGTTGTGTCCTTAGCAGTCACCCCTTAACTAACCCCACTGGGGAAAGATGATTTCACATGGAATTTTTTAAAAGTGAGGATGTCGGGGGGATGAAAATGTGGCCCAAGAGTATCTGAAAGAGAAACCAGCTCACTGGTATGCCAGGTCATGAGATGACCAGGGCGTGAACGTGAACTAGTAAACCACAATGCATATGGGAACGGCCCAGATGCAACTGGCTGCACCATCTGGAAAAGTGGGGGAGCCTAGCAAGGTTAGCAACACGTGCAATGCTGAGCGGAAAAGTGATAGAGGTTTGTGTCAAGCAAAGATCAACGTCTCATGTTTCTTTTCACTTTAAGTAGTTATTCCTACTTACGCCATATCCCTTCTCCCTGAGCTGACGCAAGTTTATTGATTGAGTGCAAAACAAGGGGAGAGCCAGTTGGGAACAGACATTCTTTTTAGATTGAGCCTCTCCTGGTGAGACTCCAGCTTGGGGGCGAAGCTGCGGGATTTCAGTGACAGAGATTGCTTTCTTAGTAAACAACCTGGGAAATTCTTCCTCATCTTCCTGGTGTTCTTCATAGTTTTGTCAATGATTTGGAGGTTGGAAGAGAAAACCCTAGATTTTAAAATCACTAGATTTTAAGGTAAGCTTTCTGGAGAGGAGGATGGGCGTGAAGGTGGGTACCTAACAGCTTGGAAGACAGGCCAAGGGTTCAAAACAGATCAGAGGATATTGAAAATGAATTCATAAATAAAACAGTACAACAGATACTTGTTGAATGAGTATTAAAATGCAAGGCAGTTCTTCTGGTGGAGGTGGAGATGGAGAGGCAGGTTATAAAGCAAAAGGTCTGTGGATCATAGTTATGGCACCTTTGCTTCTGAAATAGACACCTCAGATGTATCATGACAAGCATAAACGTACTTCGTTTACACCGGTTCATTGAGTGCCTATTGGATTAATTCTGTTGAGTTAATTAATTACTTACTCAGTGGGTAGTTCTTGATTGGTACATTAGAATGTACTCTTTTTGCATTTCCAGCTTTATTGAGGAGTAATGGACATAAAACAAACTGCATGTATTTAAAATGTGCAATATGATAAGTTGTGATTTATACACACACCTGTAAAACCATCTCCGCAATCAAGATAATGAACATTGCCATAATCCCTAAATATTTCCTGATACCTGTCTGTAATCCCTCCCCTTCCACTCTCAGTATCCAGGCAACCACTGACCTGTTTTCTGTTACTATCAATTGTATTTTATAGACTAATTTTATATACATTAAATCATACAGTAGATACTCTTTTAAACCCAGCCTGTTTTACTCAGCATGATTATTTTGAAAGCCATGATGTTTCAAGTGTCAGTATTTCATTTCTCTTTGTTCCTGAGTGGTATTTCATATAATTTATTTTTTGAAACTTAGTTGTTACTTCCCTGGATAGATAAGTCAGTTGACACATTCTTACTCTGTTTGTTTACTCTATTTTTTTGTTCGTTTGAGTCACCTCACAGACTCAATAAATACTTGTATTATTTAAGGATTTGGTGAAAAAAATCTCTTCCAGAAGATTCTATGAGAGGTTATTAATTCATTCACGTATTCAATCATTCAGCAAAGATCGACTGAGCCTTTACTAGTGTTAAAAGATAAACTGAGTTTAACTGAGCAAAAATTGATTTGATGGGGCAGCACCAAAACAGAAGTGGTCAGGAGCTCTCCACTGACGGCAGCTTAGGGAGAGACTTTTATAGTGAAAAGGCAGACGCAAAATAAGGAAATGATTGATTGGTTGTAGCTTCAGGCCTAGTTGGCTGTTTGGGATTGGTTGTCCTTAGGTTTCAACTTGGTGACCTTGAGGCCTTTACAGGCTTAGATTTTGTTTTGCTTATGTAGGCCACCAGGGCATTAAAGCCACCTCCATCTAAGGGCCTCCTTGTTTAATCAGTTCAACACTAGGTCTCAGGCACTGTTCTAGGCACTGGTGATATAGAAATAAAGGAAACAGACATGAATCCAGCTCTCACGCCCTTATATTCTAATGAGAGGAGATGGACATTTTGCACTTTTCAGCTTTACTGAGGAGTTATTGAGTCTCCTCATTTTGATTCTCAATTTCCTTTTTTATAAGCACAATCAAAATTTTTATAGTATGTTAGAAGTTCACACGTGCAAATTGGAAATAATAGAACAAGGTAAAATGTCATCAGACACCATCCTAACGATGCAGCACAGATTGGGACCGGCTTCCATAAACTGCACGGAATGTAGGCTTTGGTGTGATTTTCTCCGTCAGTCTCACAAGATTCCATGGAAATCAACTTTCCAATAGGACGTAAAAAGCAAACCAAACCAAACCAAACTAAGGCTGCCTTAAATGGCCAGGAGTCAGAGAATGTGATCTCTGCAGTGGAACTGCCGGCACGTATGCAGCATTTGTGTCCACCTGGAGGAGAGAGGAGAGACGGGGGCCGTTGTCTCCTTCCCCAACTGTGGGAATCAAGCCAGAGCATTTTAAATGGGGGGAACACTCTCCAAAAACTCAAAGTTGGTCACGCTGTGTTAGTAAATGTCCCATTTCAGTTCCGGATGTAAACCTGGACCCAGGAATGTGTGTGCTTCGTTTATTTGGTTTGGGGGGAGGAGAGACAAGGCAGAGCAAACAAAGTTCGGCCAAGCCAGAATGTCTTGCTCAGAAATGGGTAGAACAGGGCCCCAAACCCATAACCAAAGAATGCTGGACTCTTTCCCCAGCTGCAGAAAGGTTTTCGCATTTAAGCTTAGGAAGGTTTAAGGGAGGAATGTAAGGAGAGCGTTTCTGTAACCAGAGGAGGAGAACCTTCTATGTCTCCCAGCAGCACTTTGATTCCAGCGCCATCTGGCACCCATCCAAGGCAACCTGAACTTTCTGAGAAACTTGACTTCCTGTTCCCACCACCTCTGCGGACTGGAGAACTGGGGTGACTAAGGTGGGGAGTAGGGCTGCAGGTTAGTTTCAAAGCAGGAGGTGGGAACTCTGCTCCGACACGCTTAGCAAGTCTCCCGGCAGCAACTGTAAAAATGAAAGTTTGAGCTCTAGAAGCTTCGTTCTTTCAACAGCAAACTTCACTCACGCGATTCTTAAAGATCTTTGGGGAAGACTGTAAAACATAAAACTATCGACTTCTTAAAATCTACAGGGGGCCTTACCAGCACCTGGCTCAACTCATATTTTACAAAAAAAAAGCCACGCAGAGGTGAGAGCTATTAAGTGACATTGGTGGGGGGCGGAGGGGAATGGGAACAGGTTCTAGGCTTCCTGACTCTGAAAGTGCTGCAGTTTCCTCCAAGGATTATAGAAAAGTGCGATTCCAAATAGGAGGCCTTGGTGAGTTTTACCATATGTAAGTTATACGTCACCACCTGACTTAAAAAAAAAAAAAAGAAGTGTATGTTATCCAGGCCTCCCCTCGAACCTGAGTCTGTTTGACCCAGAGCCTGCGTGTTCCTGCGTTTTGCCTCTCAGTAGCATTGCTGTCACTGCAGTGAACCTACAATCCTTTTGGGGTTTTTGTTTGAGGAGGAAGCTGATGATTGACGGGGATATACAGGACGAAGGCATTAACCATGGCAATTCGCAAGATAAGCTTGCTGAGTCCTGAGCCGGACAGGTCAAGAGCTGCTAGAGCACTGTGTGAATTTCACTTCCCCATGATATTAATCAGTCTTCGCCTAGAGGGGCCCTTATATCCGGGCCACTCCCTGCTTGGGGTTCAGGATAGAAAAACAAAACAGGGCTGGCCGCATGATGGGAAAGGAACATTGGGTATTCTTGTTCGCTTCCTGGTCAATTACAAAGTGTTAATGACATTCAAAGGAAACCTGTCTCCCTCAGTGATCTACAAATAAGGAAGGGCAACAGAAGGTGAGCCAAAGAAAAGACAGGGTCCTCCAGGGAAATGCAGAGCAAAACCAGTCAGCCCCAATAATCACCAGAGGGAAAAGCATCCTAATTTACAAAGGAAATAGACATCCCAGTAAATTGGAAAAGCAGCACAGGCTGAAATCAGGTGGGACCGAGAGCTCTTAAACTAACCGTAGCTGCTTTTTAAACCTCAAGGATTTGTTACTGAGAACCATTTCTCAAACGAGGTGATAGAATGAATGGTAGTCTCCTTCTTAACATCCATAGTAAACAAGTAAACATGCAATACAAATAATGTATGTAAGAGGAGTTAGGAACAAGAGGAGAACAGATAGAGACAATAAAGCTTTTTAACTTTGAATGGTAACAGAAAACGTTCTTTGATAACATTCTTTAGGAAGGTCAACATAAAATTTTGTTTTGTTCCTTATGAACACTTTTTTTAAAAAATATTTATTTATTTTGGTTGTGCTGGGTCTCATTTGTGGCAGCCGGGCTCCTTGGTTGTGGCTTGAGGGCTCCTTAGTTGTCGCTCACCAGATCCTTAGTTGTGGCACGTGGGCTCCTCGGTTGCAGCACGCAGGCTCCTTAGTTGTGGCATGCGAACTCTTAGTTGCGGCCTGCATGTGGGATCTAGTTCCCTGACCAGGGATCGAACCTGGGCCCCCTGCATTGGGAGCTCGGAGTCTTAACCACTGTGCCACCAGGGAAGTCCCCCTTATGAACATTCTTGATGAATTTGGCTCGGGTGGTTAAAATGATATTAAATTCAAGATAGCAAATTTTTCCTTTGAGAGCATAGGCTTGCTGGTCAGGATCAATTAATTTTGATCCTTCCTAGAGTTCTGGTTTTTATCGGCTATAAGTCTTGGCTTTCTGGGGGCTGAATCTTTTTGCTCCCCAGCACTCTGAACCGACCTCCACTCCCAGCCAGTACTGCAATAGCTGAGCGGATGGCTTCCACAACTTCTGTATTTCCCTTTTGGAAATTGCTGTGTATTTGATGATACCTATTCAATAGCTCTCCAGTCTCTTTTAAGAATTGTTCATTTGTTTTCTCTTTTCTGCTGCTTTAGCCTTTCTCATCTCCACTTTGCTCTGTGGGCGTTTTTGCATGTTAGATGGCTTCTTTAAACACAGGATCGGGACGTCCCTGGTGGTCCAGTGGTTAAGGCTCTGCGCTCCCAATGCAGGGGGCCCGGGTTCAATCCCTGGTCAGGGAACTAGGTCCCACATGCCACAACTAAAAGATCCCACATGCCACAACAAAGATCCCGCATGCTGCAATTAAGACCCGGTGCAGCCAAATAAATAAATAAATAAATATTAAATAAATAAATAAATAAACACAGGATCAAGATATGTTCCAGGAAAAAAAAAAAAAAAAAGATATGTTCCAGGGATGTCTTAGGCAACAATTTCTGGACATTCAAGTTCATGAAAAGAGGGGTCAAAAGATTATGAAGGGTGTTCAGCATGACAGTGGGATGAATGAAAATAATCACCTGGTTTGAGGCCTGGTTGCTTTAAGGTATCTTTAAGGATATATTAATTCTCTGCTTTTAGAAATTCTCTACTTCTAGAAATGATTCACAAATCTTGGGAGGGCTTGAGTACCAGGTTGGAGGACCTGACACAGACTCAGGGCGCTTCATTTTGTCCTTTCCGACTTCGTTCACTCATTCCGGGCGTGACATGATTCTCTAGTGAATCTGCGAAGCTGAAGACTTGCCCAACCAATGGCTTGCAGGGGCTTGGAGCAGGCAGAATGTTCTAGGAGACGTGCTCTCTGTCTGTTTGCAACTCGGGTTTGCTTCAGCCTGGTGATGAGTTTACCATGATATGAACTGCATCGCTTCAGGAGGAAACAAAGAACAGGAAACCACAACAGGGGCACCCAGAGCTCACCTTTCGCCCTGCCTGTCTCCTGGGCACGTCTCCTTCACCTGCTCTGCCACTGAGGCGCCCTTCCCCAACCCGTGCTGAACCTCTGCCTGCACCCTCACTGGAGCCCGGAGAGCACAGCCGCAGGGCTCTGGTGGCTGAGGGTGCCCCCCCCCCCCCCCCCCCCACCGCATCTCATGTCATGCAGGAAGAAGCAACCAGCCTGAGGCCCCTTAGCTGCAGACGTAAACCCATTTCTTCTGCTAAGAAACTCTCAAAATCCTTTTCCACCTTCTAGACCAGCAATGCTAAGGATGGATTTGAATCTATCCAGGCCTTTTGTACTCCACTGGGCAAAGTGTCTGTTCTGCCTGAAATGATGGGCTCGGAAATGTGAGAGTGCCTAGCCCCAGAGGTCAGGAACGATCATGTCTACGGCTCTTTCCCCATCTCCATGTGGGTCCCCAAGACTGCGCCTGTGCCTCCTTTGTCACTGTCTGCTCCTAGCACTCGGAACCCCTTGCTCATGCCAGAAAAGCCCCACTCCCGTGGCAACATAGGTTCCAGCCCTAAGCACAGGCACAGTGACACCCTGCGAAGTTCTGCCCCAACCTGAAACTCAACCTCTACACTTTTGTGTCAAGATTTGTCTCGACAGGATCATTTCCATTGCTGGGTTGGAAGCCATCTTCCCCCTTCAAGTCAGCCCACGTTTATATGCGGGAGTTCTCAGTAACCCGAAGGGAAGCCCAGCCTCCTGACACTAAACCCCACCAGCTCGTCCCATTTCCCCACCATCCACTTGACGCCCCAATTAGCCATTGAGACATCTTGGACAATTTTAAGCCATAATGGCCTCAGGTTTCCCTCTGTTTCAAGCTACAGATGTGGAACAGTTAAGAAAGAAGAAAAATCTTGCTGATTGCTTTGTGCAACCATTCTTACTATTTTATAGCCCATATGGAGAAATACAATTTACAAATGCCTCATCAAGGAGTTTGGCTGAAAATGGTATTCCAGGCCTGTTCTGTAATCAGAAAAACACGCACACACACCAACGAGCGGTATTCAGCTAAGAATTCAATGCCAGCTCATTTTTTCTTTAAAGGAATGTCACATCAAGGAAGAATTCTCTGCCACAAAGCAGGATGAGATGTCAGGTGGAGACAAATGAGGATTACAGAGCTACTTCTCCGGCACAACCACCTAGAAACAACCAAAAGAAGGATTCTGCAGTGTTTGACAGGCGCAAAGCCTTTTTTTTAAGAACTCCAAGTGTCCAAGCTAGAAAACCCTGAAGAAATTCTCATTTCTCGGCTGGGGCAATTTATCTCTTTTCTCAGCTGGAGTATTTGTGAGCTGTCTCTCAGAAAGAAACAACTCAATATGAAAATCTTTAAGCCTTTGTAAAGGGAGGAAGTGTATTTGAGGCAACGCTGGCTTAAGGAAGCTAAAACACTTGAAAATGCATTTTTCACATAGGTTTTGTGAACTAACCAAAGCGTTTAGGACGCACATGGTCACTTCAATTTTTTTTTTTCCACTAGAGGTTATCTGCAAAGACCACAGGAAATGTTTAAGCAAATTTAAAGGCTATTTCTCAAGAGTTATTAGAATAAGTACAGTAATTTAGTGACTTGGTTTCTAACAACTCAAGGCCTGACTCCTCCCACGCCCAACATCGTTCTCCACATGGTTATGTCAATTGGCCAACAGATAATAATAATGCTGGCTAACAAGTTAGGAATGGCTTTTTAACATGTTCACTCTTTTATCGCACTCATTGAGAATGAACTTTAAAAAATGTACAACTTGGATTAGTAGACGGACAGAGGGACAGACGGATGGATGGATAAGCCAGTATAGCAAAATGTCAACGGTGGAATCTGGGTGGTGGGAACATGGGTATTCCCTATAAAATTCTTTCCACCTGGTATTATGTTTGAAATTTTTAATAAGAAATGTTAGAAAAAACCTACCGCTCATTTTGAGAACATCTAGAAGTCTTAGATGTGCCTGTGGGGCTAAAGGCTGGGAACATCCGTGCTCTGTAGCCTGAATTAGTGATTTAAGCTCTGATGGCTAAGCAAGCATTGCCGATTTATCTTACGGGGCTGGTAGTGCAGGAGATGGAGGTCTCACTCCCAATAATCCTCTTGGTGCTTGAGTGTTTCATGTTCATTTAAATTTCCGCATTTTCTCCAATTCTTAGACTCTTGGCAAAAGTTGTGTTTTTTGTTTGTTTGTTTGTTTTTACCAAGTCTTTCTTTTTTCCCCCCGAAAGCAAAACTTTTTATTGAAGTAGAGTTGATTTACAATGTTGTGTTAGTTTCAGGTGTACAGCAAATTGGTTCAGTTATACATATATACGTATACCTGCGTCAATATAGTGTGTGTGTGTGTTCTTTTTCTGATTCTTTTCCATTATAGGTTATTACAAGATACTAAATATAGTTCCCTGTGCTATAAGCAGGTCCTTGTTTATTTTATGTATAGTAGTGTGTATCTGTTCATCTCAAACTCCTAATTTATCCCTCCCCACCTTGGCAAAAGTTTTTACTGGAATGCCACAGCACATTTTAGGCTCTGGCTGTTTAAGGGTAAATGTCTGCATTCATCTCTTTCAGAAAGCCTCCTCTCCCTGACACCCCTCCCCGACTGATGCCCCTCTTCTGTGTGCTCCTTTGTGCAAGCTCTGCCAGGGCCCTTCTCAGTGGGCTTTTCAGGAGTCTCTCCAGCTAGTAGATTAGAATTCCCTGGAGGGCAAGAACAGTCTTGGTCAACTTTGCTTCTCCAGCACTCAGTGCACGGCTGGCCCATCGTGGGCCATCAGCAAATGCTGCCTTTGTCTGTAGGCGGATGAGTGCTGTGTATTCATATAGGGGCGCAGGCCCAGGCTTTCCCATCAAATGGCAGAGTTAACTCACCCAGTCCTGAGAATGACACGTCTGCTTAGAGCAGAGGGTCCCCACGTCGCTGTCCCCTGGAATCGCTGGGGGAATGCCACATCACACTGCTGCCTCCGTCCTACCTGCTGAGTTTCTGATTAACTGAGCTGGCATGTTTCCTGGGCCTCAGGACGTTAAAATCTCCCCAGGGACAGAAATGGGCCGGCTGCACCGAGAACCCCTGGGTTGGGGCTTTTGGGGCTACCAGATAGTTTCACTTACTCTCTGTCGTTTGATTCTCGGGACGGTCTAACAGGTCACCAGGGCAGTGGTTCCCAACTGGGGCCGATTTTGCCCTCCAGCGGACAGATGTCAGTGTCTGGAGGCTTCTTTGGGTGTCACATCTGCGAGTGAGGGCACCTAGCGGGTAGAGCCCAGGGACGCTGCTAAGCATCCTACAGTACACAGGACCGTCCCCCTCTAAGGATGACCCGGCCCAGATGCCACTAGGGGCTGAGATGGAACCACGCTGGTCTATGGTAACCTGCGTCCAGCTCAGGCATCTTCGACTCATGTCTTTGCTGTTACTCCTCCGCTCACGCCGTGCCCCTGCCCCAGATAAGACAGACAACTGCGCAGCTGTTGGTTCCAAAGTATGTCTGAGTCAACTGTTGATGTTACAGGTGGGATTGTCTCCAGCGAATGAGCGAGCTGACACGTGACGCGTGTGCCCTTTGTGCCAGGCCCTTCCTCCCAGGGCCATCTGCTTCTCCTGGGAGCCAGAGGTTCTAAATGCAAAAGCTCAATTCATTCCACACGTCACACGTTTAATGAAGGGTGTGAGCTCCACGTTTTAAAGACAACAAGTTGCCTCCGCTCCCCAGTAGGTCTGTGTTGTCTTAGTATAAAATGAATAATCTGCCGTGTTTCAAAAACCCCTTTGTTTGAGAAACTCGGGCCTAAAACATTCTTCATCTTCCCTGCTCTCGCGGAATGGAATTGAGGTGCCATATAAGCCTAATCGTCAGCAAGGCACACTGATGCCCCTTCCTTGTAATCCCACCCTCCTCCATCCCACTAGGAATCCAAAAAATGCCTTTTAGGGCAAAGTCTAAATCACTTTTGCATTTTCGGAGCCACTTCTTGTCTTTACTATCATGGACAATTGAGGTGACTGTGCTAATGGCAACTTCTGAATAATCTGATGAGAGGTCTATTAATACAGTGTTAAATGTCACAGTTAAAATAGAAGGTACAGTACTTACGGCTGTATCGCCGGACCTAGCACAATTCCTGACATAAGGTTTACGCTTAATAAGTGTTGGCTGGATGAAACAGTGAAGTAATTGAATGAAACAGACGCAACAAGTTCAAGTGATGTATAGAATGGAATAGCCAGAGTTTTTGTTTGAGATTGATGCCTTCTCTAGTGGTTGCAGAAAGAGGTGATAGCTGGCTTTCATTTTATTATTAAAGCATGAATAAAGCATATCAATATTAATTTTCTCAGGGAACCCTTAGCATTGTTGGTGGGAATGTAAGTTGGTGCATCCATTATGGAAACAGTCTAGAGATTCCTCAAAAAATTAAACATAGAACTAACATATGATCCAGCAATCCCGTTTCTGGCTGTTTAGCCAAAGGAAATGAAATAAGACTCTGGAAGAGATATCTGCACCCCATGTTCATTGCAGCGCAATTCAGAATAGCCGAGAAGTGGAAACAATCTAAATGTCCATTGATGGACAAATGGATAAACAAAAAATGTGATGTATATATATTCATATATATGAATATATATATGAATATTATTCAGCCTTAAAAAAGAAGGAAATCGTGCCATTTGCGACAACGTGGATGAAACTAGAGGACATAATGTTAAGTGAGATAAGCCAGACACAGAAAGATAAATACTGCATGATCTCACTTACATATGGAATCTAAAAAAGTTAAACTTATAGAAGCAGAGAGTAGAATGGTAGCTGCCAGGGGATGGGTGTTAGGAGAAAGGAGGAGATGTAGGTCAAAGGGTGCAAAGTTTCAGTTATGTAGGATGAATAAGTTCTGAGGATCTAATGTACAGCTTGGTGACCATAGTTAATAATACTGTATTGTATACTTATAACTTGCTGCGTAGATCTCAATTGTTTTCAACACAAAAAACAAAGAAAAAAAAACCACAGTAGTAACTGTGAGGTGATGGAAATATTAA
The DNA here is from genome assembly GCF_028023285.1 of Balaenoptera ricei. Classification (NCBI taxonomy): domain Eukaryota; kingdom Metazoa; phylum Chordata; class Mammalia; order Artiodactyla; family Balaenopteridae; genus Balaenoptera; species Balaenoptera ricei. Next base: position 10,420,659 of record NC_082660.1, read on the forward strand.
TTAGCTTGATGTGGCAATCATTTCACACTGTATATGTATATCAAAACATCATATTGTATTCCTTAATATATACAATTTTTATTTGTCAGTTATAAAGCTGGAAAAAAAAGAAATGACTTACAGCATCATCAGAATGCTGATTTACTTCTGTCATTAATAAATTATTTTAATATATTAAAAAATGATTTTCTCATCCTGATATCAGTATCTCAGTGTCACCAAATATTATATGATGTGAATGAATATAATCCTGATATTCATATTAACATTTCCTTTTGGCAGACATTCATTACATTTTTCTTTAAAAGAAGGATAAACAGTTTAAAACAGGAAATATCTGACATGATTAGGTTTTTTTAAAAGAACTTTTGTGCTTTTATGAACATCTGACAAACATCCCCAGGAGCGATTTTTCCATTAGGCACAGAGCTGAGGGCCCACAAAATAATTTCAGTTTCTTCTAAAAATCAGAAGGAAAAAAATTAATATAATCCAGCCTGGATTGTACTTGCCTTCATACCAACGTAGTCATAAAATATAATTTTTAATATTTTTTTTGTTGAGGAAGGAGTTTGTGAAGGGCCACGTGCCTACAGCCCATGAAAGTTGTCCGGTGGTCTGGGATATCACCTCCCTACACTCCAGTACTCTACTCTTTTCAAGTAAAACGTTGTTTTTCTCACTAGCTTCTGATTTCCGTTTTTCAGAGAGTTTCATTCGATTGTCTGAATGACTATCTGGGTCTTTCAGTGGAGGGTGATTGACAGCTGAGGACATTTACATCCATGTGATTGACAGCTGAGGATATTTACATCCATGGACTGGCTCAGGGAGTGGGGGAGGGAAGAGGCAATATATGAAGTGGGAATATACCTGTGGGAAGCATGCAGTCTTAGCCGGAGGTAACTCCTGGAGGAGACAGTATGTCTCTCACAAAAAGCAAAGCCCTTACCTTGGAATGCACTCTTTTTCCCAGGCCTGAGGAATGTAAAAGAGATTAGCAAAGCTATCTCAAGCCAGGAGACCTCAGGGACCTGAGAGTCCTGGTTTTTCCTTATGGCTTGGGGGCTGTGTGTGTGTCTGGTTAGGGGAAGATAATGTTCAAGGATAGTCGTTGTAAACATGTTGACGTCCATGGTGGTGAATGAACTGAGTCGATAAGCAATTCTGTGGGTTCATTGTCTAATAATGAGTTCCTCTTCTGTCTGTATAAGATTCAGCAGATTCTAAATAAAGTGCCTTGCAACCATCAGTTGTCTTGGTCCTTCTGACCCCATACTCACGGGGCTATTCAGTCCCTTACCCCTCTCCATCGGGACCTGGAAGACCCCCTGCGGTGGCTGGACCGTCGCATATACCAGCTTGCAGGGCAAAGGTGAGGGGTCAAAGATGACTCCATGATTCTCAGCTCGGGGATGGGGGTAGATGAAGGTGCAGTTATCTAAGAGATCTCAAATACCATGAGAGAGGAGATGGTTGATAGATGTCAGGGAGAATGAGCTGGAAAATGGCTAAGGCTGACCCTGGCAGAGATGGAGGAAAAGGAAGCAGCACTACAGATCATGACGCAGCAGCCAGAGGCGGGAGGACAAGCCAGAGAGCTGGGTCCAGAGTTCTAGAGAGGACTGAGTTCTAAGAGTTACAGAGAGGTCAGTCAATTCAAAGACCTCAGAGAGGTCAAGGAGGTTGAGGCTTGGATGGCCACCCCCAGCTTTGACCATCCGGAGGTCACCAGAGGTCTTTGCTTGGTAGTTTCTGAAGGGCTGTGTAGGTAGTAGTCAGATTGCAGTGGATAGATGATACCGAGAAAGAGAGGGGAAGAGAGTTCCTCCCTCTAGGGCCAGGACAGTTTGGAAAAGAAGCCAGTGCCAGGGAGGAAGAGAGCATTGCTGGTGTTTTAACTTCTGTCTCTCAAAAGTACACTTTAACAGAGAGAATGAAGTATCAATGTAATCATCTAGATCAGGGGTCAGCAAGCTATGGCTCAGAGACCAACTCCAGCCTGCCGCCACCTATGTTTGTAAATAAAGTTTTATTGGAACACAGCCATGCCCATTTGTTTATGTATTGTCTGTGGCTGCTTTTGTGGTACCAGGGCAGAGTGGAGTAGTTGCGACAGAGGCCGTCTGGCCCGCAAAACTGAAAATGTTTACCATCAGGCCCTTTACAGAAAGTTCGTCAACCCCTGTTCTAGGTCAACTTCCTCGATGTAAAGATGAAGAAACAGACCCTCCATTATATTTCTATACCCATCTGCTGTCTTGTTCTGACAAAGCAGAAATGCCTCCTGGAGTGATTGATTACCTAGTACAGCCCTCATCATCCACTGAATTTCCACTCTCACTGAGGCAGATTTTCCTTCCCATTCTAGCGACAAATGGAAACTAGAGCCAAAGCCATGTCTGGCCTCTGTATGGGCCTCATTTCAGGAATGTTTCTTGGGTACATTAATGAGCAGAAGTGTCTTAGCTTCAGAGCTGTTTCTGAAAACGTGGAGATTTAAGTGAAAAGGAAATACTTTTGTTTCTGCCTCCATCATTTAGTGTGAATCAGAGTTAACAGCTCACAGTCAGGTTGCCAGTTCACAAGAAAGGATGAGGTTGCCAGAAAATCAAAATCACACAGTTTCCTGTTTCTGAAGATGATTTCAACAATGTCACTGAGGGTTTCAAAGACAACAGTGGCTGTTTGCCAGAGCCAGACCAGCTCCAATGGCCTTTGTTTGCATTATTGTTTGATGGGTCAACGCACCCGCATCATTGTGTTCCTCTGTCTGCTCCCCACCCCCACTATTTTTTTGTTATGCATTAAATTTCCTGCTGAAAATTAAATTTCCCAATTTCCTCTTTGTTGATCCAAGCAACAGATTATAGAGAAATTAGAAACGATTTGAGACACTCAGGGATTTTTTGAGCTTGCAATTGGCTATACACAAAGATGGTGGAACAGTAGTTTTGAAAAAGGAAAGATTTTTTTTTTTTTTTAAATAAATTTATTTATTTATTTTTGGCTGCGTTGGGTCTTTGTGGCTGCGCGCGGGCTTTCTGTAGTTGTGGTGAGCGGGGGCTACTCTTCGTTGCTTGCACGGACTTCTCATTGCGGTGGCTTCTCTTGTTGCAGAGCATGGGCTCTAGGCGTGCGGGCTTCATTAGTTGTAGCACGCAGGCTCAGTAGTTGTGGCTCGCGGGCTCTAGAGTGCAGGCTCAGTACTTGTGGCGCACGGGCTTAGTTGCTCCGCGGCATGTGGGATCTTCCTGGACCAGGGCTCGAACCCGCGTCCCCTACATTGGCAGGCGGATTCTTAACCACTGCACCACCAGGGAAGCCCAGGAAGGATATTTATACTGATTTTTCAATCAATATTTACATATCTTGGCATCACAATTCCTCCCATTCACCCCATTTGAACAGGGAAAGGTGCCTCTTCTTGGCGCTGTAATCTACTTCTTCCATCATCTTCCTCCCTGCTCATCCCCACACATCCCCCACACTATTTTAAAATTATGGTACTGGACCCATGTAGGCCCTGTCATGGAGGCTCCAAGGCCAAAGCCATGCTCCCAGGCTACCTAGCATGTCATTGCCATCTACACTCACAGCTTCAGCTTTGGCATGGTTGAAAATTCTTCCAAGTAATGTGTAAGAGGGACAGTTTTTTTTTTTTTTTCTGGGGTGAGGCTGCTATACCAACCCAGAGGGACACGGTAGATTTTTGATGACATCTTTCAGTACAGAATGTGCGTAGGGCAGCCATGGAAGGATTGGAAGACTCGCTGACCAGAGGGGCCCCCAAGATTACTTTATGTGAATTCAAACTGCTAAAGAAACGATGAAATTGTCCCAGTGTCCTGAGCTTTGGGTTCAGATCCATGGGACCATGATAGACTTGAATGGTTGGACCTCTGACCACCGCAAATGAAAATCAGACTCGAAGAAGGTTAAGAGGTTCTAGAGTCTCTTTGGGAAGTAGGGACTTTAGGCCTGGATCCAGTGCCTTGAAGGTTTCCCTTGGGCACCATTTTGCATATGGTGACCACATTGTCTGAATTAAATGCAGGAGGCATGAACAAATATCCATAGACATGAACAAATATCCGTAGAGTATCTGAAGCACTATTGCCTCCAAACCAAGATGACTTTTTCCAGGCTACATGGCATTTCTGTAATTTGTCACTCTCAAGTCTCCTATGAGAGGAGTGTTTTCTTGGGCCTGGTCATCCCAGTCTAGGTTGACGATCAAGATCCATGCACCTCAGAAACAAGATCCAGGGTCTGTGATGTCACACAGGTGGCCTCAAGGGGAGGACAGAGTGCCCTAGCCATCTCGCTCTAGGGTAAAGGCATGCAACCCCCGTACTGCAATGAAGTGGCCTCCTATCTGAAAGTCATTGAGCTTGAGCTGAAATAGAATGATTGCCAGAGTTATGGCTCAGCCTCCTCGTTCCTTGCTAAATATCCATCAACCAGAATATAAGTAATCATTTATCGGCCCCCAGTGACATTTTAGTTAAGAAAATTTTTCTGTGTTTACCTAAGGCCATCCCAGAAATGGTTTTTGAAAAGTGCTTTATTCATAGACATTTGCTGTCCTCTTTATGATTTAAAATAATTGATCATTAGTCATTTAGACTTAATCAGTGTTTAGTATTGAACCGTCTCTGAAGCACCAGTGTTCTCTGTTCAAATTTCAGGTGAGTCAGGATTCATCAACACACTTGAACTTTGAACCTATATGAGTTCATGAATGCAAAAGGAACTGTGACGCAGAGATAATCTTCAGCCATTAGCGTTCACCATAGCAATTACTGGGATAATCTTTCTTTATTAATTTAATTTTTATTTTGTATTATAGTTGATTTACAATGTTGTGTTAGTTTCAGGTGTACAGCAAAGTGATTCAGTTATACATATGTACATATATCCATTCTTTTTCAGATTATTTTCCCATATAGGTTATTACAGAATATTGAGTAGAGTTCCCTGTGCTATACAGTAGATCCTTGTTGATTATCTCTTTTATATATACTAGTGTGTATATGTTAATCCCAAATTTCTAATTTATCCCTCCCCCCCACCTTTCCCCTTTGGTATGTGATAATCTTTTTTTTTTTTTTTTCAAAATTAAATTTATTTTGATTTGTTAATGTCTTTATATAATTTTATATGTTATACATATAGATGCAATATATAATTTTATATAAATGTGATCATAATCTGCAAGTTTATTTTTCCCTGTTTCTTTTTTTTTTTTAAACATCTTTATTGAAGTATAATTGCTTCACAATGGTGTGTTAGTTTCTGCTTTATAACAAAGTGAATCAGCTACACATATACACACGTTCCCACATCTCCTCCCTCCTGCATCTCCCTCCCTCCCACCCTCCCCATCCCACCCCCCCAGGCGGTCACAAAGCACTGAGCTGATCTCCCTGTGCTATGCAGCTGCTTCCCACTAGCTATCTATTTTACATTTGGTAGTGTATATATGTCCATGACACTCTCTCACCCTGTCACATCTCACCCCTCCCCCTCCCCATATCCTCAAGTCCATTCTTTAGTAGGTCTGTGTCTTTATTCCCATCTTGCCACTAGGTCCTTCATGGCCTTTTTTTTCTTTTCCTTAGATTCCATATATATGTGTTAGCATACTGTATTTGTTTTTCTCTTTCTGACTTACTTCACTCTGTATGACAGACTCTAACTCCATCCACCTCGTTACAAATACCTCCATTTCATTTCTTTTTATGGCTGAGTAATATTCCACCGTATATATGTGCCACATCTTCTCTATCCATTCATCCGATGACGGACACTTAGGTTGCTTCCATGTCCTGGCCACCGCAAATAGAGCTGCAGTGAACACTTTGGTACATGACTCTTTTTGAATTATGGTTTTCTCAGGGTATATGCCCAGTAGTGGGATTGCTGGGTCGTATGGTAGTTCTATTTTCAGTTTTTTAAGGAACCTCCACACTGTTCTCCACAGTGGCTGTATCAATTTACATTCCCACCAACAGTACAAGAGTGTTCCCTTTTCTCCACACCCTCTCCAGCACTTATTGTTTCTAGATTTTTTGATGATGGCCATTCTGACCGGTGCGAGATGACACCTCATTGTAGCCTTGATTTGCATTTCTCTAATGACTAATGATGTTGAGCATTCTTTCATGTGTCCGTTGGCCATCTGTATATCTTCTTTGGAGAAATGTCCATTCAGGTCCCCTGCCCATCTTTGGATTGGGTTGTTTGTTTTTTTGTTATTGAGCTGCATGAGCTGCCTGTAAATCCTGGAGATTAATCCCCTGTCAGCTGGTATGTGATAATCTTAAAACATCATAGAGAGGACCTTCAAGATGGCAGAGGAGTAAGACATGGAGATCACCTTCCTCCCCGAAAATACATAAAAAATACATCTACATGTGGAACAACTCCTACAGAACAGCTGCTGAACGCTAGCAGAAGACCTCAGACTTCCCAAAAGGCAAAAAACTCCCCACATAACTGGGTAGGACAAAAGAAAAAAGAAACAACAGAGACAAAAGAATAGGGACGGGACCTGCACCTCTGAGAGGGAGCTGAGAAGGAGGAAAAGTTTCCACACAGTAGGAAGCCCCTTCACTGGCGGAGACCGGGGGTGGTGGGGGGGAAGCTTCGGAGCCACAGAGGAGAGCACAGCAACCCAGGTGCGGAGGGCAAAGCGGAGAGATTCCCGCACAGAGGATCAGTGCCGACCGGCACTCACCAGGCCAAGAGGCTTGTCTGCTCACCTGCTGGGGCGGGTGGTGGCTGGGAGCTGAGGCTCAGGCTTCAGAGTTCAGATCCCAGGGAGAGGACTGGGGTTGGCTGCATGAACACAGCCTGAAGGGGGCTAGTGCACCACAGCTAACCAGGAGGGAGTCCAGGAAAATATCTGGAACTGCCTAAGAGTCAAGAGACCATTGTTTTGGCGTGCGCTAGGAGAGGAGATTCAGAACACCGCCTAAATGAGCTTCAGAGATGAGCACAGACACCAGGGATGGGCATAAAATGCTAAGGCTGCTGCTGCAGCCACCAAGAAGCCTGTGTGCAAGCACAGGTCACTATCCACACCTCCCCTCCCGGGAGGCTGTGCAGCCCACCGCTGCCAGGGTCCCGTGATCCAGGGAAAATTTCCCCAGGAGAACACATGGCACGCCTCAGGCTGTTGCAATGTCACACTGGCCTCTGCCGCTACAGGCTCACCCAGCATTCCATACCCCTCCCTCCCCCTAGCCTGAGTGAGCCAGAGCCCCCTAATCAGCTGCTACTTTAACCCCCTCCTGTCTGGGTGAAGAACAGACACCAGAGGGTGACCTACATGTAGAGGAGGGGCCGAATCCAAAACTGAACCCCAGGAGCTGTGCGAACAAAGAAGACAAAGGGAAATTCCTCCATGCAGCCTCAGGAGCCTCGGATTAAATCTCCACAATCAACTCGATGTACCCTGTGTCTGTGGAATACCTGAATAGACAACGAATCATCCCAAAACTGAGGCGGTGGACTTTGGGGGCAACTGCAGACTTGCGGTTTGCTGTATGCGACTGACTAGTTTCTGATTTTTGTGTTTATCTCAGTATAGTTTTTAGCGCTTGTTATCATTGGTGGATTTGTTTATTGGTTTGGTTGCTCTCTTCATTTTATTTTTTATTACTTAAAAATTTTTTTAATAATATATTTTTTAATTTAATAAATTTATTTCATTTTATTTTTCTTTCTCTCTTTTTATTCTGCCTTTTCTTCTGAGCCGTGTGGCTGACAGGGTCTTGGTGCTCTGGCCGGGTGTCAGGCCTGAGACTCTGAGGTGGGAGAGCCAAGTTCAGGACACTGGACCACCAGAGACCTCCCAGCCCCACGTAATATCAATCGGCGAAAGCTCTCCCAGAGACCTCCGTCTCAATGCTAAGACCTAGCTCCACTCAATGACCAGCAAGCTCCAGTGCTGGACACCCTATGCCAAACAACTAGCAAGACAAAAACACAACCCCACCCATGAGCAGAGAGGCTGCCTAAAATCATAATAAGTTCACAGACACTCCAAAACACACCACCGGACACAGTCCTGCCCACCAGAAAGAAAAGATGCAGCCTCATCCACCAGAACACAGGCACTAGTCCCCTCCACCAGGAAGCCTACACAACCCACTGAACCAACCTCACCCACTGGGGAGAGACAGCAAAAACAACGGGAACTACGAACCTGCAGCCTACAAAAAGGAGACCCCAAGCACAGTAAGTTAAGCAAAATGAGAAGACAGAGAAATACACAGCACATGAAGGAGCAGGGTAAAAACCCACCAGACCAAACAAGTGAAGAGGAAACAGGCAGTCTACCTGAAAAATAATTCAGAGTAATGAGAGTAAAGATGATCCAAAATCTTGGAAATAGAATGGAGAAAATACAAGAAACGTTTAACAAGGACCTAGAAGAACGAAAGAGCAAACAAACAATGATGAACAACACAATAAATGAAATTAAAAATTCTCTAGAAGGAATCAATAGCAGAATAACTGAGGCAGAAGAATGGATAAGTGACCTGGAAGATAAAATAGTGGAAATAACTACTGCAGAGCAGAATAAAGAAAAAAGAATGAAAAGAATTGCAGACCATCTCAGAGACCTCTGGGACAACATTAAACGCACCAACATTCGAATTATAGGGGTCTGAGAAGAAGAGAAAAAGAAAGGGACTGAGAAAATATTTGAAGAGATTATAGTTGAAAACTTCCCTAATGTGGGAAAGGAAATAGTCAATCAAGTCCAGGAAGCACAGAGAGTTCCATACAGGATAAATCCAAGGAGAAACATGCCAAGACACATTAATCAAACTATCAAAAATTAAATACAAAGAAAAAATATTAAAAGCAGCAAGGGAAAAGCAACAAATAATGTACAAGGGAATCTCCATAAGGTTAACAGCTGATCTTTCAGCAGAAACTCTGCAAGCCAGAAGGGAGTGGCAGGACATATTTAAAGTGATGAAAGGGAAAAACCTACAACCAAGATTACTCTACCCAGCAAGGATCTCATTCAGATTTGATGGAGAAATTAAAACCTTTACAGACAAGCAAAAGCTAAGAGAATTCAGCACCACCAAACCAGCTTTACAACAAATGCTAAAAGAACTTCTCTAGGCAGGAAACACAAGAGAAGGAAAAGACCTACATTAGACCAGATGGACTTAATTGATATTTATAGGACATTCCATCCAAAAACAACAATACACTTTCTTCTCAAGTGCTCATTGAACATTCTCCAGGATAGATCATATCTTGGGTCATAAATCAAGCCTTGGAAAATTTAAGAAAATTGAAATCATATCAAGTATCTTTTCCAACCACAGTGCTCTGAGACTAGATATCAATTACAGAAAAAAAACTGTAAAAAATACAAACACATGGAGGCTAAACAATACACTGCTAAATAACCAAGAGATCACTGAAGAAATCAAAGAGGAAATCAAAAAATACCTAGAAACAAATGATAATGAAAACACAACGACCCAAAACCTATGGAATGCAGCAAAAGCAGTTCTAAGAGGGAAGTTTATAGCAATACAGTCCTACCTCAAGAAACAAGAAAAATCTCAAACAACCTAACCTTACACCTAAAGCAATTAGAGAAAGAAGAACAAAAAAACCCCAAAGTTAGCAGAAGGAAAGAAATCACAAAGATCAGAGCAGAAATAAATGAAAAAGAAATGAAGGAAACAATTGCAAAGATCAATAAAACTAAAAGCTGGTTCTTTGAGAAGATAAACAAAATTGATAAACCATTAGCCAGACTCATCAAGAAAAAAAGGGAGAAGATTCAAATCAACAGAATTAGAAATAAAAAAGGAGAAGTAACAACTGACACAGCAGAAATACAAAGGATCATGAGAGATTACTACAAGCAACTTTATGCCAATAAAATGGACAACCTGGAAGAAATGGACAAATTCTTAGAAAAACGCAACCTTCCGAGACTGAACCAGGAAGAAATAGAAAATATAAACAGACCAATCACAAGCACTGAAATTGAGACTGTGATTAAAAATCTTCCAACAAACAAAAGCCCAGGACCAGATGGCTTCACAGGCGAATTCCATCAAACATTTAGAGAAGAGCTAACACCTATCCTTCTCAAACTCTTCCAAAATATTGCAGAGGGAGGAACAGTCCCCAACTCATTCTACGAGGCCACCATCACCCTGATACCAAAACCAGACAAAGATGTCACAAAGAAAGAAAACTCTCAGGCCAATATCACTGATGAACATAGATGCAAAAATCCTCAACAAAATACTAGCAAATAGAATCCAGCAGCACATTAAAAGGATCATACACCATGATCAAGTGGGGTTTATCCCAGGAATGCAAGGACTGTTCAATATACACAAATCAATCAATGTGATACACCATATTAACAAATTGAAGGATAAAAACCATATGATCCTCTCAGTAGATGCAGAAAAAGCTTTTGACAAAATTCAACACCTTTTATTTATGATAAAAACCCTCCAGAAAGTAGGCATAGAGGGAAATGACCTCCACATAATAAAGTCCATATATGACAAACCCACAGCCAACATCATTCTCAATGGTGAAAAACTGAAACCATTTCCACTACAATCAGTAAGAAGACAAGGTTACCCACTTCCACTGCTATTATTTAACATAGTTTTGGAAGTTTTAGCCACAGCAATCAGAGAAGAAAAAGAAATAAAAGGAATCCAAATAGGAAAAGAAGAAGTAAAACTGTCACTGTTTGCAGATGACATGATACTGTACATAGAGAATCCTAAAGAGGCTACCAGAAAACTACTAGAGCTAATCAATGAATTTGGTAAAGTAGCAGGATACAAAATTAATGCACAGAAATCTCTTGCATTCCTGTACACTAATGATGAAAAATCTGAAAGTGAAGTTAAGGAAACACTCCCATTTACCACTACAACAAAAAGAATAAAATGCCTAGGAATAAACCTACCCAAGGAGACAAAAGACCTGTATGCAGAAAACTATAAGACACTGATGAAAGACATTAAAGACGATACAAACAGATGGAGAGACATACCATGTTCTTGGACTGGAAGAATCAACATTGTGAAAATGACTATACTACCGAAAGCAATCTACAGATTCAATGCAATCCCTATCAAATTACCACTGGCATTTTTCACAGAACTAGAACAAAAAATTTCACAATTTTTATGGAAACACAAAAGACCCCGAATAGCCAAAGCAATCTTGAGAAAGAGAAACGGAGCTGGAGGAATCAGGCTCCCTGACTTCAGACTCTACTATAAAGCTACAGTAATCAAGACAGTATGGTACTGCCACAAAAACAGAAACATAGATTAATGGAACAGGATAGAAAGCCCAGAGATAAACCCACACACATATGGTCACCTTATTTTTGATAAAGGAGGCAAGAATATACAATGGAGAAAAGACAGCCTCTTCAGTAAGTGGTGCTGGGAAAACTGGACAGCTACATGTAACAGAATGAAATTAGAACACTCCCTAACACCATACACAAAAATAAACTCAAAACGGATCAAAGACCTAAATGTAAATCCAGACACTATCAAACACTTAGAGGAAAACATAGGCAGAACACTCTATGACATAAATCGCAGCAAGATCCTTTTTGACCCACCTCCTAGAGTAATGGAAATAAAAACAAAAATAAACCAGTGGGACCTAATGAAACTTAAAAGCTTTTGCACAGCAAAAGAAACCATAAACAAGACGAAAAGGCAACCCTCAGAATGGGAGAAAATATTTGCGGGCGAAGCAGCTGACAGATGATTTAGTCCCCAGAATGTACGGGCAGCTCATGCAGCTCAATGTCAAAGGAATGGACGACCCAATCCAGGGATGGGCGGAAGACCTGGATGGACATTTCTCCAGAGAGGATACACAGATTGCCAACAAACGCCTGAAGGGATGTTCAGCATTGCTGGTCGTTGGAGAGGTGCAGATCAGGGCTGCAGTGGGGTGTCACCTCACACCGGTCAGAGTGGCCATCATCGAAAGGTCTGCAGGTGGTGAATCCTGGAGAGGGTGTTGCGGGGGGCTCTTGCACTGTTGGTGGGAGTGTGGATTGGTGCAGCCACTGTGGGGAACAGTGTGGAGGTTCCTTAGAAAACTAGAAATGGAACTACCATGTGACCCAGCAGTCCCACAGCCGGGCATTTTCCCTGAGAAAACCATAGTTCAGAAGGAGTCATGTTCCCCAGTGTTCACTGCAGCTCTATTTACAATAGCCAGGACATGGAAGCAACCTAAGTGTCCATCGACAGATGAAGGGATAAAGAAGATGTGGCACATATATACAATGGAATGTTACTCAGCCATAAAAAGAAACGAAATTGAGTTATTTGTAGTGAGGTGGATGGGCCTGGAGTCTGTCATGCAGAGTGGGGTGAGTCAGGAAGAGAAAAACGGATCCTGTATGCTAACACATATATATGGAATCTAAAAAAAAAAATTGGTTCTGAAGAACCTAGGGGTAGGGCGGGAATGGAGACCCAGACGTAGATAATGGACTTGAGGACACGGGGAGGGGGAAGGGTAAGCTGGGACAAAGTGAGAGAGCGGCATGGACATATCTACACTACCAAATGTAAAATAGATAGCTAGTGGGAAGTAGCCGCATAGCACAGGGAGATCAGCTCGGTGCTTTGTGACCACCTAGAGGGGTGGGATAGGGAGGGTGGGAGGGAGACGCAAGAGGGAGGAGATATGGGGATATATGCATATGTATAGCTGATTCGCTTTGTTATAAAGCAGAAACTAACACACCATTGTAAAGCAATTATACTCTAATATAGATGTTAAAAAAAATCATAAAAACCAAGAGTTTCTAGCTTAGTCCCATAAAATCAGAATTACAGTGTACTTCAAATCAGTATTGCTCTAAATCAGCATAATCCATTCATCACACTAATTATGAGTAATAATTACGTAAATAATCAGAATTACAGTGTACTTCAAATCAGTATTGCTCTAAATCAGTATAATCCATTCATCACACTACCTATGCATAATAATTACTCATTTGGAAGAGTTTCTTGAATAGTCCACAGCCTTGAATCAATGTTTTCTATTTAGTACAATCATGGCATTTGGGATCTTTTTTTTTTTTAATTCTAAAAATAATATGGACTTAGGATAAAGAAATGACAGTTCACCCTTTTTTAGTCCCATTCTTCAGAGGGATATTAACACTGCCTTTTATAAGCATTCAGATTATTTTTTTACTGAATTTATATGTAAATGACATCAGTTGATTGACATCAGTTAGTTTCCTCCTCGACAATCTTGTGAATGGAAGCATACCACCTGATATTTCTTTGTTTTCAAATAAATAGCATCACACTGCACATCTGCACTTGCCTTTTATTTAAGCTAATGCTGAACCTTGGGTGTTCTCATGTATGATTACATGCATATTTGCTTTATTTCATGGTTGCACACTATTCCATTGTATGGAGATAGCATTTTTTCATCATTTCCCTCCTGGTGGCTATTTATGTTGTTTGTTCCTTTGCTGGTATAAACATGTGGTATTTTTATATTATTGTTTAGTTGTGCAAATCCTTGAGGTAAAAAAAACTGGATCAACTGGCGTGTATTTTTAAATCTAGTGATCTGTTGCATGTTTCACACTGGCGTGAAAGCCAGCGCTAATGTTTAGGAAGGGAAGGTACCTGTATCAGGGGAGGTGTCCCTGGAATAGTTTAGAATAGAGCCTTTGCTCTTCTACAGTGTGTGAGCTGATTCACAGACATTTTGTGTTTATAGCACCCGCTGGCAAACGACATGTTATAATTCTACTGGATTTTATTATCCCCATCCTTGATTATGGGAAGCTCTTCACAGACACACTGAACTTTCATTGTGAAGATGGGGCTTGGTGATTTCAGGGACGTAGAGGAGACAAGATAAATGCTAACGATTGCTATTTCGAAAACTATCGTGAATTTGCTTATTTGGTATGTAGATATGGAATAATAAGTCTTGTTACTAGTATTACAAATACTCAGGCAAGCCTTTGCCCTAAATTATTGATTATTCCTCAGGACTCAGGCCATTCTAAATGTCCATTGGATGGTCTTTCTACAGTGACACAGGCTGTAAGAAGTGTTGTTTATAAAATATCGAATCCAACTCTGGATAACTCAAGCAAAAAAGGAATTGATGAAGGACATGGGTAGTTCATTATAATCACCAGAAAATGAGAGGTCAGGTACAGAAAATAAACAACAACCAACAGTGGACCTGATGGCCAAGGCCAAGGTCATGCTGTGCTCCGGTTAGGGCCTCACTGCTGACTCCACTACTCCTGGACCTCCCCGCACCTTTAGGCTCCCGACTTCACCGCTGCCACCAAGAATCATCTCATGCGTGCCTCCCTCAAGACTCAAAGTCCTAGGTGGGACTTTCTGATTGGCTGAGCCTAGGTCACGTGCTCAAGTGCCAGTCACAGAGGACTCTGGGAGAGGCAATTATCTGACACCCTTTGCCTTTCCGCTTGGGAAATCTACCAAGACCCACACAATGGGGAACTGTCCCTCAATAGAGAGAGAGTTCAAGGCCCCATAGCCAAATAAACAAGTAATGAGAATTGATGGCCACTGTGAGTTTTCCAGTTCTGTTTCTGGAATGACATTATAAGGATTTATGATTCTCTTTATTGGTGCCTCCTTAAAAGCAGCAGGTTAGCTCCTTATAACCTTGTCTAACCTCCATCCCTTGGCGTATGTTGTTATTCTTCTTAATGATTCCCAGCAATAGCAATAATGCTTCATCGTCACCTAGCGCTTGTGGTTTTCTCAATGTAGGTTCCATGTAGGGTGGCATTTAATTAACTAGCCTCTATGTAGTAGGAATAATTCCTCCCCATGTTTACTTTTTTTGACATACCTGTTTTTTTTTTAAAAACCCTCTCCCTATCCAAACACTAACCTGCCATTCCCACTTGCGTCCTCAGCAACATTCAAGAGCTCCATTTTAGTCACTGCACTGAAGACTGGGCTTTTGTCCGTATATTTCCGGGCCCTCATTGATCCCACTTTTTCCTGCCCATCAAACCACTGCTCACCAGCTCAAATCATTCATCCAGCCAGAGGGGTCCCTCCTGCCCAATCCGGGGTCCTTATGCATACATTACCCATTGCCCTAAACGGAAATAAGACCCTGCATTTTGAGTGGAATAAAATACCCATATTTGTACTATTTTTAATTTTTAGTATTCCAGAAATGTGCAAGTAGCAAATTATTTCCTATATTTTATATTTTGCATATTTCTTCTAGGAACTTTTGTGAAAAAAGCTGAAATGGAATAAAAATATTTCAGTGAATTCTGTAAAAACTTACACGCAACCAGCTGTGTGTTTTTTGGGCAAGTAGAGAAGCTCTCTGGGTCTCATCTGAAAGGCTGAATGTTGGGCCAGATGATTTCCGATTTTTTCTTCAACTGTACTCTTCCATGAATTTTCAAAAGTCCATGAACAGAAGTGGGGGCTGACAGAGGAGGGGACTTGAAGCAACATTATAGAGTAGCACTCCTCATTTTACTCACTTTATCTGAAAATGAGAACCATAATTGATATTTTTGGAGTAGCTTGTGGGTAGATGAGTTCGTTGACGCCACATGAGTTCATTGTAAGCTACTTTAAGACCTTCATATACATCTCCTGGGGATCTTTTTGCAATAAAAACCATAAGCATGAAAGGCTCAGTTCTTGTTTTGGGCACCCCATGCTTTATTAAAACATATTAGTAATTATTATTTTGAGGTGTGAGAATGGCATTGTGTTTAGGCTTTTTAAAAAGTTTTTATCTTTTAGAATAGGATTTCTCAAGCTGAGCACTACCGACATTTGGGGATTATTCTTTGTTGGGGGAGGGGGGAGGCTGTCCTGTGCATCGTAGGATGTTTAGTGGCATCCCTGGCCTCCGCCCACTAGATGCCAGTGGGACCCCTTTCCCAGTTGTGACAACCAAACATGTCTCCAGACATTGCCAAATGTCCCCAGGGTAGGGGGGAAGGCAACTTCACCCCCAACTGAGAGCCACTATTTTAGAGATACATACCGAAATATTTTTGGATATGATACTAGGATGTCTGGTAGGGGGTGGTGGAGGATGTGGCCGTGGATGTGGTAGGATTGGCCAAGGGCTGATGGTTGTTTGGGCTGAGTGATGAGTTCTGGGGCTTCACTGTATTATTTTGACGACTACTCTTTTGTATGTTAGAAATTCTCTAAAAGAAAAGCACACAAAAACATTGCTTTGAGACATCAGTGGCATCAATTTAAAATCCATTAGCCTGCAGAGTGTCTTGCTTTGGAGAGAATATTAAGAGCTGAAGATAGAGGAGATGGAATATCACTCACACTCTTGACTGACTGATGTTGACCATTCTGGAGACATACTGGGTTTTGAATGGTTACTCTGAGCTCCTTAACCAGCCTTGCCGGTGTCGGGCCACCATGATTGTTTGTTCCCTGGTCATCTTGCCAAATTGAAGACTGGAACTCCATGACTCGTGGAAGACTTCTGACCTCCCGGTGGCCAGCACACTCCTCATGTAGGCCGTCTGCATCAGTGCAGCTGTGTCTCAGCCCTGCCGCCTTCAGGGCTGTTGCTTAGAGACAGGTTTCCCTTATTAATAAGTCTCATGGGCATGGCCATGCCCAGTGAGAAAGAGGCAGGGGAAGGTTTAGCCTGACTGGAAATCGAGGAATATCAGCGGGGATCCAATTAATAATGCATAATTACCATTAGGCCTGAGATATTTTTTTCAGCCTGGGAAGCGTAACTGGAACTTTGCTTGAGACCAGGCAGAGCAGCTTCCAGAACCTTTATTTTGAGGCTGAGAACTGCGGAGATCCAGAACAGAGCAGGAGCCATTAAGGAGTCCTTTGGGGATGACGATGTGGGGCGGGTGGTAGAGATGAGTTTGGGCAGGCGAGCAGTAGAATATCAAAGTGATTCTTTTTCATATTTAAGGGAAATAATCAGTGATGTCTAGAGAAACTGGCAATTCATAATTCTCACCTGCAGAGAAAAAAATGCAGCTATAACTGATTTAGTAGAGTCCAGGGCTACTTCCAATCTTGAAGACAGTAGAAGGTGGAGCTAAGAGATGTAATTCCACCCCTTTGGAGGCATGCTAACCTTAGTAAGGCAGGTTACTGAACCCCACTACACCTCTGTTTCCTCATCTGTAAATCCAGGACAATAATTGTGCTCATCTCTTAGAACTGTTGTGAGGGTTACATGAGTTAGTACACTAAAGGGTTTAGAATGGTGCCTGGCACAGAGTTGAAATAGGCGATGGTTACTTTCAGCTAGAACTAGCCTTTTCTGGCCAGACAGAGCAAATGTCATCTAGGCCAGACAATTTGAGAGTCTGGCAGAAAAGACCCCTTCCATAAAATGCAGTGATCATTATGGGTCATTCCTTTGGATTAACAAATTTCTTGCTTTTCCCATTTTGGGGAGGGTTAGCACGTAGTGTGGGGGGATGTTTATTAAATTCTGTTTCCCTGACAGCAGAGCAGTTCTCAGGGGATGGGAATCTGGACGAGGTGAAGGTAGGAGAAGTAAGGGGGAATCTGGGTTATGGGGCTCCTGGAGGGACTGAGATTTATAAGACAGAGGCCAGGGATGCTGGGAGACGGGTGAGGGGTCCCCAATATGCTGTTTTAAAATGATTTCTGAGCTAAGAACCTCCTGACTTAAAGTAAGTGTGCTAAATTGAATGTGCCCCATATCAAAAGGATCAAACTATCCATTCGGGTGCTATTTGTGCTATTCATGTATTAAAGACTCACAAAAACTTTGTCCCTTTGAGATACGTGTGTGTGTGTGTGTGTGCGCGCGCGCGTGTGTGTGTGTGTGTGTGTGTGTGTGTTTAAACGCCATCTCCCAGATGGCATGCAGACCCTTTTTGGTGTCATTTCAAATCTGGGAGTGAATCTGGTAGCTACCTTTGTTGCCAGAATTTTATTATTAAATGAGGTTACAAGAAATTCGAATACTCCAGATTTAGGTGCTCTTTATTCTGCCTTTGATGTTTTTCTTTTCAGCCAACAAATTTTTCCGGCTTTTGTCTAAATACTGCTCCAAGTCAGAACGAGGGCTTCTCACCTCCTTCCAAGGGTGACCCAAGCATTGTCTGATTTTGTTTGCTTGCTCTCTGTACTCCATTCCCAGGGTCGTCCTCAGATCTCTCCCATCAGAAAAAACCCCAGAGTATGAATTAAAATTGCTGTTTCCTGGCTGAACCCCAGATCTTCCGAATTTGAATTTCTGAGTGGGGTTCAGGAAACTGTATTTCTACGAAACGTCCCAAGGGATTCTGAGACGTACTGATGTTTGGGAACTGTGGCCTGATACCTTCAACCCCGAGTCTGCCCACCTCCCCCCTAGCAAATTCCCCAGCATCCTTATCTTCTGTCTTATCCACCCAGGGAGCTCCCTTCCCAGACATGTATCATCAAGTTTGCTTTCCTAGGAAGGTAGGCTCTTGATATGAGCTTTGTGGTGAGGAGGGGAGAAAACAGTTTTTATCTAAAGCTCAGAGTTTGTATCTTGAGCCTCAGACAGAAAATGTAAACAGGATGAGTCATCCAAGGAAAAGTTGAAAAGGTCTGCTAGCCTGAGCTGATAGAGAGACAGCCTTGTGAATCTGACTATGTGAAACCATGCTCTTGGGTCAGTAAAGACTGACAGAATGAAACCGATGATTTACTGATAGGGATGTGGTGAGACTGGCACTTTGATTATCTACCTGTGGACACTGTCTGACCCTGAGATTCCACTCATTACGGTAAAATAGCCTGTGTATCCTCCGAGGTGAATGGGGCTTGGTCCTGACTCAGACCTCATTGCTCTTGTGTCATGCATAATTCCAAGAAGATGGATTATCACATTGCTTAGGCCTCTGGAAATGGCAAGCTGCTGATTAAAAGCAACTTGCAAGAACAAGGGGAGTAAGCAGACACAGGTACTTTGGCAAGAGGCAAAACTGACAGACTTTAGAATTCTGGAAAATTTGGTTATGTGAGGCTCATCATTCCATGATTGTGATATATGTTAGGTGGGAATACAATGATACTTGTAAAAATTGAGTACTCCCAACTTGAAGACTTTACCTTAAGAATCTTCCAGTACTTAAAAAAAAGGTGGGCCATTGGTGATCGCATATAATGTTGACTACTTAGTGATGGAGAAATAGGAATAAGGACAGGTAAAAGGCCTTATACAGGTCATGGAATTGAGTCAGTAATGATCCAGGGGCTGGGACTAGGTCCCAAACAGGTCTCCCCAAATTTATACATTTTGTTTGATTAAAAAAAAAAAAAAAATGACAGCCTAAAAACCGCTATTGAGCCTCTCTTCCATTTGATTGTCCTAAATTTCTTTTAGCCTTAGCTGATTACCAAAGCATTACATTAGCAAAATGCTTCCTGTGAGTGTAGGGACATTTAAGCTGGAAATACAATACTCAAGTGATTAGAATCAGTGTTCTCTATACAAGAATAAGTGATAGCTCAGGTGTTTCTCTGCATCCAGGAAAGAAATAAAGTCAAGTTCTGGCATCCTTCTGTAAATATTAGCTAATTTCAGACATTTCCAATAGTACCATTACAAAATACAGGAGGTAACAGTCCAAATTCTAAAATAAAATTGAGTAGTATTTTGCCTAATTGTGTAACCCTTATATATCAGGTTATGTTAAAAGAAAAAACTTAGTGTTTGTGGTTATCTGAGGAAATGAACTAAATAAGTAAGGCAGTAACATTGTGTTAGATGGAGGAGTGCCTCCCTCTGATTTTTGTCACATAAAATATACAAGGGGGGAAATGTACAAGGAGGGGAAATATACAAAGGAGGAAACATGTAGACTCACCTTGGGCAACATTCTAACCTGCCCTGGTCCCAATCGCTCCATTGATAAACTGGGAATATTATTACTCATGGAACACAGCTCCCCCCAAAATTAATGATGTTGACAAATGACCCTCAAACTCCAAACGTGGTTTCTGAGATGATCGATGATGGTTGCATGGAGGACTGGGGTCTTAGATCAGGAAGAAACTTCGGTTATGCAGTGCTGTTCTCGACCGTTAGGTGAAGGACGGGGATCAGCGAGGTGAAGTGTCTTCGCCGCCTCTTTTCATGTACTTTCTGTGGTGCATAATAATGGTCAGGTTGTGTTCCTCTCAGTTCTGGGAGTTGCTGCAAGGCAAGAGGTGTATCTTAATCATCTTGATGTCCCTCTGTCCTAGCAGAGTGCCAAGAACACAGCAGATGTTTGCTGTTTATGAAATAAGTTGCTAAAGCAAGTCATAAAAGGAGTGTCCCTGGTAACCAGACTCCCAGGCAGCCCTTCTTTCATTAAATCTCAGCTTTGTAAACGTTCTTGACAAATATGTCAGTTCAGAACATTCTGGACTCAGGGAGGGATTTGTCTCAGCAGCATCTCTTGCTGGAGCAAGATGTTTAAATTCCTTTTATGAAGGTCATGGCGAAGTCTGCACACATATGATCTGTTTCATTGGGCTCTTTCTCCCTGCTGTGGGTCCCTTGAGGACGCTGACCTTGAATTAGTCATCTTTATGTCACTGGAGGCTAGCACGGTGCCCAGGGCCCACTAGTGCTCCTGCAAGTGTAGGTTAATGTTTTCTAACGCTTCCTGAGCACTAACCAGGCGCCATGCACCTTTCCAAAGCACTTTCCCTGATGAACCCTTTAATCCTCGCAGCGGCATTATTACTGTTATTTCAGCTTTACAGATGGAGAAACAGGCACAGAGAAGTTCGGAACCTAATCCAAGGTCACACAGCTAGTCATTAGAGGAGCCAGGATTGGAACCAAAGGAATCTGGCTCCAGGGCTGACCATACTAGCAATTCCCCAAGTTTTGGTCTCAGCCCCCCCCCTTTGTACTCTTACAATTTATCAAGGACCTCAAAGAGCCTCTCTTTATGTGGGCCAAATCTCTCCAAATGGACCATAGTAGAAATTAAACCTGAGAAATGTTAAAATATTTATTTATTAATATATTTAAATATAACAATAAGCTCATTGTGTGTTAACGTGACGTGTTCTTATTTTTAAAAAACCAGCTCTATTTTCCTAAACACAAAAACATGTAATGAGAAGAGTGGCCATGTTTTACACTGCTGCAAATCTCTTTAATGACTGACTTCATAGCAGACGCTGGATTCGCTCCTCATCAGCTCTGCGTTCAGTCTGTTGACATACACCGTGGAGCCTCTGGGAAACTCCGCTGTTCGCTTGGAAGAGAATGAGAGAGAATAAGGCACACGGTACCTTGGGTTTCAGCCATCCCCAGGGCTCCCCCTGGGTATAGTTGGGACCGTAGGTCACTCCCTTTCTGCGTGAGCCCTGGCATGGGTTGAGAGTCACAAAAATGAGCCTGTGCTGGCCGGGAGGCCTTCATGCTGCAGAGGTGAGCAACGATGCGTCCTCCTCTAACCTGGCACAGACCATAAAACCAGTCCGTGTGCTTTCCTGCCTCTGTGCCTGTGTTCTTGCTGTGCCCTCTTCCCAGCATGCTGTTTTCCTTCAGGCAGCTTTCTGGAGGCCCAGGCTGGACCAAGTGCCCCCGTCTTCTGGGCTCATAGCTCCCCAAATAGAGCTCCATGGTGACCATCACCACATTACATCACATCTCGCTACCCCTGACTGAGCACTCTCCAGGAGCAGGGGTTTAGAATTTTGTCCTCTTCCCATTTCCAGCATTGAGGGCAGAGTTGCAGAGCAAAGTGCTAGGGAACATGGGGATGGAGGAGAAAAATTTGACCTGAAGATGGAGGGAAAGTTCCTGGAGAAGGGGGATTGGACCTGGTCTGGAGGCAGCGGGGAGGGAAGGGCAATCCTGTGATTTGGGTAAGTCGGAGCCTGGGCAGGGGCATCTCCTGGAGAAAGAGTGAAGTGATAGATGTGGTCGGAGGGTCTGTGGAAAAGGGGCTGGTGGAAGACAAAGCTGGGAAGGTGAGAGAGGGCACAGTGTCACCTGTGTACAGAAGTCACAGCTCCTTGGATGAAGGGAGCTCATCTGATCTCGCCCCCTGTGAGTTCCAGAGCAATTGGACGGTCAGTAATACTGATGCAGGCTCAGGGCAGGGAATGAATATCCAGACCTTTTAGAGGAGATGAAACTGCTTTTGCTGAGCAGCAGCCAACAGACATCACATTCGGGAAACTTCTGGCCCCGGACTGGCTGTCAGACTGGTTGTATCAGAGCAAGGTCTTATGTAAAAGATGCTCACAGCCACTGGGGGGGTAGATCTATTTATTCTCAAGGACGTAGGCCATAGTCCTCGTACAAACACAAGAGAAGCTACATGACTAGGAGTCAGAGTACTTAAGGCAGAGATTTATTTTTAGGTGACAGCAAGAAATACATTTTTCCTTTTTGTGTTTCAGCTGCCATTGTGGCTAGTTTTTATTACTCCGGAGAGAGGCAAAGCCAAGAATTTCTTGTAGACATTATTTCCCAGCAAGTGTCATGTCTTCAAATGCATGGAAACATCTTCCCCTTGATCTATTTATTCCAGACATTCAGCGTGGCACCATTTAATAAATTATTATTACGAACTTAACACCATTGAAAAACTACTACTATTATTATTAAAATGGTGCTCATTGAAGAATTTGAAAGTACAGAAAAACAAAATGAAGCAGGAAAATATCCCCTCACTTATAATGCCAAACACCAAGATTCTGATCCCTCTCTGGTGGTCTCCCAAGATGTCTGCCATCAGTTCCTTCTCTCCGTGTATGCACATGCTCTTCTGCCTTTCAAGAGGTGGCGTCTATCTCCCCTGGAATCTGGGCTGATGTCCTGCATTGCTCTGACCACCAGAAGTCTAAAAAGGTACTGCTGTGCTCAGACTTCAAGAGGCCTAGCAAATTTCACTTTCCCTCTAGAAACTAGCTGCCGTGTAAAAAGTCTGACTATGTAGAGACTCTATGCTGTGAGGAAGCCCAAGCTAGTAATGTGGAAAGGCCACACAGAGGAGAGCCAAGGTGTCTGACCTGTGAGGAAAGCCTTCTCGAACCTTCCAGCCTAGCCTAGCCTAGCCACCAGTTCAGTGCAGTTGAATTTGTGACCTCAGCTGATGTCACATGGAGCAGAAAACCACCCAAGACCAGCCTACCCACAGAATCATGAGAAATAATAAATAATTATTGCTTTATGACACTAAATTTTGCTGAGTTTGTTTTTAGGCGACAAGCAATAACCCCTTTATATCTTAGAATGTTTTTTTAGTATCCTTTTTCAAAGTGTTTTTAGTAGAGTCACACTCATACGATCAATACAATTGGTTTTTAGCACTTTTCACTTCACATCGTAGAACATGAATTTTCTCATTTTATCGAAATGCTATGACTGTGTTTAATAACTATATTTGATTGTGGGGACGTATTATCACATGGGCCAATCAGATCCCCCCTCCTAGGAAGGTAGAATTGGGACAAAGTGATTCTGGTCAATGTTTGTGACTAGGGTAGCCACATTTGGACACTGTGCAAACAGAAAGAGAAAATCAGTTATAGAGACAAAGAAGGAAGAAGCAGGCACAGGGAGAGAAGAGCAAAAGGAGACACTGCAGCCCACAGGGAGTCTCCCCAGAGTCTGTTGGTATTCTAGTTCTAACCCTTGTGTGCAACCCTCTGTGTTCCATGAAATACTTGAACATTTGTTTCTAATAAATTCTTCATTTACTCTTAAACCACTTTGAGAGACTTTGGTTCCCTACAACCAAATGACTTTTGAATGAGGCTGATGGTTTCTGAAGAAATGCAAAAGGGAATATCCTCTGGGAGAGGCAGGGAGACCTTCTTTTCTGGAGGATGCAGTTGCCTTTGCAGACTTCAGTTCCCTGATGATGAGTCAGCTTTCCAACTTGGAATTGAGTAATTCACAGACAGCTTGTGCAGAGTAATTCTAGTGATGGATGTACAGTTTATCTATAGATGTCCACTGTTAAGATCCACTTCTGGTGCTGAATTCTGACTCAAAAAGGCATAGAAGCTATATTAGTCTGTTTGAGCTACCATAACAAATACTTGTTTCAACTTAAAAAACAGAAATGTGTTTTCTCATGGTTCTAGAGGATGGGAAGTCCAACATCAAGGTGCCAGTCAATTTGGTTCCTGGTGAGATCCCTTCTCACTCTCCTCAAATTTGTGGGGGATGGGAGAGATCTCTCTTCTTCTCCTTATAAGGCTACCAATGCTATTGGATTAGGGCCCCACCCTTTATACCTCATTTAACCTTAATTTCTTCCTAAAAGCCCTATCTCCAAATACAGTCACATGGGGAGTTAGGACTTCAACGTATGAATTTTGGGGGAACATAATTCAGTCCATAGCAGAGGCCAAAAACCATATGAGTCCCGGAGAGAATAGTACCAACTTACCCACTTGTAGAATGGGGACATTAATAATTGTCACCTTTGTCTGAACGCATAAAGCAAAACTGTCCAAAAGGAAAAAAAAAAAAATTGTCACTTTAGTACACTGAAGCTATGACGAAGATTATTGCTTCAGTTTTCCAAAATCAGTTATGGTTTGTGAAATTCAGGACATCTGAACATTGTGTGTATGTACATATATATCCATAATTAATATGGTATTTCTAGGGTAAGCGCCCAGAAACTATTTTATATAAGCATGCACAGATGTACCTCATATGTTGAAGATAGTTAATTTATTTGTAGGCAATTTTCTTCTTTTTTTAAAAATTTATTTTATTCTTGGTTGCGTCGGGTCTTAGCTGTGGCATGTGGGATCTTCATTGCGGCATGCGGGATCTTTCCTTGCGGTGTGCGGGCTTTCTCTCTCTAGATGAGGCGCGCGGGCTCAGTAGTTGTGGCACACGGGCTGAGTTGCCCTGCAGCATGTGGGATGTTAGTTCCCCGACCAGGGATTGAACCCGTGTCCTCTGCATTGAAAGGCGGTTTCTTTACCACTGGACCACGATGGAAGTCCCGGCAATTTTCTTCCTGAATAAATTACTTGATGATTGTATTTTTCCATGAAAGACCATGAAGAATGTTCCAGATTTACTCTCTAGTGTTTTAGATGTCCAGCAACCTTGCCAATGTGTGGTCTTAAACATGCCGCATCAAGCCGGAGATCTGTTAGAACCATTCTCTATAGCTGCCCTTTTCTATAC
This sequence comes from Balaenoptera ricei, assembly GCF_028023285.1. Taxonomy (NCBI): domain Eukaryota; kingdom Metazoa; phylum Chordata; class Mammalia; order Artiodactyla; family Balaenopteridae; genus Balaenoptera; species Balaenoptera ricei. Next base: position 10,445,892 of record NC_082660.1, read on the forward strand.
GGTATACACATGTGGCTATTAAGTAACTGAAATGTGTCAAATCCAAGTTCAGATATTCCGTAGGTGTAACATACGTACCTAACTTTGAAGATTTAGTACAAAAAAGAATATAAAACGTCTAGTAATTTTTGTTGATTTCATGTTGAAATGATAATATTTTAGATATATTGAGTTAAAGAAAATGTAGTGTATTAATGTCACCTGTTTCTTTATACTTTTAAAAAATGTGGCTCCTGGAAAATTTTAAATTATATATATGGTTCACTTTTGTGGCTCACGTTATATTTCCAATGGAGAGCACTATTCTATAGAGTTGACTTCAGCTTTTTGTGAGTTTCATCAGCTGGTAACATTAAATCTCTACAGTGTCTCGCCTCAGGGGCTTTAAGAACTAGAGCAAGAATGGAAGAACTGGGGTGCGTTCTTTGATGCCTTCCTTGGTGCCTCTCTCAGCTCCTGGACACTATTTGCTGTTCTTAAGTATCTCAGCAATGCCCTTCCCAAGACATCTCCCTGAGCTCTGCAGCTGCTCATTATTCTTTTTCTTTTTCATCTCCCCCAAACTAACACCGCCTCAGCCTAGGGATCTCACACAGTTAAGCAGAATGGGGGCTTTCAAAACTTTCCCACGAGAGTGTAAAAGACAGTCTCTCCATTACCCCGCTAGAGGTGAGATCATGAAGCGCTCCAGTGGGAAAACTTCTGGCAAAGTGTCCCAGTAAAAAGATGTATTTCCAAAAGTCAGGAGGGAGGTATTTGGGAGTAGTGTATTGAAACCAAGCTTTGGCGATGCACAGCTATTCTGTAAATAGATTAACCTTCTCTCTGCTGAAGGCAGAGTTGGGAGTCTTCCAAACAATATTATATGGCTCAAACTGACGTCCCCTAAAACAATCCCTACCTGTTTCCATATCAGCCCCTCCACCCCTGGCCCCATATCCTCTTCCACTATTAAAAATTTTTTAAATTCAGAAGGAGCCGTTACTGACCTGATCACTTCTGTTGCACAACCATCCATCCGATGTTTTTAGCTGTGGTCCATTATTGATGGCTCGCTCTCCTTTGGAGGGATGTGTTTCTCATGCACTCATTGTGTATTTATATACGAGCCCATCCCCAAAGTTCTTGAAGTTGCGAGGTACCTTTCGTAGGTATACAAACGGGCTCTCCCCGCTGTTGTTCTGTCAAACTGGGACTTCTCCTGAAGGAAAGTAATTCCACGAGCACATCAGTCCTGCTGCGAACAAATAGCAGGGCAGGCCCTTTCTGGATTTTTCAAGTAGATTCAGGTAGGGGACTGGGCTTTTAAAAAAAAGGTCCCCGTCAATTAACCCATAGTCTATAAAAATTAGCCGAGACTAAAAGAGGTTTTTTAAGTAATTTCCCCAGCTACAGCATTATATTTCAGGGAGTTTATGAGGATAGGTAGATCTTTATTGGGAATCACCATTATTAACATGGTCATTAGCTTTCACGTTCTTAAATACCCCATTTCAAGGGCAATTACGTTGAACTCCATACTCATCAGAAAATAATTGCAGAAAAATGTGCCATACATGCCAATTTTTTTTTTGGAGGCATCAGCATTATAAAAGGTGGAAATCAAAAGTAGCATTTCTTTTTTTATGTAGTATTTGAAAATTGTGCCATGCAGGTTGGCAGGACTAAGTCTTAGATTGGCTTATTTATGTCTAATGTTATTTGAGTATCAAATTATCCAACTTCTCTATGATTCGTTTAATCTATTCCTCGTAAATGGATGCATGCTTCTTGCTGCCATATGTATATACATATATATGGTAATTGGTGGCTTACTGTTGGAAGCCTCAACCCATTAAAATAGGATGATCTGTAGATGGGTGCAGTGCACACACCCTAAGGTGACCTCCAATGAGTTATATTCTTATATAATCCTCTCCCCTTGAGTGCCAGGGAAAACTGTGATCCGCTTCCAGCCAATAGCATATGGTAAAGGTGATGGGATGGCATTCACTCTCTTTTTTTTACTTGGCATGTAGTTGATTTACAATATTGTGTTAGTGTCAGGTGTACAGCAAAGTGATTCGGTTATACGTATATATCTATGTTATTTTTTAAAATTCTTTTCCATTATAGGTTATTATAAGATATTGAATATTGTTCCCTGTGCTATGTGCTATATAGTAAATCCTTATTGTTTATCTATTTTATATATGGTAGTGTGCATATGTTAATCCCAAACTCCTAATTTATCCCTCCCCCCCTTTCCCGTTTGATAACCGTAAGTTTGTTTTCTATGGCTGTGGGTCTATTTCTGTTTTGTAAACAGTTCATTTGTATCATTTTTTTAGGTTCCACATGTAAGTGATGTCATATGATATTTGTCTTTCTCCATCTGACTTACTTCACTTAGTATGATAATCTCTAGGTCCATCCATGTTGCTGCAAATGGCATTATTTCTTTCTTCTTTATGCCTGAGTAGTATTCCATTGTATATATGTACCACATCTTCTTTATCCATTCATCTGTCGATGGCCATTTAGGCTGCTTCCATGTCCTGGCTATTTTAATTTTATTTATTTATTTATTTATGGCTGTGTTGGGTCTTCGTTTCTGTGCAAGGGCTTTCTCCAGTTGCGGCAAGCGGGGGCCACTCCTCATCGCGGCGCGCGGGCCTCTCACTGCCGCGGCCTCCCGTTGCAGAGCACAGGCTCCAGACGCGCAGGCCCAGCAATTGCGGCTCACAGGCCCAGTCGCTCCGCAGCACGTGGGATCTTCCCAGACCAGGGCTCGAACCCGTATCCCCTGCATTGGCAGGCAGACTCTCAACCACTGCGCCACCAGGGAAGCCCCCTGGCTATTTTAAATAGTGCTGCTATGAATGTTGGGGTGCATGTGTCTTTTCAAATTAGGGTTTTCATCTTTTCCGGATATATGGGGATGGCACTCTCTTGATTACATTGCATGAGACTCTGTGTTAGGGGACTGAAGGGAGAGACTCTCCCTTGCTGGTCTTGAAGAAGTAAGCTGCCATGTCGGGAGAGGGTCTGTGAGAAGGCCATGTGGCGAGGAACTGTGGGCAGCCTCTAGGAGCTGAGAGCAGCCCCTGGCTGACCACTAGGAGGAAAACAGCGATCCCAGTCCTATAGCTTCAAGGAACCAAACTCTGACTGAAGGCCAGCTGTCACCTTTATTGCAGCCTTGTGAGACCCTGAGCCGAGAGCCCAGGCATGCTGAGGCCAGGTTCCTGACCCAAGAAAACTGTGAGCTAATAAGTGGGTGTTATTTTGAGCCAGTAAAGTTGTGATAGTTTGTTATACAGTATAGAAAACAAATGCAGTGGGTTTTCCATTAATTTCTATGACACAGTATTTATAAATTTATTTTTAAACCAATTATTCTCAAACTCTCTGTGAAGAAGCAGTGTTTTAATCTCCAGTCTATCTACGGAAAAATACTTTCATAAAATGAAATAAAAATGAATGACTAGAAAAATTAAATCAAAAGACATACAAAATACCAGCCCACAGAGCAATACTTTCCTAAAGTGAAATAAAAATGATTTACAAACATTCAATAAAAGGATATACAAAATACAAGCCTAAGAGTTTCATTATTAGATTTAATAGACATATAATTTCTCTGCCAAATTAGTATGAAAGTTTCTCAACATCTACTCTCAATTTACATATCTAATTGAGGAGGGTAATAAATAATCCCCAGACCTGCACCAGTCTATGACTCATGCATTTGAATGAGATCAAATCAACTTATAAAAATAGCTGGCATTTATGGAGGGCTTACTAGGCCCTGGACACTGTGAACAGTCCTTTTCACGAATTTCCTTCTATTCATGTTCCTCACGACTCTATGAACTTTACAAAGTCCTATGTGTGAACAAATTAGGATTTGTGGGGTGAAGTAACTTGCTCAAATTGGTCACACAGCTGGTAAATACAGAAAGCTGTGACCCAAACCCAGACATCTTCACCGAACAGCATGATCCTGCAGAATTCCTTTATCATTCATAATAATGGAGATAACGTCATCCTCAAGTTGTCATAAATATGAGCTATCATTAAGTTCACCCCAGTCAAGTATCCTCCAAAGTCCCCTATAGGGAATTTTGTGCTCAGATTCCCTAAAAATGAGACCAAACATTGGTGCCAACATGAGCTCTAGAGAGATGAGACGTGGTGATTTCTAGAAGGAAGTGAACCATGCTTCTGTTGGTCTCTCTTCTCAAAACCTGCTGGTTCTTAGTAGCAGAATCAGAGGTGTGGAAGAGGGGAAAGTGTGTGTACTTGGGTGACTTATGCTCTGTCTACACTCCGCGATGCCTTTCGCTTCCTTCACTGAGGTCTGTCGGAGGCTTAAGGGTAACAGTTCCCATCAGAATCACTGGGGGAATTTTTACAACTACTGATGCGTGGGCCCTGCCCCAAGGGATTCCTAGTCTACTGGTCTGGAAGAGCCCGGGCAATCAAGAGTATTTTCACAGCTTCTCCATTGATTCTAAAGTGTAACCAAGGTTGAAACTGGATTCTTAAGGAAGATAAGCATGGGAGGGAGTGCAGCTGAGTCATTTCTGCTCCACTACTGATGCCCTGTTGCCCAGGGCCGTGTGGAAGCCAGAAACAGCCTTCTGTCCACGGAGCTCATCTATGGGGAATGCCCAGTTAGGATTAGGGTGGCTCAAGTTCCCCATGTCATTTGAAGCTCAGGAAATCTTCCTACCAGCAACTTAGCCTCTGTCAGGTCAGGCCTTCATTAGCTTAGGTCTCATCTGTTTTGCAAAATCACATTCACTTGGTTTTAGTGTTTGTTGGTTATCATTTATGGCAAAATTAGCACTTCATTGCTCTTCAGCCCTCACTCATGATTTTTACCTACAATGTAGGAAATACTTCTGTCATTTTAGGCCTTCCTAGGAATTCTAGTATTTTTACATTTTACATTTATTCAGCTTCGAGTGACCAGAATTACAGATCACTGAGAGGTTGCTTTTGAGAATTTTATGTGGGTTCCCCCCACCCATATTAGATAGGACACAATAGCAGAGCTACAGCATGTTTGGTGGAATCCAGTCTTGTGAGAAGTTCCTGAAAAAGAGAGTTTCCCAGCCCCTCATGACTCAAGGTGTGGTCTTCCATGAGCTGAATCACCCACATCTCCTGGGAGTCTCCCAGAGATACAGAGGCTCGGGCCTCACCCCAGATCTAAATGCAGAATCAGAATCTGCAGGCCACCTTGTCAACTTGCAAGTAGAGGCAAATCAGACCATTCACAGTTCTTGGTAATCATACGGGATCAACTTGATAGATTTTTACATACTGTACATAACCATGGAACCAGTTACCAGATCAGGAAAGATAATATCAGCACCCAGAAGGCCTTCTCATGACCGTTTCCCATCACTACTCTCCTCAGCTCAGGTGAACTACCAGTGACTTCATGTATATGCAGTGAGTTGTTTTCTAAACCAAGATGATTTAAGCTGACATTTACCAGCACTTAGTATGAGTCAGGCACTCCCCTAATCACTTTACATGTAGTAAATAATTTAATCTTCACAGCAACCTCTCTGATGAGAACCATTATACTCATTTTACAGGTGATAAATAAGTACAGAGAGGCTAAGTGATTTGTCAGAGGTCACACAGCTAGAATTTGAACCCAGGTACTCTGACCTCAGAGCTAACTCTTTTTTTTTTTTTAATAGAAACAGATATTTTTATTAATTAATTAATTAATTAATTAATTAATTTTTGGCTGTGTTGGGTCTTCGTTTCTGTGCGAGGGCTTTCTCTAGCTGTGGCAAGCGGGGGCCACTCTTCATCGCGGTGCGCGGGCCTCTCACTGTCGTGGCCTCTCTTGTTGCGGAGCACAGGCTCCAGACGCGCAGGCTCAGTAGTTGTGGCTCACGGGCCCAGTTGCTCCGCGGCATGTGGGATCTTCCCAGACCAGGGCTCGAACCCGTGTCCCCTGCATTGGCAGGCAGATTCTCAACCACTGCGCCACCAGGGAAGCCCCAACCTCAGACCTAACTCTTAACTCTGTCACCACACTGGACCCTGTGCTCTGAAACTGGCATAGGATTTCTGCAACAGGAATCATTCTGGGAGGCCTGGGTATGTGTGGTTTTCTAAACACAAGCAGGCCCAAGTATAAATACGCTGTGTTCAAAGAATTTGTTCCTAACCAATCGTCTTTGTTGTATGGTAGGAAAAATACTGAATTTAGCATCTGAAAAATCTAGATTCCATTCCCACCTCTTATCTAGCAGCTCTGTGACTTTGGGCAAGTCACTTAACCTCTTTGGCCTTCAATTTCCTCATTTGTAAAATAACGGAGTTGGCCCAGATGAGCATGCAAGCTTCTTCTGACTTTACAATTCTGTATTTTTATATTCAATATATATTCTCCATAGGATTAATGTAATTAATTCCAAGGCTAGCAGCATAATATTTATTTCAAGTAAAATGAACCTGAAAATTATAAATATACATATAGTAATATACAGAGTATTATCTCCATGAATTAGAACTTGACTTTATCGCTTGTGACTTGGGAAAATCATTTACAGGTGTGAGGCCTGCTGGTAAAATGAAAACTTTAAATACTTGTTCTGAGGGAGATCATGAACTCCAATCAGAGGTCTATTTAACTCGACCTATCTATCATCTATATAGCTCTTTGTTTTGTAAGGGGATATGTATTGTGCCCACTGAGATACTTATTGTTTATAACTCCATTCATCCATTCATTCAAAAAACATTTATTGACTACCTGCCCACTTCTCGCCAGGTACTATGTCACTGGTGGAGCTATAACACTAGAATAGACTGTGATCAAGTTTCCGAGAAAGGCGATTGCAGGGGGCTCAGAATGGGTGCCTAATCTAATTAGCAGGCTTTGTTTGTTTGTGGATGGGGGGGAACAGGGAAGAGGAACTGATTTAAAAGCTGAGACTTGCCGGCCAGCACTGGCTGTGCTGCTGGAAGCCAGGATGGAGCGTGGGTAGGTGACACTGTTCCAGGCACAGGACACGGCAGGGGCCAAGGCTGGGAGGCATGAGAAAACCGGAGTCTTTATTTGTCAGTGGGGTCAATGCATTTGGACTTCTCAGCGCCGCGTTTCCCCCAACAAGTGGCCTGGGCGTGGTACAGGGGACCCCAGAATACAGGATGGTGCAGACTGCTATATTTTGCAAACTTTCAGCACATCCTTAGAAAAGAATCCTTTCTTAAGCAGCCCTTCCCCTTCCAAATTGGGGAAATTAGGGAGGGGACCCCTGAAGCAAGCGCTGGATGATTTCCAATTCCTCTGAGAGTCACTTTTTCCATCAGAGGTTATGTGGACGGAGTCAGAAGCCAGGGATGCCCTAAACCTCACGTTGGCCTGTTTCTCCTGCCTCCCCCCTCCCCCTCCGCCCTCCCCCCAGCCAAGCCGGTGCAGAGTCTGGAAATTGTGTTTAGGGGTGTTCTTTCTTCTTCAAGGCTGGATGCTTTTAACCTGACTGTGCCTGGCTAAAAACGTTGGGGGGCGTTCTCTCTCTCTCTGCCCCCCACTATCCCTCTCGCCCCTGGCCCAACCTGTTCTGGGAATCACACAGGCACACGCTGCTTCTCTGGGGCTGATGGAGAGGCGCCGCTGGGCGCAATAAATGCCGCAGACTCTTTCTATTCCAGCCTCGGCTTCTTCACAACACTCACGGGGCGGAATCTGGGGGAGGCTCCCTGCGGGAAAAGGGAAGAGCTTCCAATCTGGGCTTTTACTTCAGAGATCAGCCAGGCCCACCACTGCCTTTCCAGCCACACCAAGGCGCACACACAGTGGGAAGATGGTGTCACCGGAACACCGCTCATTTTCCTTATCAGAATGATTTCTGTGACTCAAAACAGGTTGGCAGATGGAGAGCCAGGGAGCCGGAAGCGCCTTCTAAACTCGGGAAGAGACTTGATGCCTGGGGCTTGGCTTCCCGGGGCCCCAGGTACTTGCCTCTTGGCCCCATTGTGTTTTCACAGCTGCTTTGTGACAGAGGGGGAAAATGTGTCATTGTTCTTTGCTCTCTGCCACCTAGCAATGTCTGGCAGGTCATAGACACATGAACTATTTGGTGGAGGAGGGAAAGTGAGCCCGACTGATGAAGACTTCCTCTGAGTCAGGCGCTGCCTTGCCCTCAGGAGCTCAGGGACACCAAGGCTGTCCTTTTTTTTCCCGTTTCAGGACCCATTTCCAGACACCATGATGCATTTGGTTCATTTTTATTTTCAAGCAAGAATGATTTCCCCTTTCGGCTGGAGAATTTTCATTTTTCATCATCATTGTTTGCCCTTCTTAAAAATCCCTGTCAATTTTGGAAAACATTAATTCTTTGGATAATGAGAGGATTCTTGTATTTAACAGTCAGTCGGCCTTTAATTGCCAATGGTAGGGAAAAATTATTTTTAAAAATATGGTCCTGGAGGGATTAGATGACATTTTAAGAAGCCAAGCGGGTGGTAGCACATGGCAGAGGGATGGATCTAATGAATCTGGTGGGAGAAACACTTATTCACTTATTTACTTTTGCCATTTAAAATAGAATTTACGAATAAAATAGCCTTGCATGTACTGTATAAAAATGGAAGTGAGATCATGTCCCTTTGTTACTTAGCAACCTACAATGTTTATAGCAGCGTACTCACAATAGCCAAAAGGTGGAAATGGCCCAAATGTCTATTGGCTGATGAGTGGCTAAACAAATTGTAGTCTCCCCGTACAATGGAATGTTACTCAGCCATAAAAAAAAGGATGAAGTACTGACGTATATACTACAATATGGATGAACCTCCAAAACGTCATGCCAGGTGAAAGAAGCCGGTCACTAAAGACCATGTATTGTACGATTCCATTTATGTAAAACACCCAGAAGAGGCAAATCCATAGAGATACAATACAGATTGGTGGTTGCTAGGGGCTGAGGGGGAGGATCAAGTGGGGAATGACTGCTAATGGGGAGGGGGGTTTCCATTTGAGATGATGAAGACGTCCTGGAACTAGATAGAGGTGGGGTTAGGCAACAGCATTTCGAATGTACTAAATGCCACTGAGTGGGTCACTTTCTCTTATGTGAATTTCGCCTCAGTGAGGAAAAAAGAAAGAACTGTTCATTAAAACCTGCAATGGCTCCTTATTTCCTCGAGAGCAGAGGCCACGTCTTTACAGCGGCCTGCCGAGTCCTGCAGGATCTGCTGCCCCCTGGTCTCCTCCCCGCCTGCTGCGTGCACTGGCCTCAGCGCACGCTGCGTCTCTGTGTCGGCCGTCTGCCACCCTTGGCGCTGGCTGTTCCCTCGGCCTGGAAGGCGCTTCTTCCCGGCACCCACGGCGCTCCCTCCCTCACCCCCTTCATGTCTCTGCTCAGATGTCTCAGGGAGGCCTGTCCTGACCATCCTATTTCCAGTTACACCAGCACCAAGTGCCCTTGCCTTTATTCTGCTCCACTCACTGCCTTCGAACAAACTATGGACTATTACTGATTGATTCGGTTTATGGCTTCTTCTCTGTCCCCCTCCTCCCCCCACCATTTGGATGTAGCTCCACTAAGGATTTTAGCCTGCTTCTGCATTCTGGGCTCACATTGTGTTGATGTTTTTAAAAAGGTCCACAGAATCAAATAACCAAGAATTACATGTTCAAACAGATGCAGTTAGGTGGATTCTGAAGGAAACATCCACAGAAAATGAAGCATCAAATCTAATGGTAAAGCGCGCTTATGGCTTTTTCTTCTCTGCCGGTATTTCTACTTCATGAAGGCATAAAAGCATTTCGGTTGAAGTGAAAACTTCCAGAAGCTCCTCTTTCCCTCTATTCTCTTCTCTCTTTTGTCACAAGCCACTTGAGTTTTGAACCTGAAGGAGGTCCTTTGGATTAAAAGTTATTAATTATAGAAGGTGGTAGAACTGGAAGACATTTTCTACTGGGTGAGGTTAACAAATAGCATCTTTCAACAAATAGCATTATCCTCTTTCTCAGGGCCGATTGGGGTTGTTACAGCTTATATGGGGGGGGGAGGGGCAGGGGAGAATATAAAACCTCTTTGTGTTTGCATTTATTTATCACATTTGTGCCAGGCCTGGGTGATTGTGGGAGGTCCAAAGAACACGCATATTAGCATTTCAAGTCAGACAACTGGATTTGTCACAAGGGGAGTGAAAATTTGAGAAAGACAAAAAAAAAAAAAAAAAAAAAGGAACAGAGAGAAAAGAAAGGACAAGAATTTAGAAATAGATCTCTGTCTGAAATATTTTTGTCCCTGAGCAGGAAGTTGCTTTTGGAAAGCCAGGTCGCAGACTCGTGCACACAGACCTTGCACAAGGAGATCTATGATTAGAAAATAGCATCGTGAGCTTACAGCGATTACATTTTACAGCTGGGACGTCTCTATGAATTTGGATCTGTATCGTGGCTGGTATTGCTGCTGTCTGATGCAAAAGCAAACAAGAAATTCTACCTCTCCTTCTCTCAGTACTGACATTGAAGCCGAAACATATTTTTATGTGCATCTGTTTATCTCAAGCATAACAAAATTGAGGATCAGAGTACCAGAATGTGTCAGGTAGATAAGACTTAGTGCGGAATTCTGATAGGAGAGCTCTTGAACGCAAAGTTTCAACTTTGGACACGGGAGGATTTCTCCTCATCAGTTACCATACTCTCATTGGGCTTAGGGGGATGCTTCACCAATCCACATTCCATTGTCCTGGCACTGACTTGGACACACCACCCATATGGATTCCATTTGAGGGGGGGGGGGGGGAAAGCTCAAGAAGCAGAGGGGAGGTGGGATTTTTTTGTGAATGTTGTAATTTCAGAGAATGCAAAAATAGCATGACCCAATATTAGTGACTCCTGTACTGCAGAGGGCTCTGACCATAGCCACGTAGGAAACGCTGCATTTCTGAGGCAGAACTGGCCAGTTCAGAGACCAGCAAAGACGCAGGAGCTAAAAACCACATGCAAACCCACATCTGGTAACCAAGAGCAGAAACTTGCCTGATGGTGAAAGAAAAATGACTTTTCTTAATTTGATGTAAAGCAAGTTGATAGGAATGCGTTCCCTGATTAGCTGAAGCCTCCTCAAATAATAGCGGGCGTCTGTTTTCACAGGGAGAGTGGGATGGGTGATTAGTGACGCTGTGAGGCAGACATCATCACTTAGAATTTTTCATGTGTCCTTGGAGCATAAACCAAGCGAAAAATATCCAGAGAAGCCAATTCCTCTTAGAGCTCTTATGATGTCCAGCGAAAGCTGCCTGGGAGACTCCAAAACTTGCCCAACTCAGTGGTTCTCAACCAGGGGCAAATCGGCAGGGGCGCCTTTGACAACATCTGGAAACATTTTCGGTTGTCATAACACGTGGAGGTGGGCCTTGCTACTGTCATCGAATAGACAGAGGCCAGGCCAACGTTTTGTCAAACACAGGGCAGCCCCGGAACGAATAATGACCCGACTCAAAATGTCACTAGTTCCAAGGTTGAGAAACCCCCATCCCAGCCCACATCCTAAATATAAACCCGTTTGAAACATCCCCCAGTTGGTGGAATCAACCAGAACAACAGTCTGATAAAACAAAAAACCAAGCAACTTACTTAGTAATATTTCCTCCTTCCTCTTTCCCACCCCACAGAAAATCATTGAATAAATGTAAGCCTGACCTTTTTGAAAAAACAACTCTGTAAGCAATCTCCTTAAATATGTCTCGCTGCAATTTCCGCCGTTCTCTAGAGGCTATTATGTTCCCAATAAAATGATCGAAACCGCTGGAATAATAAACATTTATAACTGCATTAGCATCTCCTGGCTAAACTTGTTGAAATGGCAAGTGAGGGTGAAACATTAAAAAGATTCTTTAAAAAGAAATCTAGCTTGTTTGATCATTGCTCCCCAGTTTAAGGAGAAAGACTGAAATTTATGCTAAAACTGTTTTTAGATGCAGGGCAATAAGTGACATATATATACATGCAAGTCCAACAAAGCACTGCCTGCTTCTGTCGGCCTGAACCCTTGGTTCTTCTGATTTGTTGGCCATAAGAGGGAAACCACTATGGGTTTTTCCTCGACAGGAAGTCTCTGTCCGGAAGTCAGCCTGCAGGGAGCGAAGCAAGCCACCTGGGCTGGTGGGGGCGGTGGGGGCCCTGCAGGACCCCGGGGAAAGCGAGGTTTGTTTGTTTCTCCGCCAGTTTCACTCCCGGCCCACACCCTCCCACCCAGAACACTTGGCTATGTGGGTTGTTCTTCCCAGTTAGGAAACTTGATGACTGTTACTGAAATATGAAGCCCAAGATCCTTTGAGAATGTGAATACAGAAAGACCTGCCCATGGTTTGGGGAGTTTTGTACAAAGAGCGGTAATTGGGAGATTGGGGCTTTTAAGACAATTGGGGCCACCATTTATCTGTGTGACCTTGGTCTTCCGTTTTCTCTTCTGTAAAACAAAGGTTATGACCTCCAAGGTCACGTTAAACTACAGAAACAATAGGACAAAAATAGTTTAGTACAGCCTGACCTTGAGATTTTCACCATACCACCAGAAGTCTCTATTTAATTATTTTTACCAAGTTAGAAGTAGTCAAGTGACAGCTCATGAACTCTTGGATTTACTCTTTAATCCAACAGAGAAAGGAATCAGTATCTGCTGTAGAAAGATTGTAAATAATTAAGACCGGGCTTCCCTGGTGGCGCAGTGGTTGAGAATCCGCCTGCCAATGCAGGGGACACGGGTTCGAGCCCTGGTCTGGGAAGATCCCACATGCCGCGGAGCAACTAAGCCCGTGAGCCACAACTACTGAGCCTGCGAGTCTGGAGCCTGTGCTCCTCAACAAGAGAGGCCGCGACAGTTAGAGGCCCGCGCACCACGATGAAGAGTGGCCCCCGCTCGCCGCAACTAGAGAAAGCCCTCGCACAGAAACAAAGACCCAACACAGCCAAAAATAAATAAATAAATAAATAAATTAATTAAAAAAAAAAAAACTCATGCTTAGGTCCCATCCCAAGCTTTGGAGTTAAAATAATAATAATAATAATAATAATAATAATTAAGACCTTCTTTCCTTCACCAGATAAATGAAACCAGGACATCTGTGATGGAGAACTGATTATTCCTCCAGCATCTAAACCTATTTGTTATTCTGAAATGGTTGGGATTGGGCATTTATCTAACTGTAGGCTACTTCTAGGTCGAAGTAGGCCTTGCAGACCCTGGTCAGACAGTAATGTGTCTATCTTCATATCAGTCTGAATGTTAATGAATTTAGAATTTTCCAAGCAAATCTGTATGCAAAATAGAGTAGTGTTTCAGCGTCTAGTGCCTTCTCTATGACAGGCTCTTGAAAGCTGAAAACAGGAGAATACACAGGGCAAGAGCTCAGAAACCACCACGGGCTTTTTCCTCGACAGGAAGTCTCTCACCGGAAGTCAGCCTGTAGGGAGCGAAGCAACCCACCTGGGCTGGGGGAGGGGGGGCCTGCAGGACCCCTGGGGAAAGCGGGGTTGGTTTGTTTCTCCATCAGTTTCACTCCCCGGCCCACACCCTCCCACCCAGAACACTTGGCTATCTAGGTTACTCCTTCTGCAGCTGCTTTCAATGATTTCAGGAATAGTTTCACAGTCTCTCTTTTACTCAGGACTTTGTCTTGCCTTTTCCTTCGTTTTGGGGCTTGAATTTAGATGAGACATGAGGGCAAAAGGCACTGAATCCCAAACCCACATCCCATTTGATGTATTCATTCATTTATTTGTTTATTTTCATTTCAGCAACAGTTGAGCAAGAAAGAAGGTTACTAGGAGGACAGAAATGTGGGTTTAGAAAACCATCAGTGACATTTAAGAAAGCAGGCCACCACGGCGACTGTTAACTAGACAATAGAGCATTGGCTGTTTAGGGCAATTGTTAAAAACTGAGCATTATCAATTTACAAATGTCTCTTGGGTTGCTTATCAAGGTGTGTGACTTTTAGAGTGAGGAGTGGAGAAATCAGAAGGGGAGGGAGAGAAACCATCCTCCATTTGAGATTTTGTGAACCAGCTGTTTCCTTTGCTAACTCTGTCTAAAGTTTAGGAAAAAAACAAAAACCCTCAATGGAGAAATATATAAATATTTACAAAGTCTCCCCTCTATCTTCGGTACCCTTGTGCAAGGTCCATCATCTTGCAGTCTTGCAGTGTGGTTGTATTTAAAATCAGTGGTGCAAGAGGGGTTTTTTTGTTTGGTTGGTTTTTTTTCTTCGTAATGGAAGTGTAACCTGCTTGCAAAGCTTGTGAGCCTGCCTCCTAAATTATGGACTTCATCTTCCTCGGAAGGGGAAAACTTGACCAGATGCCACTGGGATCTGAACATGTGGTTCCTAGGAGTCTGATCATCTTTGGGCCTCTCAGGCTCACCATTAATGCGTCTTCAGTAGTGATAAATAACAACGATTGGCACTGAGACCAGATTCCTAAGAGAAGGCAGCTAAAAGGTATTCTCTTTTAGCTTCATTTCCCAGGAGGGCTCACTCAGCTGCCTTAGTAGAGCGGGGCTCTTCCTTCTCTAAGTGGTCTCTTTAGAAGTTTTTGAGGGATTGTGGTTCAAGGAAAAATGACTCAATCTGAGGAATTCTTTAAGAGAAGCTGAGAAAAGGCCCCAGACCCAGGCCTCTCCTCAGCTGGATCCAGTTTGCCGTCCTTTTCATGGCTGCAATCAGAAAAAATAAATACAGTGTGAGAAATCAAACGACTTCTGTCCAAGTGGCAAAAGGACAGTGTCTATCTTAACACTAGAGTTAGACAGAAGCCAGAAAGGGTGTCTGGTGTGAACGTTTCCGGCTGCAAGATCTACCTGACTGTTGCCCTCAAACTACGACCATCTATCACATGTTTGCAGGAACCCACAGAAGCTTCCTGTTTCATGTGTCTCCTGAGAAGGATTGCATAGTACAGTACAAGTTGCACTGCCTGTGTGTTGTTTCCAAGCTAGGAGAAAGAAGAACTTGTACTTTGTATTTTAAGATATTTATGAATACTTTCCACCAATCAGTCTCCCCATCAGCACACAGATACCACAAGACAATACAGAGGAAATTGTAGATCCAGCGTAGCCATTCCATCGAGGCCTTAGGGAGGAGTTGGGACATCTCTGGGGCTAAAAGCAGTGCACTTTGGCAGGGGGACCTCCAAGGAAGCATGGGGCTGAGATAAGGGAACATGATTGACCGATGGCGAGATAGTTCTCCAAGATGGAGTCGATGGGACTGGCATGGGCAGGTTGGTTTGTGAGGCAAGGAGGCTGGCAGCTTCTCCTGCTGAGTCCGGTACCCACCAAAGACTACTTGAGAGCACGGAGGAGAGCATGGCTTTGTGTAACGTTCACATCAGACCTCCCAAGTCAGCTCAGCATATCCCCCAAGGAATGGCAGAGACTTCTCTTCTTGTAAACGACAACGGACACGTATTCAGTGCCGTTAAGGACAAGCATCTGGCGACCAGTGACCAGTGGTGTCAGAGTTCTGAGCGCAGCGTGAGCAGTTTCCTGAAGATAAGAGAGCGCTGTAGCCACGGCTACGGGTCCCCAAATCGGGGTTCTCTGGGGCCTCTGGGGCCCCTCCTTGCGCTCTGCACAGAGTTTGCTTAACTGTGCTCTGCGGTTGATGAAGGCTTCCTCTTCGCCTGTGTGAACTCAAGGAAACAGAAGACTGTCTCAGCCGGATACCAGCTGCCCTGGCCTTGTTTCTCAGCCCTCTCTGCTAGTCGGCTTGGAACTCCTGCCTGTTCTCAGTCAGCTGGGAGGATGCTTACGTCCCATTGTCCCTCAGTTCACATGCAACAGCAGCTGCCTCCTGCTCCACAGGCCTGGGCGAGCTTTCAGTCTCCGTATCTGAGTGTGAAAGGAGGGCCTCCCCCCGTCCCCCCCGCACAGGTTCTGTGGAATCAGGATGACCCTGTTGTAAGCAGCAGAGTGGCGAGTACACGTGGCCTCAGGACCTCCGTCATGTCCACCGGACTATTAGCACCTTGCTTTTCTCTCATTTTCCTGTTATTAATTAATTAACGAACGATATTCTTTTCCTAAATGGATTTTTAAACAATACTTGAGACCTGTAGGGAATTTGAAACATACAGAAGAGCACGATGGTGAAAACAAAACCAAAAAGCCCTTATGAATTTCATCCTCAGCCAAGCTGCAGTTGCTGTTAATATTTTGATGTCTTTCCTTGTAGTGGTTTTCTCTCTACCTCTGCATATTTTCATAAACACATGTCCCTTTTTTTTTTTTTTTTTTTTTTACAAACCTAGGTCATTCTGGATATTCAATTTTGTTTCCTTTCTTTTTTCATGTTATGTGGTAATTTAGCTACATTACCCCCATTCTCCTACAACGTGGTTTATTAATGGCTATGTTCATTGTAAGAACATGCCATATATATTTAAAAATTACTATGGAGGGACGCTTCAAAGGTCTACAGTTTTTCTCCAGGATAACAACACTGTAATGGGCATCCCTGTTTGTAGACTTTAGACTGTATCTCTGAATATTGGCCAAACGTAGGACCCTGGAAATAAAAATTTCAAGATCAAAAGGTGTAAATACTTTTGAGGCTGTTGATGCCCATTGTCAGACTGTCCTCCAAAATGGCTATACCAGTTTACAGTCACATAAGGTTTTCTTTATCTCTATTATGAAAGGATCCTTGGTACTGAGGACTAATAGCGCCTTGCAGTGTCTTAAGTGAGAAGGAAAAGCACAGACCAGCTCCCTATCTGGAATTTCAAGATCCAAGAGGAAAACTGATCAGAGGTGCAGCTGAGGGTGCTTCCCAAGGTTGCTCTAGAAGGAAATGACCCCTCCAGGACCATTTTGGCAGAATGACTGACCTTTCCCAAAGTGACCAGCACAAAATGCCCTCAACTTGAACATGAAAAAGACATATACCTCATCCAAAAGTTCCCTTAGGTCCTCCAAACCCACACTTCTTTATTCAAGTCAGGGTTCGTGACAGAGTAGCCAATGAGGGTTTGCGGTTTCAGTAAGGGGAGGGCGCCTGCGTAAGTGCTTAGCTCTTGCACAAAGGGAAGCGAATGTACAAGCTGACCTTTGAGGTCATTCAGTCGGTGGGCACTGTGCAGTGGGCAGCTCGGGGTGAACCGATCCTGGTCTTCTTCTGCTTCTGGCCGGAACTGACGGCGTCATCGTTTGCTTTTCCCCCGGGGATAATAATATCCATCGCCTTCCCAAGGGATACTTGTGGTCGAATTGGTGCTTATCAAAGGTTTGGAAGAGAGGACTGACAGTGTGTGCAAATGATTGATAGGGAGCCCCAGCCCAGAGTGTAGCTATCTAAGGAGGCCTTGGGTTGCTCACAGAACGACGCTGGGGTTAATAGCCTTCATCCTTCCAGAGTTCCTGGGGTGATTGTGCAAGAGACTCGTGATCTGATCACAAGAGCAAAGAGAGTGCCTGTGTTGCCGATAACAAAGAATTACACAAGGCCTGGAACAAACGCCAGAGTTTTAAAACACTTGGCGGCAATTCAAGCTGCAAAGCATTTTATCATCTCAGGCCATCGCTGAGAGGGGCCAGCTGAAGCTACCCCGTCCACATCCTTTTACAAGCACTGGCCTTTTGATGGGGCTCTGAAAACCCTCTGAACTGTAGCTGCCTTTGCAGAGTGTTTAAGCTGGTCGGCTTACAGCAGGACAAACTGGCAGCGTGGCAAGAAAGAAAAGTGAAATTCAACCCAGAGCTGGGATCGAAAGCTCTTGAGACTCAAATGTCTCCGACACTGGGGTGTGGCTTCTTCACTAATTAAGTTCTGTCAAACAAGGGTTGAAAATATCAGCCCCGATTCAGGGCTTGGCTCCTCCAGCAGCCAATAGCGGTGGGCCTGGGGCTCTGGTTGAAATAATGAAGATCAAGTTTGAAACACCATTCAGTTGATTTCAAGATTTCCTGGGACCACCGTTGAAAACACAATGTTCTCTTTTTGGGGCAACGTGAAGAACCAATCACAAGTGAGGTTTCGCAGCATGTTCTGCCCATATTTGGCAGTAATCTTACCTCATTCAACTAGATTGATAATATATGCACTTGAAAAGCAAGGCTTTGAGAAGTATGTGTGTCTCTCTCCCGGTTATGAAAGACGTCTTAATGCCTTTGGGGCATTTTTTTTTTTTTAAAAAAAAGCTTCAATTGCAGCTTCTGGCTTGATAGCATTTACCTGAAAATACATAGAAAACAGAAACTAGTTTTGTTTAACTAAATAACCAGAGGTGGCTCAGGAGGTTACGGGGATGTGGAAGGCATGGCACAGGCTTTATTACATTTTATCTGTGATGTGTAGGAGACCCGTTCCTCAGAGCCTCTGGGAAATATATGCATCCTTTAAAGTTTCTCATTAAGGGTTGCTTAAAAAGGATCATCAAATCTTGTAGAGAGAGACGACACAAATACGATAAACTTCATTCTACCTTTTTCCAGTGAATATTTATCAGCTGCTTTATATGCACCGTCCGTTTCATTGTCACCATGATCCCACAAAGGAAATCCTATTCTTATCCACGTTTTACAGATGAAGTCACTGAAGCAGGGAGTTACATAACTTTCCCAAGGGGCCTGAGCTTATAAGTAGTGGAGCTAAGAAGCCACCCCAGCAGTCAGATGCCCAAGCCCCTCACTCCATTGAGATGTTTTCCTGTGTTTACAGGCAAGAACAGAGAGGCCTTAAGTAGTGCAAAATGGTGCCAGGAACCCCCATCTCTAAGACACCGACCATCTCCGACTCTCAGGACCCTATGGAAAGCAAGTTGTGAGGTTGTTTGGCTTGTCTCAGGCCTGAGGGTGGGCAAGTTCCCAGTGACCCCCTAGGAGATCACATCCAGAACTTTCTGGTCACAGAGGAGCCTGCAATCAGCAGCTGAGCCCCTCACTCAGGGCCCCAGTCTCAGGAAACCCAGCTCTAGAAGGTCCTCCTCAGTGAGACTGAAGACGTGTGGGCTACAGCAGAGACCCGGTACGCGGTCGTCTGTGTCTTCAAAACTGAGGGGACCTTGAGAAAGAGGAGGGAGATGGCTAGGCAACCCGGCCTCCCCTGAGACCACAGAGAGGCCCCATGTCCTCCGTGCAGAGCAACGGTGCTCAGCCAGGGCAGTTTGGGCCCCCAGGGGACATTTGGCAATGTCTGGGGACATTTTTGGTTGGAGAGAGGGCGCTACTGGCATCTAGTGGGTGGTGGCCAAGTGTCACTAGTGCTGTGGGGAGAAACCCCACCTGCAGCTCTGAGGAAGCTCTGTCTGGGGCTTCTTCAAAGAGACAGTCTGCAACCAGGAAGCCAGCAGCGCATACAGCTAGGCAGAAGGCGGGACAGAGAAAAGGTGGAACCATGTCAACAGGTTTTAATTCACTGCATCTTTCTTCCTGACAGCGAGAGGTCAGTGTTGGCCTCTGTTTACAGGGGTCAGGACCAAGGTATGGACTGGCCCTATGTAGTAGGCTGAATAATGGCCCCCCCAAAGATCAGGTCGTAATCCCTGGAGCCTGTAAATGTTACCTTACATGAAGAAAAAGAATGGTCTTTGCAGATGTGATTAAGCTAAGGATCTTGAAATGGGGAGACGATCCTGCATTATCTGTGTGGGCCCTGCATGCAATTGGGAGTATCCTTATAAGCAGGAGGCAGAGGGAGGTATGACACATGCACAGGGGAGAAGGTAATGTGATAAAAGAGGTGGAAAGTGGAGCGATGGGGCCACCAGCCAAGGAACGCGAGCAGTCACCAGAAGCTGGAAAAGGCAAAGAACAGATTCTCCCTTAGAGCCTCCAAGGGGAGTGTGACCTTGCCACACCTTGATTTTGGCCCAGCGGTACTGATTAGAAACTTCTGGCCTCCAGAACCATGCAAATAAATTTCTGTTGTTTTAAGCCACCAAGTTTATGGTAATGTGTTACAGCAGCCCTAGGAAACTAAAATACCCTGACACTCCTTGAGCCCCCATGTTGATCAGTTGAGGCCGAGGGACAAACTCTTCCAACAGAGACAAAGCCAGAGCCTTTATGGGGTAGAATTTGAGGGGAGGATGGCCATTTGCTTTGCACCACACTCCCTTTGAGTCACCCTTGCCTATGAAAACATGGCACCTACCTTCCCTCTGCCTCTCTCAGGCAACAATTTCCAGTGAATGCTGGGCAAATCACCTGATCATCTTAGTGCTTGGTTCCACCCTATCTGGAGCCACCTATCACTTTCTACCTTGATTTCCTGTCAATGTACGTGCGGTATGTTCTACACTAGACTGTAAGCTCCCAGGAAGCAGGAACGCTGTTTGATTGATTGTTAAGCCTCCCAAGGCCCCCAGCACAGTGTCAAGCACATGGTGGGTGCTCAACCCATGGTGAATGTGTGCCTCCTGCATCCTAACTAGGAGAAATGTTACTTTGTTCTCTTTATTGCCTGGTGGTCAAGCAGCGCAAAGCCAAGTCTGCTGCTTATAAATAAGAAATCCCCGCACGTTCTGTCAGGCCTGCAGCACTGGACATGGACACCTGATGGTCCTGTGTTTTTCAACTGGGGTATAATTTACATACAGTAAAATGCATGTATCTTAAGTGTACAGCTTGCTTACTTACCTATATATACCTCCTTGTAACCACTTCCTGGATCAAGATATAGAATCTTTCCAATCACCCCAGAAACAAGTTCCCTTGTTTCCCCACCGTCCTCACACCCCAGTGACCCTCATGAACTAGCTTTGCTTATTCTTGAACTTCATATAACTGAACTCATACAGAACATACTCTGGCATCTGGCTTCTTTCTCTCCACATAATATTTTTGAGATTTATCTGTGTGGTTGCGTGTATCGATAGTTTTTTCTTTTTTTCCAAAAACTGTGTATTATTATTCCATTGTAAGGATATGCCACAATTTGTTTATCCATTCTCCTGTTGATGAGCATTTGAATGCTTTCCAGTTTGGACCTATTGGGAATAAAGCTGCTACGAGCGTTGTATTTTACGGCCCTGTGCTTCCATCTCTCGTGGTTATGTACCTAGGAATAGAACTGCTGGGCCACAGGGAAGGTGGCTGGTTAACTTTACAGAAATTAGTATCACTCTTCGTGATTTAGATATAAGAAAAGAAATTTTTAGAGAAGTAGCAACAATCTTTCTGTACTTATTTTCCCAATTCCATCCATTATAGTAATTTCTTAAAGAAATAGAGTGCTTGGGCTTCCCTGGCGGCGCAGTGGTTGAGAATCTGCCTGCCAATGCAGGGGACATGGGTTCGAGCCCTGGTCTGGGAAGATCCCACATGCCGCGGAGCAACTAGGCCCGTGAGCCACAATTACTGAGCCTGCGCGTCTGGAGCCTGTGCCTCGCAACAAGAGAGGCCGCGATAGTGAGAGGCCCGCGCACCGCGATGAAGAGTGGCCCCCGCTCGCCGCAACTAGAGAAAGCCCTCGCACAGAAACGAAGACCCAACACAGCCAAAAATAAATAAATAAATAAATAAAATTAAAAACAAACAAACAAAAAAACTATTAAAAAACAAAAAGAAATAGAGTGCTTCGTGCGTGGCTAATTGGATCAGCGGTCGAGAAGGTCGGAGAGTCAGGAAGCATGAAAATTAGAACAAATGCCCAGCCACTTAAAACATCCTCCTGTCACGTTCTACTCACTCACACCAACCTGTATCTTTACAGCTGGTCCTTCCTGGCGCTGGGGTTGAACACAATGCTAATACAGACAGGATTCCTATGAAAGAAAATATTTTAAGAGGAAAATCTGCTCTGTAACGAAGCCCTGATTGAAATGGCAGCTGCAGGCAGCGAGGAATATGTGGCATCCGTAGACCAAGGGCAGTCAGATGCTTCTGTGGTGTCTGTTCTGCGTATCTGAAGACGTCTTCTTCCCCTGCCACATCCGCAGCTCTCCTGATGCCTGGGCACAAAGAGAGCTGCCCTGCTTTCCCAGTTGCCAGCTTTCTTCAGAAGTGAATTCCTGAGCGTCAGCTGCACCCCACTTGAGTGCCATTGAATTCTAGAAACCTGAAACAGCTTTGCAAAAGTGACTGGAGAAGGAGAAACTATTTTAAGACCCTGTAGTGTTGTCATGACACTATGGAATGAAGGCGGGGATGCCGAAGGAAAGAACAGAAATGTCCAAGCTTGTCTTTCCACGAGGTGTAGTTTACAACAGCCATTATTCATGACGAGTCAAATTCCTTTCACCCAAGTCAGTGTTTCACCAATTTTTCTAATGATGCACCATGTTTAACTGTTTTCAGATTAACTTCATCCCATCCTTCTTGCTATTTAAAACTTTTCTCTTGAACCATGAGGTGCATCTTATTCTTCCCCGAATGGCAGCTTGGTGCAATTATTTGTTCCTTGGTTCTTTCTTTCAGAATCTGAGATGCCACTTCTGGGATCTAACCTACTTCATCTGTATCTCATAATTTCCTTGGTTTCCCTAAAATCCTCATACTGTCCTTTACCCCTTTCTTCCCATTTATGGGAAAAAAAATTGGTCATGTCTTTGTGGCACCAGTCAGACCGAGTCAGCAAATAAGAAATGTCAATCACCCAGGCTGCGTATTTGACACTAGGAAATTAAAACAATGGGAGTGATTCAATATCTTCTTTCTTTTCTTTTTTTTCTTATTTTGTTGTCGTTGTTGTTATACATTTATTTTTCCATTGCTCTTCTGCTGTGTAGATAGTTGTTTTCTGGACCAAAAAAATCACCTGAACTGAAGTTCATATTCAAAAAAAGAGGGTGGGCCAGAGAGGCCTTTTATAAGGGCACAAATCCTATTCATGACGGCTCCATCCTCATGACCTAATCACCTCCCAAAGCCCCACTTCCAAATGCTGTCCCATTGGGGGTTAAGATTTTGACACATGAATTTTGAGAGGACACCAACATTCAGTCCATTGCATGAGTAAATCCTAGAAGTGGGAATGCTGAGTTGTATGCTAAGTGCGTGTTCAACTTAAAGGAAACTGCCGGTCTTCTAAAGTGGCAGTGCCATTTTACATTCCCACTGGTGACGTATAAGATTTCCAATTGCTTCACATCCTTGGCAGTATAGTCAGTTTTTAGAAAAAATTGCAGACATTTTTATGGCTTTGTAGTGGCATCTCCTTGTGGGTTTAGTTCACATTTCCCTGATGACTAATGATGTTGAACATCTCTTCCTGTGCTCATTTGCGATCTGCATCTCTTCTTTTTTTTTTTTTTTTTTTTTTACTTTTTTAAAAAAAAATTTTTTTTTAAATTATTTATTTATTTATTTATTTATGGCTGTGTTGGGTCTTTGTTTCTGTGCGAGGGCTTTCTCTAGTCGCGGCAAGTGGGGTCCACTCTTCATCGCGGTGCATGGGCCTCTCACCATCGCGGCCTCTCTTGTTGCGGAGCACAGGCTCCAGACGCGCAGGCTCAGTAATTGTGGCTCACGGGCCTAGTCGCTCCGCGGCATGTGGGATCCTCCCAGACCAGGGCTCGAACCCATGTCCCCTGCATTGGCAGGCAGATTCTCAACCACTGCGCCACCAGGGAAGCCCTGCATCTCTTCTTTAGTGAAGTGTGTGATCAAATCTTTTGGTTCTTTTTATACTGAGTTGTTTGTTTTGTTTTTATTACTGGAATGTGAGAGTTCTTTAGATATTTCTGGATGTGAGTCCTTTGTCAGACAGATGATTTGTGAATATTTTCTCCCAGTCTTGTCTTGACTTTTCATTTTTCTTACTGGGGTCCTATTGTGCACTCACATTTTCAGAGACTAGGGTTGTTTCTTGCCCCCCTCTTGATCCCTCCACCATCTTGGACAGCAAGGCAAGGAGCTAGGAGGTGCCACTGGCTTTGGTCTAATTCATAAGACTCTGGCTATGGGTTAACGTCAGTCTCCTGAAAGAAGAATATTGGCCTAAACAGTGGATACTTCAGTCTCTAACTATAGTGTGCATAGAATAATCTGGAAAGTTTGATGAACATGCAGATTTCCAAGCTCTGCTCCTAGAAATGTTTATTCAGTAAGTGTGAGGTGAGGTGCAGCTTGTTGCAGTATTCAACAAGCAGCCAGATTATCCTGATAGGGGTGGCTTCGGGATGACATTTGGAGAAACCTTGAAACTCTAAGGCCACTGACCATGTGTGGTGTCTACTGTGGTCACAATACAAAGTCTACGTCCAGGCTACACAAAATCGCGTGGGGGTTAAGTCAGAGGAGGGAGACGTTACCACACAGCTCGACGAAAAGGAGAAGAAACACCAAGAATGCAGGAATATTAGGACATTTTTATTGAACATTTGCCCATTGCTTCATCCTTTGCTCTCTGCTATTATAGGCATGTCTTCATTTGGGCAGACATCTTTTAAAAGTGCCTTTCAAGCGTGATACTTTATTTGAATAGACACTGGAGGGAAATGGTGGCTGATAAACAAGTAAATTATTGCACATTAATAAATGTCAATAAATTCTTCACCTTGGTCCTGAATACTAACATTTTCTCCTTACGTCAAGTCCTGGGCTGCCAGCAGTGGTGCTGTGGTAGATTCCAGTACATGTTTTTTCAGATCCTCTGGACTTACCAGAAGTCACCCTGAACTTTTCACCAGGGACGTGTGGAATGTCTTTGATTTTACAATAAACTTTTTTTTTTTTTTGGACAAAGGCAGAACTTATTCCATCCATTTTCAAACAAATCCGTGGAGGATGCCGGGGTTTGCATCATTACCATTCTTTACAGGAAAGGAAACACAGACAGTAGCAACAAAACATCCAGCTTTATAGTATCCAGATGTTTGGACTGTATAATACCAAACAATCAGTCGGTCTGAGGTTTTTCCTGAATTGGACAAATGATTGTGACGTTGCAAACTTACAACCAGCGTGATGTAAGTTTTAGCTACAGACAGAAACCAATTGGGACTGACCCTTCTGTCTTAATTAATCAAATGTTATTGTTCAAACTTGTTGGTACCTCTCAGCTGAAATCATTTTAAAGGCCTGTTGTTTTAATACTGTGGTGGGATGTTTCTTTAAATCACAACTAGTTAACGAATCTTCTAGGGTAATTAGGGCACCTCCTGCTCTAGCAAACACAAGTGATCAATGATCGTTAATTAAAGATGGTGGCGTAGGAAAAAGCCTGGAACCCGGAGGCAAGAAGTGTGGATTCTACTGCTTGCTTGAGCTGAACTGTGCCTCCTTAAGCCTTCATGAGAGGAGATAACTTACGGAAACATAAATATGTAAGAAGACTGAAGCCAAAGTGGTTAACCGCTCTCTCTAAATATAATCCATCCCCCGCAGAGCTAGCAAACAAAACAATCCCAACAATAGAATTGTTTATGTACCTCGCATACAAAGAGGACCTGAAACCAGGAAGCCACAGGATTCAATGAGGTAAGCAGAGAATTCTTTTTTTTATTCTAAAACATTATTCAAGTTATACATAATTAAAGTTGAAAGTGAGAAAATAGGGAAAAGACCAATCAATAAATAAAATCAATTAAAATTCTACTACTCAGTAAAAACTACTGTTAGCCTCGGTATATATTTTTCCGTGGATCCACACATTTATGATATATGCATATTCCAAATGGCTGCTGTCCTGACATCTGCTTCTTTGAGTTAGTGCTATACTGTAAAGCTTCTTGCATGCCAATAAATATGCATCTTCAACATCCATTTAAATAGTCAAACTGTATTCCACGGTAGGCTTGTAAATATTACCAACTAACACGGAGTGCTTCCTGTGTGCTTGGCTCTGTTCTAAACACTATAACACCATCTCTGTGAGGTAGGCACTATGATTACTCCTGTTTTACAGACCGGGAAACTGAGTTAAGAGGATGTTAATTAACTTGGTATCTGGGGTTCAACCCCAGGTGGTCTGGCTTTCGAGTTCAAGTTCGTAACACCCGGCCATATTGCTTCTCACCTCATCCCCTTAAGTTATTTAGGTTATTTATAATATTTTTCATTCTTTAAAAAAATTTTTTATTGAAGTAGAGTTGATTTACAATGTGTTAATTTCTGCTGTACGGCACAGTGATTCAGTTATACGTGTATATACTCTGTTTCATATTCTTTTCCATTACGGTTTATCACAGGATACTGGATATTTCATTCTTTTAAACAGTGCAGATCAATTTAAACCTCTATTTCCTCACAAGACAGGTGGTGAAGGCAGAATGGGGAGCATTGATAATGGATGACTGTTCAGTAAGAAAGTACTAGGGGGACATTCTTTTGGGTTAGATCAGGTTAGAAGGTGTTCACTCTCAGTAAAAATGAGGGAAGCCTATAAAATCAGCCTGGTTACTCCAGGGAGGGGGGAGGCATATTTGCAGTGCCGCGGGAGAGATGCACTCCCCCTGTGTCCTTAGATCTATGTAGGAGAAAATAGCAACTGCCTGGTAGAAGAGACTAGCCCTGGGGATCAAAATACAGAATTAATATTCTGCGGGCTGAACTTTAACCTATTGCAAAGAGAGGGAGAGAGGAGTCTTCAGCAATTAGAGTATCAGCTTGAAGACAAGAAGTGAGTATTCATTTGGGACTGGGTGTGTCCGGATGCGAGCAAAGGATGACTCACATTAGATCAGCAGATGGGGGGGGAGGCAGGGCCGGAAGGAGGGGAGGGGATCTGAGGGAGCTAGGCGTGCACTTCCCTGCTAGGGTCACAGGCATTACTAGCTCACTGTGGACACAGGGTTTTCTTTACTTAGGTCTGCATATTAAGTTACACAACTGACAGAGGGAGGTGAAGTGGGGAGGTCGCTAGTAAACAAGTGAATAGGTAGATAAATACATTTGTAATAAAGAGTGATGAGACTCCCCATAGACCTTTCTCCAAAGAAGCTATTCAGATGGTGAATATCCACAGGAAAAATGCTCAACATAATTAGGTATTGGGGAAATGCACATGAAAACCACAATGAGATATTACTTCACACTCATGAAGGTGGCTGGAATCAAAAAGACAGATGATGAGAAGTGTTGCTGAGGATGTGGAGAAACTGGAACCCTCATACACCGCTGGTGGCGCAGCCATTTTGGAGAGCAGTTTGGCACGTCCTCAAAGGGGTGAACGTAGAGTTAGCATATGACCCACAAGTCCTCTCCTAGGTACCTACCCTAGAGAGAGGAAAACATGTCACACAAACCTTGTAAACAGATGTTCATAGCAGCATTATTGATAATAGCCAAGAAATGGAAACAGCCCAGATAGCCATCAATGGATAAATAAACAAAATGTGGTCTGTTCATACAATGGAAGATTTTTCAGCCATAAAAAGCAATGAAGTACTGACACATGCAGCATCCACGGCTGGGCATGGATGAACCTTGAAAACATGATGCTGAGTGAAAGAATAGGTAAACCCATAAAGACAGAGAGTAGATTAGGGGTTACCAGGAGCTAGGGGTATGGAGGAGTGAGGGGTGATTACTAATCGGTGTGGAGTTTCCTTTTGGGGAGATAAAAATATTCCATAATTGATGGCTGTGATGGTTGCACACTGCTGTGAGTATACTGACAACCACAGAACTGTACAACTTCAGAAGGATGGATTATATGGTTTGTGAATTATATCTTAATGGAAGGCGCTGTGCTAAGTGAAATAAGTCAGACAGAGAAAGACAGATACCGTGCGATCCCACTTACAGGCGGAATCCCAAAAAGCTGAACTCATAGAAACAGAGAGTGGAATGGTGGTTACCAAATGCTGGTGGTCAAAGCATACAGACTTCCAGTTATGAGATGAATAAGTACTGAGGATCTAATGTACAGCATGGCGAGTATAGTTACCAATACTGTATACGCATATACTTGAAATCTGCTAAGAGAGTAGATCTTAATCTCCAAAATATACAATATATACATGTATCAAATCAGCCCATTGGACACCTTAAACTAACACAATGTTAGATGTCAATGATACCTCAATAAAAGCAGGGAAAAGAAAAGTGATGGAGTGGAGAGAACAGAAACGCAGCCCCTCAGGCATGAAAGGCCATGTGTGGTCCAGGGATGAGAGAGGACCTGGAGGACTGAGTGTGCCGAGAGGCCGAAGGGATCTCTGAGAGAGTTGAGGGTGAGAGGTCTGGCAGTCGACACTGGTAATTATAGGCACTTTGGGATTATGTTCAAAGGACAACGGGAAATCTTTGAAGGCTACAAAAACCCAGCAGTTATGTAATCCAACTTGTATTTTAAATAGTGCTCTCTTCTTGAATTCTTAGGGCAGAACTAGATTGCTATTATAGCTAATAAAACCAGATAGACATCATTAACTTAAAATTTTAAAGTTAAAATTAGCACAGTTTTTTTCTTTGGATTTATTATGCATGCTCGGAAAATGAGGCCAGCAAAATACGTATTCACTAATACCACACAAGGAGTGCATTATCATATAAATAATAATGCAAGCTTTTGATGTTTTACCCAGACCGCATTCTGTTGCTTCTAGGAATTAACAGCTATCGGACACAAGTAAAGATTACACTCTTTTACCACTGTTCAGGAGCATATTAATATCAAACACAGATTTGGTTTAGTTGCATTTAATAGAAGGAGCGAGTCCAAGCATATCTAGCAAAGGTCATGATGTGGTGGGCCAAAGCTTAGCTGCATGTTGAACGCAGAATCCTTTTGGCCTCTTGTTTGAAACTGTGAAGAAGTTATTGGGACTAATGATTGAATTTCAGAGATTCTGAGATGCACACTCCCAAATGAGAAGAGATGGGCTTTCCTGGCCCCAGCGAGGGCAAGAGAAGATCTCAGGCAACAGGGAGCACAGCTGTGGGGAAAGACAGCTAAGGATGTGCTTACATCCTGGGACATCAACTCAGTACCCAGGCAGTGGTGAAGGTCAGTCTCGGGAGTGGCACATGCCAGGGTCCCAAAGTTGCCCAGGTTTTTGTGCCTTCACTCCTAGTTTCTTGAGAGTGGAAGGCCTATGAAACTTCCAGAAAAGCCAGGTTCTCTTTTGCAGATGGCAGCATCATTGGGAAGAAACTTCCCTTTAAGGCTCCTGGTAGTGACATTAGCGAAACAAGAAACAAAATAGGAGCAGCAGTTGAAAATAATTACAATAGAAGATTCTGGTACGTACGGCGCACGCACGCGCACAAGCAGCATTCTAGGGAGCTTCAAATATACTGAAACCTGGTGAAAAGAATCCTTGGTTGGGGGTGGTGCAGAGAAGATGACAGAGCCTGAATTCTTCGTAACTTAATTCCCATTGTCTTTGAATGCATTCCATTGTTTGGCTGTATCACAACTGATTTAGTCTTGTAATGATAAACCTTTTCACCCCTTTAGCATTACAAGCAATGCTGCAGTAAACTTTCTTTTATGTACGTATCTCCATCTCTGCTGGGACAAAAATTATGTGCCATATAAACTGTGACAGATGTCACCAAATTGTTCTCCAAAAATGTTGAAAAAATGTACATGTCCACCAAAAAGTATATACCCATGTATATACTTAACCCAACATCCTTACCACTACTGGGTGTTGTAAAATTTTAACTTTTCAGGCAACCCATAGCTTAAAAATGGTATCTCGTTGTTGTTGTTTTGATTTTGTAATTATTAAATTATAAGTGAGAGTGTCTTTTCAGAAGTTCACTGGTTGTTTGTTTTCTTCCCCTCCCTTCCCCTCCTCTCCAGAAACTTCCTGTTTACCTGTTTTCTATTGGCTGATCTATCTTGTTCTTATTGTTTTGCGTGAGCTCACTATCATATGTGTTGCAATATTTTCCTCAGTCTTTTGGCTTTAGAAATGAGATTTTCTGAAATAAAGAAGTTTATATTTTTTATGTAGTTATATCTATAATTTCCTTTATGGCTTCTGGATTTTATGTCTTGTGTAGAAGGCCCTACATTCCACTAAGATTAAAACTACATTCACTTTATAGAATGATCATATGATCTAGGAATTCCACTCCTAGAAACATACCCTAAAGAACTGACAACAGAAAATCAAACAGATATTTGCACACCAGTGTTCATAGCAGCATTATTCACAAGAGCCCAAAGGTGGAAACAAGTCAAGTGTCCATCAACAGGTGAAAGGATGAACAAAATGTGGTCTCTTCATACAATGGAATAGTATTCAGCCATAAAAAATGGATGGAATTCTTATATATGCTACAACGTGGATGAACACTGATAACATTGTGCCAAGTGAAATAAGCCAGACACAAAGGACAAATACTGTAGAATTCCCTACAGTTCCTGGAATAGGCGAATTCATAAAGACAAGAAGTAGAATCATGGTTGCCTGAGTCTGAGAAGAGGGAAGGATGGGGAATTATTGTTTAATGGGTACAGAGTTTCTATTTAGGATGATGTGCAAGTTCTGGAAATGGATAGTGGCGATGGTTGTACAACATTGTGACTATAATGTCATGAGTCCCTTCCTCCCTCCCTCCCTTCCTCCCTTCCTTCCTTCCTTCATTTCCTTCCTTCCTTCCCTCAATTTATTTATCTTTCACTTTCAGAGTCACTGTGGTTTAAATGCATCTCCTATAAATATCACAGAGTTCAAAGTTGGTTTTTTTTCTTTATTATTCAATCTGGGAGTTGCTTTTTTAAAAAAATATGTTTCATTTATCTCTATTGTTATAAATTTCCCTGTATGTTTGGTCTTAATTCTGTTAAGTTATTTTTCCTAATTTTAAAATATATGAACATGTGAGTTTTCCATCTGATAATTTAGAAGATTTATATTAAAGTTTTAGTACCTCAAGGGGTCACCTCACAGATTGGAATAATTACTTGCTAAACATTTTAATGACTGAATAATAGTCCATCATATGATCATATTCTAATTTACTTCAATCATTTCCTTTTGTTGTAAATTGAGATCACTTAGAGTGTTGTACTAATATGTGGTAGTGCTGTGATAAACATATTTGGGCTTACATTTTCTTTCTTTTTTTTAAACAAATTAATTTATTTATTTGGCTGCATTGGGTCTTTGTTGCTGCACACAGGCTTTCTCTAGTTGCAGTGAGCCGGGGCTACTCTTCGTTGCAGTGCGAGGGCTTGTCATTGCGGTGGCTTCTCTTGTTGCAGAGCACAGGATCTAGGGGTGCGGGCTTCAATAGTTCTGGCACGTGGGCTTCAGTAGTTGTGGCTCGTGGGCCATAGAGCGCAGGCTCAGTAGTTGTGGCACACAGGCTTAGTTGCTCCGCGGCATGTGGGATCTTCCTGGACCAGGGCTCAATCCCATGTCCCCCGCATTGGCAGGCAGATTCTTAACCACTGCGCCACCAGGGAAGTCACTGGGCTTATATTTTCTTTCCCTATAGTTGAGATTTTTTCCAGAGAATAGATTCAAAAAAGAGAATAATGATATCAAAGAATTTGAATATTGCAAACTCCTGATCTCTCTTGTAAAAATCACTTTCTGTATATTCTGTCAATTTAGACTCCAAACATTCACATAATTGGGAGGAAAAAAAAAAAGCCTTAGTTAATAGGAGAAAGTTGCCCAAATCTTAATTGGCCTTAAGGCTGGTAGAGCCTTGGGATAGAAGTGTACCCTGTGATTTGCATTCTGAAACAAGTTATCTGAGAAAGTTCCAAAGCCAGGTAAGAGGAGTCAATTTCTTCACTTCCATCAAATTTTGGACTCCTTTTCTTTCTTTTTTTTTTTTTTTTTTTTTAAATAACATTTAATATAATTTAAAAAATTTTATTGGAGTATAGTTGACTTACAATGTTGTGTTAGTTTCAGGTGTACAGCAAAGTGATTCAGTTACACATACACATATGTTCATTCTTTTTCAGATTATTTTCCCATATAGGTTATTACAGAATATTGAGTAGAGTTCCCTGTGCTATATATACAGTAGGTCCTTGTTGGTTATCTATTTCATATATAGTAGTGTGTACATGTTAATCCCAAGCTCCTAATTTATCCCTCCCCCTCCCCCGGTTTCCCCTCTGGTAACCGTAAGTTTGTTTTTGAAATCTGTGAGTCTGTTTCTGTTTTGTAAATAAGTTCATTTATATAATTTTTAAAAATATTAGATTCCACATATGAGTGATATCATATGATATTTGTCTTTGTCTGACTTCACTTAGTACGATCATCTCTAGGTCCATCCATGTTGCTGCAACTGGCATATTTTGTTCTTTTTTATGGCTGAGTAATATTCCATTGTACATATGTACCACATCTTCTTTATCCATTCCGCTGTCGATGGACATTTAGGTTGCTTCCATGTCTCGGCTATTGTAAATAGTGCTGCAGTGAACATAGGGGTGCACGTATCTTTTTGAATTAGAGTTTTCTCCAGGTATATGCCCAGGAGTGGGCTTGCTGGATCATATGGTAGTTCTATTTTTAGTTTTTTAAGGAACCTCCATACTGTTCTCCACAGTGGCTATACCAATTTACATTCCCACCAACAGTGTAGGAGGGTTCCCTTTTCTCCACACCCTCTCCAGCATTTGTTGTTTGTAGATTTTCTGATGATGCCCATTCTAACTGGTGTGAGGTGATACCTCATTGTAGTTTTGATTTGCATTTCTCTGATAATTAGTGATGCTGAGCATCTTTTCATGTGCTTTTTGGCCATCTGTATGTCTTCTTTGGAGAAATGTCTATTTAGATCTTCTGCCCATTTTTTGATTGGGTTGTTTGGTTTCTTGACATAGAGCTACATGAGCTGTTTGTATATTTTGGAGATTAATCCCTTGTCAGTCACTTGATTAGCAAATATTTTCTCCCATTCTGTGGGTTGTCTTTTTGTTTTGTTTATGGTTTCCTTTATTGTGCAAAAGCTTTTAAGTTTCATTAGGTCCCATTTGTTTATTTTTGTTTTTATTTCCATTACTCTAGGAAGTGGGTCAAAAAAGATCTTGCTGCGATTTATGTCAAAGAGTGCTCTGCCTGTTTTCCTCTAGGAATTTTATAGTGTCTGGCCTTACATTTAGGTCTTTAATCCATTTTGAGTTTATTTTTGTATACAGTGTTAGGGAGTGTTCTAATTTCATCCTTTTACATGTAGCTGTCCAGTTTTCCCAGCACCACTTATTGAAGAGGCTATCTTTTCTCCATTGTATATTCTTGCCTCCTTTATCAAAGATAACGTGACCATACATGCGTGGGTTTATCTCTGGCTTTCTATCCTGTTCCATTGATCTATGTTTCTGTTTTTGTGCCAGTACCATACTGTCTTGATTACTGTAGCTTTGTAGTATAGTGTGAAGTCAGGTAGCCTGCTTCCTCCAGGTCTGTTTTTCTTACTCAGGATTGCTTTGGTTATTTGGGGTCTTTTGAGTTTCCATATAAATTGTGAAATTTTTTGTTCTTGGACTCCTTTTCTTGATGGTGGATTTCAGAGATGGTATCTCTTCTTTTTTTTTTAAATTTTATTTCTTATTTATTTATTTATTTATTTATTTTGGCCATACCACATGGCTTGTGGGATCTTAGTTCCCCAACCAGGGATCAAACCCAGGTCCTCAGCAGTGAAAGCTCTGAGTCCTAACCACTGGACTGCCAGGGAATTCCTGGTATCTCTTCTTATGTCTATGGATTTCTTATACCACAAATAACCCTAATAACAAGCTACTTTAGTTCTTTTTTTTTTAAATTGCAGTGGAAAATGAAGAGTGTTCTGAATATCTTTTAAACACAAAGAGTTTAAGTTCATGGAAACTTATTTAAAAGCTCACAAAGCACCAGGTTGTAGTGAAGTGCACATCAAGAAGTTAATTAAGGAAAAATAGAATCACAGTGGTTCTGGCTTCTATTTCATGTCAACAGGACTTAAAAGTTCTTGCAGTGAGTGGCTTGGCACCCAGAGTATCATTGACTTCTGGTTAACCTCTTTAGGCACGGAATTTTAATAGATGATGAAATATAAAGTCTACTTTAGATGAGTTCAAGTTATATCGCATCCTCAGAAAAGAAAGAATTCAGGGTATTACGTTTTGCTCACTTCTATAATCTTCTCACTTGTTTACAGAAACTCTTAGTGGCTCTGTGTGAACTTTCCAAAGCGTTCCACAGTGCTGTTGGGTGATAAGTTCTCTTTGGCTGTATCTGTATCAGAGCCCACAAATAATGGGGATTTGCAGTGTTCCCCCATCACAGTCCAAAACCTAAATGAAGAGTTAACTTCTACACGTCTGAGTTTCTCTCCCCCTCATTTTCCACTCCAAACTTTGAGTAGGAAATATGCTATCCTTCTTCTCCCTATAATTTCTCCCCAGGCTGACTACCTTCCTTGTCGTACAGGCGTCCACAAACTCTAGCCCATGGCCCCAAATCCAGCCCACTGTCTGTGTTTTTATGGCCTGTGAGCTGAGAACAGTTTGTACATTTTTGTAATGATTAAAAAAAAAAATCAGAAGATGGATATTTCATGACATATGAAAATTATATAAAATTCCAATTTCAGTGTCCACAACTTTTATATTGTAACACAGCAGGCGTGATAATTTACATGTTGTCTATGACTGCTTTCAAGCTATAAGGCAGAGTTGAATAGCGGTGACAGAGACATACGGTGTCCTCACAAGGCCACAAACATTGACTAACTGGACCTTTACAGAAAAAGTGTGCTGACCCCTGTTCTAGAAGCTTTATTAGATTCTGAAGGCTTGCTGTGAGCAGCTAACATGGCCCAGGAGAGCCCATTGGCTCAAAACTGGAGCAGCTGATCCCCATTGACAGTGATCGACTACCGTGGCCCAGACTGCACAGACACCCCCCCCCCCCCCATTGTGCATATTTCACTTCAGGCTCTCTCTGGTCACTAAAATATCAGGTTCTTTTCCACTGGGAAAGATTTTGAATGGGAATGCACAGAGGGCTGAGTGTAGGAGAGTAAATAAGGTTGCAGTGAGCTAAGGTCTCCAGAAATATGGTCAAAGACGGTGCTTCTCAAACTTTAATGTGCACTACTGTTACCCGGAGATCTTGTCAAAGTGCAGAGTCTGATTCAGTAGGTCTGAGGTGAGGCCTGGGATTCTGAATTTCTCTTAAGCTCCCAGGCGATGCTGATGGTGAGTGGCAAGGGCCTCCTCTACCCACGCCTGACCTGCTTGCCTTTTCATCTCAGAATTTCTGTAATACCGAGAAAAATATTCCTAGATGGTGATGGATGGCTTATATATTAGATCTCATTACTTCATCTTCTTACCTCATGCCTTATATATCTTATCATAAATAGACAGTGCTTTCTAGAGCTTGGATAATAAGTCTCTCCTCCATAGACCAAATCATGAAATAGGCTAAGTTTGCCTTCAGACCCCTGATTCTCTTGTCTCTTCCAATCCCCTGTCTTCTTACGGGCCCCAGGCGGAAACCTCTTAAAGCTTCCTACCCTCTTTTTACTCCATTCTGGTTCCTTCCGTCACCCTTGGGCCTCCGCAAGGCCCTTCTGTGCTCCAATCTGATTAACACAGTCAGGAGTCCTAAAGAACCTTAGGGAACATTCATGCCAGCTCCCTCCTTTTGCTGGTGAGCACACCAGGACCTAGAGGATCGGGGTGATACTCCCAGGGTAACCAAGCAGAGACCAGGACGCCAAGGCCCCCAACTTTCATCTCTTGGACTTTACTCCCTGAACCCTCTTCTTCCATCCCAGAAGAGCCCTTCGAGATGGCCTAAGAAGTCACCAACAGTGAAATAGGTCAGTGTACATCAGGGTACAGACGTGTCACACTCCCCTCGTAACGTATTTGCAGTGAAGCAGGTTCTTTCTGAAGTGATTCTAATGGTCATGACTTTAGATGTCATGACGGGATCGCTGGGGACAATAGCTTTGAAGCTCTGGGCCTTTTTCCAGCTTCACATCTTCACTGAGAGGGATTGCTCACCTGGCTTACTATGTTAGAATGAGCAATTGAGGTAACATTCACATACAATTTAAAAGGGAGCAAATCAGTGGCATTTAGTACATCCACAGTGTTGTGCACTTATCACATCCACCTAGTTCCAAAACGTTCCATCACCCCAAAGGGAAACCTCATACACATGAGTATCTACTCCCCCTTCCTCCATACTCCCAGCCCCTGGTAACCACCGGTCTGCTTGCTGTCTCTGTGGATTTGCCTGTTCTGGACATTTCATATAAATAGAATCATGCAATATATGACCTTCTATGACTGGCTTTTTGAGGTTCATCCATGTTGTACCATGTTATCAGTACTTTATTCCTTTTTATGGTGGAATAATATTCCGTTGTATACATAAACCGCAAATTAGTTATCCATTCACCGATTGATGGACATTTGGGTTGTCTTCCCCTTTGACTACTGTGAACAGTGCTGCTCTGAACATTGCTGTTTAAGTACCTGTTTGAGCCCCTGTTTTCAGTTCTTCTGGGCATATACCTCGGTGTGGAATTGCAGGGTCATATGGTAATCCTATGTTTAAATTTGGAGGATCTGCATTTCATTTGAGTGGTTTTACTGCTCTCCCGTTCTATCACACTATTTCACAGCAAGGACAAGTGAAATAATCAGGCAATGGAGAAGTATCTCACTATTTATCTCTACCTGTCCCCCACCAAATGCCTTTAGCCAAATGAATAAATGTCATTTTATGTCATTTATTTTCCCAGTCCACAGCTTAATGTAGCAGTTTTGGAAGGGCCAGAGATTTGTCCGAAGCCAGCAAGCAGGGAAGTGGATGAGGGAAAACACAGAGCCTGGGTAGCCTTCAAATTGCCTGTGAATAATTCAGAATTGGGGCTGGCTTCGTGGGCATGGGACCTGTTTAGTCAAGCAGGGTCCTGCACACAGAAGGACCCCGGGCTTGGTTTAATGCTCTGCATTCTCTGTCTCGACAATCTTGATAATTTTTGAACAAGAGGCCCCGAATTTTCATTTTGTACTGGGCCTCAAATATTATGTAGATGGCCTTATCAAGAACTGCTAGTTTCTCAGGTGGTTGCGAGAGAAGAGGAGGGTGGGGGGAGGAGAGAAATAGGTGAGGGAGATTAAGAGCCAGAGGCTTCCAGTTACAAAATGAATGAGTCACAGGGATGAAGAATACAGCATGGGGAATATAGTCAATTACATTGTAATATCTTTGTATGGTGACAGACTGGTAACTAGACTTATCATGGTAACTAGACTTATCATGGTGATTATTTTGTAATGTATAAAAATATTGAAACCCTGTGTTATGCACCTGGAACTAACATAGTGTTGTAGGTCAATTATATTTCAATTTAAAAAAATATGTAGACACTGGGAGGGAATGCCTCAAAATGCTAATGGTGGTTATTTCCGGAGGGTGGAGATTGTGGCTGATTGTTATTCTTTATGCTTTTATGTATTTCTAGTTGTCTGCCATGAATATGTATTGCTTGTGAAATTAGAAAGAAAGCAATAAATGTCATTAAAAATAAAAGAATTGATATTTTCCATCTTATATCCATCTTGTACCCTAAGCAACAAATTCTAAAGTCTTAAATTCTGAAATGGGAATAAAAAAGGCATGAGTGTCACTCCAGGGGGACGCATTCCAAATGTGGGTGGCTACTAAGTAGATTGGTGATAAAATAGCTCAATTATAGTTAAAAACACAGACAACAGACCAAAGCCAGACAGAGTTTCCGCAAATGAATTTGCTGTGTCGGCTATTGTTGGCCTGAGAAACGGACTCAAAAAAGCCTTTGCAGGAAACTGAGCCCAAATAAGGACAAACTGCAAACACATTCCCTCTGGTCTCCAAGAAAAAGTGGGGATGTT
Organism: Balaenoptera ricei; assembly: GCF_028023285.1. Taxonomy (NCBI): domain Eukaryota; kingdom Metazoa; phylum Chordata; class Mammalia; order Artiodactyla; family Balaenopteridae; genus Balaenoptera; species Balaenoptera ricei. Next base: position 10,483,626 of record NC_082660.1, read on the forward strand.
TCCGTGCTTAGGCCTTCAAGGAGAACTGAGCAATGCCCCCCCATGCTTGGAAGGGCCTGGTAAAATTCAGAGCTGAATCCAGTCTCAGGAGATGAGCTTTAAAGAAAACAGAATACTTTGGCAATAGGCTGCTAAGACTTTCCATCATGTTTTGGCTGCAAGAGCCATCAGCCTTCATGGGCTCAAGGAAAAATAAATGTGTGACTGATAAGCCTAAACCTGCCCTGCCCTTTCCAGTAGAAGCAGAGAGAGGAGGGCCTGGATTTTTCCTAAGAGTAAACAGGTTTTAAATTCAGGCTGGAATCACAACTGGCCGAAAAGCTGATAGGGCCTCCTTATCTGTTCCACCTGCTGGCTCTCAATGACCTTTAGCAATTGCTCAATTATGACCTGTTGAAAGAAATCTTGCCAAGTGCACCGTTTTCCCAAACTTTCCTTAGTTCAAACAATCTACAAAAGACTAAGAGTGAAGAGCTGGCCACACCTGTATTTACTACAAGTGGGTATGGGAGATATCCTAGGAGACAGGTCTTCCAGGAGAGAATGATGGCCGAGCAGTCCTATCCAGAGGCCTTCCGACAAACCAGATTAGCTGTGATGCGATTCTGGAATTATGTAGCGTATTTCAAGGAGACCTCATAGATGGCAGTTTGGCATCAGGCAGCCATTTGGGGTGCAGCCTGTTTCAGGAGGAGCCAAGTTGCATACCAAAAGCAGAAGGACGCACTTTTATAGGGAAAGAGGAGTGGAGGGAAGTATTTGGTGATGGTGAGAAATATAACATATTTTTCGTTTCTTATAAGGAGTTTCTTATATGTTTCCTACCACATCTGTCTACAACCCTGATTCCCCTTTACCGTTCATTGCTTGAGTTAAAAAAAAAAAAAAAAAAAGCTTAAGGTAGAAATAGCAGGGGCAGGCTCGCCTACAGTCCATAATTTTGTTGAGTTTTGTGGGAGGGAGATTCTGTAAAACATTTATCCTGCACTCTCTTAACCTCCATGGTGCAAGGCTGTTTTCACACAATCTTTCCTGCAGCAGAAAAGGCCCATCAGGCGCTGACCTAGTGGGCCTTCTGGGCTCATTCATTCAAGATGGGTTGGTAGTCAGGTACACCCTATATATAGGGTGTACCTATATATACACCAGGTGGGCTGGTATACAGGCCCACCTGTATCTTTGCCTGGGTAACCTATTCCTCAAGTTTTCCAAATGGTGTTGATTCTGATCTGCCTGGAATTGCTTGAACTTGATTCTGTTGGAAGGTAAAGTGATACTAGAATTGCTTTTTTACTTATCTGTATGCCCCACTGGAATGCGCTCCTTGAGGACGGGTATCTCATTATATTGACCATTGTGTTCAAAGGGTCCGGTATGAAGCTTGGCACACAGTAAGTGTTTAATAGATGTTTCCTGAGTTTTTATTGGATAAAGGAAGCAGACAGACCGTTTCAAGATCTTTTATAGTCCAGTAAGTATAGCATAGTGGTGAGGAGCAGAGATTACAGAACCGGCTTACTTGGTTTTGTGTCCTAACTGTCTCTTTCTACTTGTGACTCTGGCTAAGTTCCTTAACCTTCTTTGTGCCTCAGTTTCATCATCTTTAAATTGGGTATACTAATAAGATCTATCTTACAGTATTATGGTGATTAAATGAGTTAAAACTAAGAACATTGCCTGGAAAATGATAGGCACTCAACTGTGTTAACTCCATTATTTACAAAAATGTCCTGATGGCTCACTTCTATGTTCTCGCAGCTTTGTTCCATCCGCACTGTTCCCCAACAAAGTAATCTTTCAATAAAATATTTTCTCATAATAAATCATTATATATGCCATCATCTCCCTTGTGATAGCTGCATTATATAGGGTAAAAAACCCTACAGGAGCCAATGTCTTCAAATCTACCCTCGATAAGGCAATGCTTAATAAATATCCAACTGGCCACACAAAGGGGGGAAGATGGACTTTTGGAGCCATTTGAAGCTCTTAGGGACCTAAGCATTTTTAACATTTAATACATTTTGATGAAGCATTTTCAGTTATCAAACATAAGAAGGATTTGTTTATGCATGGCTCTGTTTGAGTAGATTTGGTTGATACCGCATATTTTCCATTAATTCTAAACTATAAGATGGGAACCAAGTTAGAATAGTGAGTTCAAGATCTTTGACAATAAATTTTCTTACATCTCCACCACTTCTGAAAATATTTACACGTGTTCCTTGTGGGAAGTCTGAGAAGTTATAAATATGCCAAGTGCGTCTTGATCCATTCTTCCAAGCACATCTCTGAGGCTGCTGGAAAGGTCTAACTCTGAATTGTGCTTGACATTCAGGGAAGAAGGACCTGGCAGTGAGCTGACTTCTACCAAAGCAACCTGGAGTAGGAAGCTGGCGGAAGAGAGACCGGGACCTGGTTGGTGAGTGTTTGTGGTTGAAACTGCTCGGTTTTTGGAACAAAAATTCGTTGGTTTGTGTGCCCTGCGGTTGGGCTCTCCTGGGGGGCTCTGAGATGCCAGCGCTGGTCACCCCTGAACTCCATCCACCAACACCAGCTTGTCTCCCTGGTTTACCATCTGCTTCTTTCTTCACATGTTATTAGACTCTGCAAACAGCGATTGGGTAGGACTAAATGAGGGCAGAAAAGGAGAAGAAGCAGTACCTACAAAACGGTCTGAATTGTGGAAAAAGAAAAAAAAAAAAAAAATCACACTCGGGCATAAATTGGAGGAAAAGACACTAAAAAAATTCGCAGAGCTTACAATGGGGGTTTAATTTGTAGCTGATTTTTATTTTCTTCATTATGCGCATCTGTATTTTTTTTTAAGTATCTCTAAAAAACCTTCTACTCTAATCACATATAAAGGAATCAAGTTCTATTTAGAAAACTCTCCATATGTTGTGGGGAGAACTGGCTCGTCCAGGTTTGCGGCCACGTGTACGAGGCGGTGCCTGAGTGGGAGAAACCTGGCCCCCTCGCAGCCGGGCCTAGGCGCAAGGGCTTGCTGGGTGTCCTTACATCTAACTCCACCCTTAAGAGTCCTGCCCCTTTACTTGCTGGTAGTTTCCTGAGAATGCTTCCCCAGCCCTCCCCCGTCACCCTCCTTGAGAGATGAAGGCGGGGCTGCATCTGAAGCTTGGAGCACAACCTCACAGGAGGGAAGCTGTGTGCTTCAAAGCCCACCATTCTGCCCATTCCCAGGGGCCTACGGGACCCCCAGAGGGTCAGACTGACCCACGTCATCCAGCGGTGCCAGTCAGTGCCTGTCTTTTGCAAATGATTGTGGTTTGCTTCCGTGTTCTTACCTGGTGAACCAGAACGATTTCCTTTCTTTGAGAGAGACGGTTATGATTTCATAAAAGCTACCGCTTGGAGTGGAAGCTTGGACTTGCTACAGACATTTTCACTTTCTCATGAACTTGTCTCTTTGTCTTTTGCTTTGGGAAAAGGTATTTGGTGGACTAGAGTGCAGCTTATTTTTGAAGCTCCAACGTGGAAAACAATAGTTAAAATATCGATATCTGTCGAGTATCCACAGAACCTGTCGAAGGATAGAGCCATTTGTACAAATGCTAATGACGTAGAAAATATGGCTTTAAAGGGATTATTATTATTTTCATAACCTAAAGGAAATCCCTATCTAGTGAGAGGGATTCCATTTACTCCACAGGTTTCTGGCCTAACCTAAGAGCTCCTCCCCATCTGCTCCAAAGCGATTTGCCATTATTTCTTGTCTAGCCTTCTGTCCTACAACCTCCAAGGTCTCTCTTTGACTAAAGCAATTGTGTATGTGTCTTTTTTTTCTTTTTTTAAAATTTATTTTATTTTATTTATTTATTTTTGGCTGCACTGGGTCTTTGTTGCTGCGCACAGGCTTTCTCTAGTTGCGGCGAGCGGGGGTTACTCTTTGTTGGGGTGCGCGGGCTTCTCGTTGCGGTGGCTCCTCTTGTTGCGGAGCACGGGCTCTAGGCGCACGGGCTTCAGTAGTTGTGGCACGTGGGCTCAGTAGTTGTGGCTCGCGGGCTCTAGAGCGCAGGCTCAGTAGTTGTGGCGCACGGGCTTAGTTGCTCCGCGGCATGTGGGATCTTCCCGGACCAGGGCTCGAACCCATGTCCCCTGCATTGGCAGGCGGATTCTTAACCACTGTGCCACCAGGGAAGCCCTGTGTATGTGTCTTATCTTCCTTTTTCAACTAGAGCTCATCAGGTGCAAGTGTCAGGCCTGCTGTATTTTGGGAAACTCTGCACTGCCTGTCTCAGTTCCTGGCACACACTTATAACTCAATTCATTATCAGCAGACAAATGAATTTTAAATCTATTCATTGGCCGCTATTTCATTTTTTCAGTCAGTCACTCGATATATTTTTTGAGCACAAGTATGGGCCAGCCATGTTCCAGGTGCTGGGGACACAAATTTAAATAGACGGAAATCTGATCCTTTGGAAACCTGCATTCTCTTGGGTTTGACTGATTACTGCACAAACCTTTAATTTCCTTGTTTAAGTGACTAGTCACTGACCCCTGGGGGTTCATCTGAAAGGAGGTAGGAGGATATTTTTTGGTGAATTATCCTTTCTCTGAGGATGTGATCCAGGAACAGGAAACAGACAAAGTCTTTAGAGAAGACCTGTAATTTCAAAATTTTGGCCCAGAACTTCATGAGGCTAAAGGTACCGCCCAGATAGACGCCTCTCTCACGGGAAAATTGGTCTGATGTTGAAGGGATGAAACAAAAGGAGGTAGAACTGTGTAAGAACAACTTAAATCATCCCTCTCCTTTCCCACATGGTCCTCAAGTTGAGAATTTGGGAACTCTATGACTCAGAGAAAACAAGGAGCTAGGATGAAGAGGGTAGTGGCTGCCTGCTTCAAAGGTGTCAAGAAGCCTAAAAAGGATGTATTGAATAGGCTGAGGAAGACCCACAGGGCCTGGGGCTGGGGCTGGAGTTGGGAGCAAGGAGGCGAGTGACCCATGCGATGCTCTGAAATTTTAGGATGGGTGCCGGACTCCCTATGGGATGTGTGATGGAGCCCCGAGCTCTTTTATTTAGACATTAAAGGCAAGCCTGGGCCTTGGAAGGCTGGGGTGCATGGGGGAGTTCAGATTGTTCTGTAGTCGTGACCTTCTCTTCCAGCAGGGGAAAGCAGTTCGTTGGCAGATTTTTAGAGAATTCCCAACATGTTTATTGGGTTGGTATTTGTGTTGCCTCACTTCCAGCAAATCCAAGAACTTTAAAAGATCTCTGGGAATAAGAGGGTCTCATTTAAAAGCCTTTCACTCATCCTTGGAAACAAACTTTCCCTAAATGAAAAGTAGACAGAATATAATTCGGGGTTGACATCACGTAACCTTCTGAACCAATCGCCGTAGTTTTGTGAAACTGTAGGATACATTATTTGCAGCGGCCCCGTGGGTCTTAGCAGCCCACCATGTTTCTCTGAGATCCAGAACTAATCGCAGGAAAAAGCAGCAAGGCCTTCAAGCACACGGTTTTGACGTGTTCCTTGCCCACAAAGAAGAAGCTGTTTTCCACGGAGAAATGCTGCTTCAATGAGAAGCTGATTCATCAGCAATCTATTTGCACCCGCTGCTCTGTGCAAATAAAAAACAAGTGACCTTGAGCAAAGCTCCCAGCAGTGAGGGGGCAAGTGAAGAGTGGGTGGTGGTGCTCTCCCAGCCTCTTCGCCAAACCTCTCCATCCCCATCGCACAAGAGCAACTAAACCCAGGGGAGCCCACGCTTTCACTAAAATGACAAATTCACTTTGATCAGAACAAACTCCCACGTTCCCCAAAGGTATACACCCCTGCACAGTGCTAGCTCTGGCTTTAAACTTTGGGAAGGAAGATTCTGAAGGTCACCTTGGTTTGAGGGAGCCCCATGTGGCAAATTACCTCTCCTCTATGTCTGCCAAGAGTGAAGATTCAGAGAGAACTTGGAACCCAAGACTTCCGCCACAAAATGTAAACGTCTGCTGAAGAGGTCACTGTATTCACAACAACAACCGAAACAGGTCACCACAGTGACACTCAGGCGGGTCAGCCACGTGCCTGTCCGTCTTCCACATGCTGGCTAGCCTCTAAACAAACCCCTTTGGCTTAACCTCTTCCCTTTGGAGGGTGAAAACCAAATTGAATAATGGAGAACGGTTAGCATTAGAAGATTTCATAATCTTTTCATGCATTTGCTCTCCTAAAGCTGACTTGGAAGATTGGAGAAGCTTCTCTTGTTATTACCCTTTAGCTCCTTACCTTGATGCTATATTTTGCTCCCTTAAAACTTTTAATGGTCCCGGATAAATCAGAGCTTTTACATCTCCGCCACTTTTTGCAATCAGAATACTCTGCATCCTCATCTAGGACTGAACATGTCTAATGGCTCATTTACTTGTGATCACATTCTGCTGTGCCTTCTACTCAGCAGAGAGCTTTTCTGCATTGATGAGTTCCCAGTCCCGCTCAGCTTGCAATCAGGTTTTTCCAAAAGTTTCCATTGATCTCCTTAAGGGTAAGAAAGGGAATACCTTAGAGGTCAAGACAGAAAGCAGGCAATGGGCCATGCCAGAGTTGAAACTGGTTGTCTAGGCTTAGCATAAAAAAAAAAAAAAACGAAACCCAAGCCCCATGCTGCTTTCTCTGCCCTACAGGTTCTTTTTTTTTTTTTAGTTGAAGTATAGTTGATTTACAATGTTGTGTTAGTTTCATGTATAGCAAAGTGATTCAGTTTATATATATATATATATTCTTTTTCATGTTATTTACCATTATATGTTATCACAAGATATTGAATATACTTCCCTTTGCTATATAGTAGGTCCTTGTTGTTTATCTATTTTATATATAGTAGTGTATATATGTTAATTCCAACCTCCTAATTTATCCCTCCCCCCTCTTTCCCCTTTGGTAACCATTAGTTTGTTCTCTAAGTCTGTGAGTCTGTTTCTGTTTTGTAAAAAAGTTCATTTGTATCAGGTTTTTGGAATCCACATGTGAGTGAGATCATGGTATTTGTCCTTGTCTGACGTACTTCACTGAGTCTGACCATCTCTAAGTCCAACCATGTTGCTGCAGATGTCTGTCCTGCAGGTTCTTATCTGCGGTGAACCTGCCCCCCTCGGTCTCTAAGACTCAGCCCTGGCGTCACTCTGAAGGCTGTTGGCAGTTGTCCCTCACGTGTACCTTTAAGCACCTTGCACAGTTTTCATTCCAGCATGTTCCTCCTGGTTTTGTAGCTATTTGTCCACTTGTCTGTCACGTCTAACATCTGACACCCTCTCCTCTGGTCTGTGGTCTTTGTGCATATTCTTAACTAGTGCCCAGTAAATGCCATCTACCCCTATTCCCACAGAGCAGGGTTTGTCAACTTCAGCGCTAGTGACATTTGGGACCAGATCATCCTTTGCGGTAGGTGCTGTCCTGTGCCCTGTAGGATGTGTAGCAGCAGCCCTTACCTCTAACTCACTAGATGCTGGTAGCAACCACGGCTCCCGACCTCCCCAAGTCGTGGCAATCAACACTGTCTCCAGAAATTTTGTCTGCCAAGCATCCCCCTGGGGGATGGGGACGAGATGTCCCGCCTTCCCCCGACACTGAGAACTGCTGCCATGGAATAAGACTAAAAATGTGCGTGCAATGATTTCGTCCACGTGGCCCTTAATCACACGGACTCTCCAAAGCTATTACAACTGCCCTTTATTTTTTTAAGAAGAAAACACCAATGTTTTACCAATGCAGCCTTCAGATCCTCCTTTAAAAATATATTTTGTGATCATATTAAAGTCAAAGTCAAAAAACCAAAAGATCCCTGAGAGGTCGCTTTACTTGCAGGCTCTCTAGGGTAATAATAAAGAGTAGCGAGTGTGGACCCACTGCTTCAGTTTGAAATCCACTTCTTCCAGATACTGTCTGTGTGATACCAGGAGCATCACTTAGCCTATCTGTGCCTCCTCAGCTAAATAATAATCCAATTCATCTAAATCATAATGTAGAATTCATAGTACCACTTAACAAAAAGAGTTGTTGAGAGGGTTAATACTTGAGTTAATATTTGAAAAGCTCTTAGAATAGTCCTCAGCACAAAACAAGCAAGACATTAAGCTCAAATCCAAGAACTAGGGGAATTTTTAAGAAGTCTCCAAATTACGTTTGTTTAGAACTATCTGGAAGCTTTAAGTTTCTGTTGCCAAAGGGATCAGACTAGATCCTGCAAAATGTACAAAATATCTTTATACCGCCAACATTTTAGAACTAACTTGTAAGATTAGGGTCAGCTCTATAACTTTCTATGCTTAAGACTTGATCTTCCTTCAGCTGTGATTCCAACTACTTATTTTTGTAAGTATGAGATACTGAATCTCAGTGGATAACCTGGGGCATCTCCTTGCGTCTTGCGTGTACCAGTCATCGGGTTCACACTTAACTACTAGAAGCGAAGTCACAGAGACCAGCTGGCCACCATTTTTGATAACACATTCAAGTTGGTTTGGGTGGTCGGAGACCTCGCGCCATTAATCTCCAGGGAAGTTCTCTTTTTACAGTTTTCTCCCCTTTTCATAGATTAAAAACCAGAAAGAGTTTAAAACATGTTATGCCTTTGTTCTCACTGTGCGGTGATTTTTAAACTGTCCTCTGTGATAATAATTTCCTGTTCCCACTGTTCAATATTGTATTTTAGAGGCAGTGTAGTTCAGGCGTAAGAACATAGCCTAGGGGCTCAAACTCCACTTCCGGGATGGACGAGATGTGCAACCTTGGGTGAAGCACTGAATTTCTCCATGGCTCCGTTTCTGTATCTATAAGGTGAAATTGATAGGACTATTCTCATCAGATAGTTTATGTGAGACTGAACTGAAAGCCCCATCTTCAGACGTCAGCACAGAGCAGGACACATGGTTGAGGTCTGTAGATGTTCGCCATTAACAAGATCTCGTAACCATAGAGTACTTAATACTCTTTCAAGCAGGTTCATGTTCATGAGCTCATGGGATAGTGAGGGTATTGTTCAAAAATTGGGGGAAGGTGATTTTAGGCCCACTTGAGAGAGATGACTACCAAGGCAACAAGATGGTGAGGAACTTGCTCAAGGCCACCAGTGAATTAGCGCCATTTGAACCCAGAACTGTATCTCTAAGACCCTGAGTCTCCTGCACTTTCTTTGATTAGTGCTTCTCGAATATTACTGTATATTCAGATGATCTGCGAATGCTGTTCAAATGCAGACTCTGATTCAGCAGATCTGGGAGGGGGAGGGCTGCGATTCGGCATTTCCAAAAACTCCCAAAAGATTCGGATGCTGCTGGGCCACGGACCCCCGTTGGAAGAGCGAAAGTCTATAACTGGTTGCGTCATCCTCTGGCATTTCTGATGCCTTGATGCTCATTTTCATCTGAATTCGAGGAAAAAAAAAAAAGTGTGCAAAAGAATCACAAAACATGTCATGGGGATAATCCCCAAAGTTACCATTCTCTCACCACTGTGAAGTTGCATGGGAATTTGTTACCAGAATACCCATCGACCTTCACGGTATCAGTACAAACAGGCAACCCTAAACTTCGCCACAGCCCACAATCAACAATCAAATTTTCTACTCTGTTGGCTGTTGAGAAGTCCCACTGGGACACACAAAAGTCCCTCCCCTCCTTCCCCTTCATTCAACACCAGGGAACTCATTCCCAACGGGGAGCGCCATCCAAAAGAACATTTCTCTTTCTTCTGAAAACTGATTGCTCCCTCTCTGCATACATTTGTTTTTCATTTACACAGATATTTCAGCTATTTTTGCTTTGTTATATAACCTAGGTAACCTCAACCACTGAAAAAAGAACTAATTCCAACTTTCGCATCAAATTTCAGACCACACCTGAGCTTTACGCAGATCACACAACAGAAAGAATGGTAAGGTTTGCAGGGAGGGTGCCCTCTTTAATCGGAGGTAGCCAGGGTGTCATGAGAGCAGGTACAGATGTGCAGGAGAGGTTCAAGTGCAGCTTATGAAAATCAGCTCACGAACGAGGCATTTTTCTCTCTTCTTTCTTCTTGGTACTTTTACTTTCAGATTAAGCTGGTCTTTACATATTAGAGGAGGGATCGGCAAATGTTTTCTGTAAAGGGCCAGGTAGTAAATATTCTTGGCTTTGCAGGCCATAAGGGTCTCTGTGGAAAGGACTCAACTCTGCTTTGTAGCTCAAAAGCAGCTGGGAACAATATGTAAACAGTTGGGCAGGGCTGTATTCCAAACAGACTTTATTTATGGCCACTGAAGTTTGGATTTCAATTAATTTTCATGTGTCACAAAATATTATTGTCCTTTTGACTTTTCACCATTAAAAAATGTAAAAAGCATTCTCAGCTCTCAAGCTGAACAAAAACAGGCAGTGGGCAGGCTTTGGCTCACCGGCCATACCTAGTTTGCCGACCTCTATGTGAGAGTTCTGTGAGGCCAGCCAAAGGCCACATTCTCATATATTGTAATGATAAAACTTAGAATTAGAAAAGGCTTCCAGATTTCCTGCGCTTATGACAGCAGCTTTAAAGGAAACCAAAGCTGTGCCCTGGGAACTGTTCTAAGTGGTCTGCAAATGTTTTTCCCCCGTTAGCTTTCACTATGTAATACATCCTCATTTCCTAGGGCTGTTTAGTTTGTGAATGTGAAACCATCGACTTCCTGTGTCAACTTCAAGTAGCTCAATTTCCCTATTTGTTTGAATTCCTTTAGTGGCCCCTCATCTTGTATTTATTTCTTTCAGCTCCAAAGGCTGACCATAGTCGTAGCAAGAGTTTGGAAACATAAGCTGTAATTTTCTGCAAAGGAATATATTCTGAACGATTCATTTCAGTGAAACATCCTAAACTCTGTACTTTTATTCTGGTAATAATGATGATAATAAAGGCTCATGCTGAGGCTCTTTAGCCCTTTGGTTTGTACGTGTAGCTACAAGAATGTAGTGGGGTTTTTTTTCATGGAGGGATAATTCCATGCATAGCTCAGAAACTGTTTTCGATGTAGCATTTATATTTGTAACATGCATCTTCAACAACGCACGTGTGCCTTTTGAGTATGCACGACTATTCTGTTCTTCCGTTAGATATTCTCAGCTTATTTTTCTTTTGCATATTTCTTTTCCCATCAGGCATAATCATCTATTAGATACCCTTCCGCTGTCACCATCCACACGCCCATTAACCTCCGCAGCCTTAGCCGTAGGAATTTCTCTGAAGTTATGAAATTCATTTTCTCCAAGCACCACATTTGTTTAGTTCTCCCCTTCATAGCACTAACTGCAGACAAGATACACGGGCTCTTTGGCCTGGGATTCTTCTTTTAAGGCTTCTGTAAACCATCACCTAATTGCAGATGCAGAGTAAATTTATTAACCAGGACATCTTTTTGTGACCTCATAAAATTAATTTATTGCAACCAAAAGAGGTTATCTGGGGAGAGGGTCAGTAAAAAAACATCAGAATAATAATCACTTTTGGACCAGCTGTTGGACTCCATTAAAATCACATTGACTCAAAACCACTGCCAATGCCCTGTGCTCCTTCAGGAGGTGGGGTGATGGGATGGAGGGGCACCGGCTCGCGGAACGTGGAGGGATGCCCGCAGACCTGGTGGACCGCACATCTGATGGCTGGGAGGAGCGTTGCTTAGCTCCTCTTCAGATAATCTGCTTGTGTCCCGTTGCACATTTGACAGGGACATTGGGACATAAAGGCTTTGTCAGAAGAGGAGGAGGGAGAGCGAGGGTGAAGGCAGCAGCTGGGACCCTGCTGAAGTGCTCCACACAAGCTTTCAGATCTCTGTCTGACACCTGTGCTTCCCGGGCCCCGACCATCTCCCAGAGCTTCCCTGGCTAGGGGACCATGCTCCCAAGACTTCAAGCCCTGTCACAACATCCTGCAGGATCAAGGACCTCCCTGGGTGTTCTAACAATAAAAGCAGAGTGTCCCGGAGGAAAGATACAAAGGGCAAGAACTCTAAGTGAGCAAAATTGGCAGTGTTTTAAGGGCCAAGCTCTCCATCGTCTGTTTCATTGCCAGTTCATAAAATTGGAAGCAGGGGAGGTACATGCAGCTAGCACATCTTTCTTGCTTTCAGTGACTCAGTGCTTTGAAGAAAGTTGATTGAAATAGAAGCACAGTCATCTTGAAATAGAGATAAGCAGTTTGGGCTTCTGGGCCACCGTATTTCAGAACTCCAGGCCCTTCAAATTCCTGCCCACGCGGAGGAATAACATGGAGGAGCGTCCCAGTATTTCCCAAGTAGCTGCACTGCTGCGGGGGGGGGGGGGGGGGGGGAGGCGGAGACATACACGTGCAGAAGCTATTTCGGTTTAGCTCAGGATGAGTTTCATGGTGTCTATTGCACCACAGTTACCCTTTTGATCCGATGATGTTTGGCTAATTTTAAATGTGCTGGTATTCCCTGCGTGCAACTTCTGATGAAATTTACCCCAAACACAGAGCTCCCAGGACTGTTTCATTGCACCTGGGGTAACTTTCTGCTCCCACAACACAGCGGAGCCGCTGGAACTCCTCCTCTGAAGACTGTGCCCCGGGGAATCGCGAATTTTCCCCGTTTGTTTTTCTCGTGGTAACGACCCTCATTCCCCTAATGTGTCAGGCAAAACAGGAAGCAGCGGACAAGCGTGTACAGAGCCTTTACCCCGAGAGCAGGGCTCTTCATCCTCGGCACTGTTGACATCTTGGACTGGATCGTCCTTCGTGGCGGGCGCTGCCCTGTCTCACGTAGGACATTTAGCAACATCCTTGGTCCCTACCCACTAGATGCCAGCAGTATCTCCCCCTCCTTCAGGTATGACAACCAAAATTGTCTTCAGACATTGCCCGATGTCCCCTGGGGGATGAAACTGCTCCTGGTGGCGTACCACTGCTCTTATATGAGGGAAGTGTGGCGTACACAGGACCGCTGATGTGATTCCTTGTAGCGTGGTTCAGCCTGAAGCACTAGTCACTCTCCTCCTGACTTCTGAAGTGTGTACAGGACAGGCAGCCACGTGAACTCCGTGAGGAAAGTGTCCTTGCTTTGTCCTTAGCTCCTAGCCTGGTCAAAACAATGTAGGTGTCCAATGAAAGTGTGACAACTTGAGTTAGATTTTCCTTTATCCTGATAATTCTTTCTCCTTCCCACTCTGCACAGAAGGTCTAGGGCTGGTGACTCCCTTGGCTTGGAAACTGGAAGGAGAAGACGCTTGGGCGTTGGGTCCCCAGTCCTGGGGCGGTTTCAGATCTCGGTTTCCTTTTCTTAAACACCACGTCTCAACTCAAGGGAGCCCCAAGAATCCTGCTTGCAATGTATGTTTGAGGGAATGTCTCTGTGCTGAGTAAGTCTTATCTCCCCACTTCTTCTTCCTCAATAGAGTTTCTTCAACTTTCTCCTTGACCCCAGCTCTTCACAGTCTGCCCATGGCCTTCACTGGCCGTCAGTGACCTCCAAGTCTTTGTTTCAGCTCCCCATATTCCCACCACTCGGGAAGCCCCCTTTCTGGGCCCTCCGTCCCGGGCATTGTCTCATCACAGATAATCATTCATGGACAGTTGAGACAGGAAGCTCTTAAGGTAGAGCCCATGAATGGGGCTTAGGGAATCGGTCATTCTCTGAATCATCAGCTGACCCTTTGCACGTGGGCATTTAAACCTTCCCTGAGTAGAATGTCCATGGCTTTCATTGCATATCCAGAGGGATTTAGGACACACAAAAATCTCCAGATCCATGTCTCTAGACCCTGGCCCAGCAAAGTTTAGCTGCGCTTTGAGATCCTTTAAAGAAGTTAGTGGCTCATACTCTATACGTGATCTTTTTTTTTTTTTTTTAATTTTTTTTGGAGTATAGTTGCTTTACAATGTTGTGTCAGTTTCTGCTGTACAGCAAAGTGAATCAGTCATACGTATACATATATCCACTCTTTTTTTGATTTCCTTCCCACATTTAGGTCACCACAGAGCATTGAGCAGAGTTCCCTGTGCTATACAGTAGGTTCTCATGAGTTATCTATTTTATACATAGTAGTGTATATATGTCAGTCCCAATCTCCCAGTTCATCCCATCCCCCTCTATACGTGATCTTTAGGGGAAGGGACTAATTCATTATCTCAACAAACGCAGATTGAGCACTGCTATATACTAGGTACTGGGCTAGGAATTAGAGATACAGCAGAAGCAAGAACGAAGCAGTCCCTACCCTCGTGGAGGTTACAATATTGGGATGGGCCAGCACACAACCCTGAATGCAACCAGCGTCTCTGGTCATTTCAGAAAATGGCACACAAGAACTATGCTGTGTGCAAGTTTCATAATGAAAGAATCCCTCCATGGGTCTGTATAGATCCAAAGCATTACGAAGAGAAAGCAAGTATCATAAGAAATATGGAGTCTAAGAAACCAAATGGACAGAAAGGCATGTAAGCCTTTTGTATGGGAAAAAACTTACCAGGGAATTTTGGTCCAGGTTTTTGAAAGAAGAAGTGTTAAGCTCTGAAATTTCTTTGGAAAATTGAAAGGAAACTTGAAGAATTCATTGAAGTACCAATTCGATTAGAGTAGAAGAGGTGATAACACAGTATATTTTGTTTTGTTTTTACCCTTTCATCTTACAGTGCTAGAAAAAAAGGCAGGGGGGCGGGGAAGGCTGCTAGGAGATTTTGGTGAATGGAAAGTTCTCCAAAAAACCTGGATCGTTTTGGTCCAATAGCCCTTGGTGACTTCATTCTGCATGGGAAGTAGCTGTGGGAAAAGGATGTCGACCATTATTTGTCTTCATTGAGTCATATAAAGAATGATATTGCAAAAGGAATCAGAAGTTGTGCCAGAGATGATTATATAATTGATTCTCCCATTTTAAGAAAACTATGCTCAAAAGCCATTTCAAAACTAGATTTTCACTTTTCAGTATACTATGCCTTGGGGGAATGTGTAACAAGTCCCATGGCCATCTCATCCTGCCCATTAACTGTTTAAGAGAATATTGTCCAAAAAGAAGAAAGTAGGAAGCACAATGATTATGTTCTAGATCGGAAAGGCAAACAAAAGAACTCACATGGTTATTTCAATAAAAAAGCCTTAGAAAAAACACGGCAAGTCTTAAGTCTCTAGACAAGAGAAGGAAGCATTCAACAGGGATATATGGGAACATTACCTTACGAGGCAGACAAGAGAGTTAAAGTTTTGATGAGAATCATATAACATACTTGAAAGTGGTTTGATTTTCCAGGTATTTCCAAAATTTATGAATGATAGTATTTGTAAAGATTTGTGAGTCTCCTTATTGGGACACGAGGTATCTTAAGGAACTGAGAAAAACTTAGCCTGAGCCCTAACTCACCACTGAGGACTCAGAATGGAATAAGCACCAGAAAACTGAAGGTCAGAATTTGGATTCTGAATACCATTAACCAATGGATAAGAGCCTAACAGAATTATCGCAGGTTTGATTTCTGAGCTCTTAATAGAAAAACCAGTCGTCATCAGCATCGAGTGATGGCCCTCTGGAAGGAATAATGTCAGGTCAATCTAACATCTTTTTTTTAATTTAAAAAAATTTTTAATTTATTTTAATTTTAAATTTCTTTTTTTGTTTTTTATTTTTATTTTATTTATTACAATTTTTAAAATTTAATTTCTATTTTATATTGGAGTAGAGTTGATTTACAGTGTTGTGTTAGTTTCAGGTGTACAGCAAAGCCATTCAGGTAGACATATACATATATCCATTCTTTTTCAGATTCTTTTCCCATGTAGGTTATTACAGAGTGTTGAGTAGAGTTCCTGGTGCTATACAGTAGGTCCTTGTTGGTTATCTATTTTATATATAGTAGTGTGTATATGTCAATCCCTCCTCATTTATCCCTTCCCCCCACCTTTCGCCTTTGGTGACCATAAGTTTGTTTTCTAAGTCTGTGAATCTGTTTCTGTTTTGTAAATAAATTCATTTGTATCTTTTTTTTTTTTTTAGATTCTGCATATAAGTGATATCATGTGATATTTGTCTTTCTCTGTCTGACTTAGTTCACTTAGTATGATAATCTCTAGGCCCATCCATGTTGCTGCAAATGGCATTATTTCATTCTTTTTTACGGCTGAGTAATATTCCATTGTATATATGTAACACATCTTCTTTATCCATTTCTCTGTCAGTGGACACTTAGGTTGCTTCCATGTCTTGGCTGTTGTTAATAGTGCTGCAATGAACATTGGGGTGCAAGTATCTTTTCGAATTATGGTTTTCTCCGGATATAGGCCCAGGAGTGGGATTGCATATGGTAGCTCTATTTTTAGTTTTTTAAGGAACCTCCATACTGTTCTCCATAGTGGTTGTACCAATTTACATTCCCCCCAACAGTGTAGTAATTTCTTTTCTTGTTGTTTTTTTATTTTTATTTTTCAAATTTATGTATTTAAAACATTTTTATAGTATCTTTTTAAAATAAAGTTGCTACATTGGTGAGACAGTGATCTGAGGACATCAGGGAGAAGACAACGAATCCATTGCCTTAGAACAGACACAATTCAAAGGTTCTCTGCCATATATGTGACTTCCTAGCAGTTGGCATGTAGGAATATAACATAATACATAATTTTTTTTTTTTTTTTAGTGAGAGAGATGAAGGCCCTGTACTAAGCAACACCAATGATTTAAAGAAATGTGGTTATATATATAGATCATAGTATTTTTCTTTGAGTGAGAGGCAAAATGTTTGAGAATCTAGAATGTGACAGAGACAGTGGATTGCAGACATAAATGACAATGTTGTCACGTGGGCTTACTATTTACAGGCATTTGTAAGTTGCATACAGCCTGCATAACAGAACTCTGACATAGATTATCCCAGAGCTCTTTCCTGTGACCAGTTTGATGGAAAATATCCTGGAAATCTCGGGTTAGGCGTTTTTCTCAGTGGAATATTACTATTGGGGTTAAACCAATTGCTCTGATACTCCCAACCTCCCCACATGAAACTGCCTTAGCAGTGGGAACGTGTGGTCAGAGACTGCAGGAACTCATGCAATGATGTGGTCTAGGTGGTTGCTATTTTTGTAACAAATTTATCAACAAAACACAGTCTCTGTTTAAGTTTCAGGAGAAATGCCAAAACTGAAGGGTAGCCTCAAACAGGAGCCCTCTTTTACACACATATACACACGCACATTTACGCATACCATAAATAGCAGGACATATTTGTTTATTTCTCAGATACTCCTCTCTCTGCCCATACCCCCTCAGCTCCACTACCAAGATGGTTAAAATAAAGACAGAAATACACTTGTAATCTTTTATCACTAGATTGCAAGCAATTGTTTCTAGAACCTGGATGTCAGCGAGCCCCTGTTGTTGGACTAGAGGCCTCAAATGGGACAAGTAAATGTTGTGTGAGGTTGGTATCCGTTCGAGAAGGCACTGGCTTCTGGATCTTTGCAGTGATTGCTGCGGAGATTAGGGTAAAATATACTTGAGGCAGTTTGTTTTTCTTTGCACAAGAAATTCCATCTAACGCACATGGCCTTGAAAATAGGCTCTGGGCTTGGAAAGAAAGCAAGTATCTGTAGAGAGACAGATTTTAGAAGCAAGAAGGGTGTCCCCTGGGTGGCCACCACCACCAGATTCCATTTCATTTCTAAAACTGTAATTTCTCTGTTCATCCATGTGTTTGCATAGGGCTTTCTCATTATGCATTGTTTTGTTTATTTTGATTTTGTTCTGGAATCCAATACCAACATACTGTGAGGAGTAGCTTCTACACAGCGTTTATGGACAGCTGTAGGCAAGGATCACGTTAAATAGCATATATACTCCCAGTGGGATTTTCCTCCTTGCACTTTATAATCTTCACATTGCTAAATTCCTTAAACTACAGTTGCTTCTCTCTGTAAGAATTGTCAAGGCACTGCCAACGCAAACGTCAAAAAGCTAGAAATAGGATCTTTATACAAATATATGGAGAACATGTATCAAAGCCATATTAAATTCACTAATGAGGAAATGGCGTACGGGAGAGACGGATGGATATATAGTCAGTGGAAAAAAGAATGTTAAAATATGATTGCAAAGATAAATACAAAACTGCTTTATGTCGTACAAGGCAATAAAACTGTAACCTTTGAGGTTATCTTTTTTAGCAAAGAGAAATCATTTGCAACTCTACTGGACAAAAATCATTTGTAACTTATCACTCCACGTGTTAATATCTAACTTGGTAGAGTCTGGTCCTAATCAATGGTAAATAGTAAGTCAAACAAAGATGCATTTCCATAGAGAATTAAATACTCTTGGCTCAGTAGACAGTGGTTCAGTATGACTTTTAAAGGACTTGCTGTCATCCTTTTGCTTATTTCCAAGCATTGTATAAACATTCTTCACAGGGCCACATGTAAGGCTTTCTGTCTAAAGTCCAGTGGAAGGGGATTTTATGGGTCTTGGTGTCTGAAATCCCCACATAATTCCCCAAAAGCCGTATGTCATGAAAAGCTTCAGCAACCAAAGGAAAACCCCAATATTTCAAAGAAGAGATCTCCAAGGGTTTGTCTTTCTAATAGCAAGCTTGGGCCACACACCCAAGGCAGAGGTAGCTCCCTCTTCGCCCAGCAGCTCGCTAGATTGTAGACCAGCAATCTGCAGGGCACTGTGTGTTAATGTCCTATTGTAATCTGAGGTTTTGAAGGGTGTGACCGGCCACAGCTCCTCAGTCGACATTTTGCTAGCCCACGGTGGCAGTCAGAAAGCCCTTTGGAATGTTGCAATGAACAAAACCAAAAGGCCACAGGCCATCTCAGGCACAGGAAACCACAGACAGACTCTGCCTTCCCCGGGCTCCCAACTCGAGTTGACCCCATTCATTTCTCCGTATCTGAAGTCCTGTGACCTTAGCAAAGGTTCAACACGCAGTGCTGACTGAGCAGGCAGGCACAGAACTGCAGTTCTTGACACAAGCTTTGGAGGCACAAGAGTTCGATTCCAATTCTGTGTCTGCCATGTAGCTGTCCCTGCTCTGTCTCGGTTTTCTCATCTGCAGTGGGGATGAGAAGACTTAATGTACCTACTCTGCAGAATTGTTGAACGATGAACAAAAACTGTGTGTTAAAAGGGCTTGTTATAATCAATGCAGTTATCCTTGTTATGAAAGCTGCCCTACACTGGATGCTAGCTTAAGTGGTTGCCTTATATACGTCCACTCATTCAAATCCTGGAAGGAGCCACACAGCCGTTGGTTGTTAGGAGTGTATATGACAAGTACCATTACTTGCATGCCAATATCCATCCATCCCCCTGTTCCGGGCTGATATAACCTCAGCTGTGTTTGAAGTAGCAGTATGCCCTGCTCTGTTCCCCGGACCCTCTTATAACTATGAATAGCCATGTGACCTGATTCAGGCAGAGAGACCTAAGAAGTCTTCTTGGGACAGGAGTAAACTCTGGAAAGCTTTTGCTTCCGTGATAAAAAGAGACTGAGCTGGCCAGTGTGGCCCTTCCCTCTTCTCTCCCCATTTTCCTCCTGCCTTGAATGCAGAAGTGATGCTTGGAACCTGGAAAGTGAGGGAAAGGCCAAGAGAACTGCAGGGGCACGGCCCCAGCTGTGATGGTGGTGAGTGAGGGGGGACTCTTTGATCTGAATATTGACAACTGCTAAGCTCCAAACTTCCTGTTATATGAGAAAATGGATTCTTCTAGGTTTAAGCCACTCAAGTTGGGTTTTCGATTATTTGCAACTGAACACAACACGAAGCAATGCCACGTACATGAAACAGTCAGAGTTGAGTCTCTAAGGTAAACTGCGGACTTTGGGTGATGACGATGTGTCAGTGTGGGTTCATCAGTGGTTACAAATATACCACGCTGGTGAGTAATGTTGATTATAGGGGAGGCCATGCCTGTGTAGGGGAGCGGGGAGTAGATGGGAAATCTTTGTACTTCCTCTCAATTTCGTTGTGAACCTAAAACTGCTTTAAAAAATTCAAGTCTTTTTCAAAAAGAAAAAAAGAGCTGTGTCTGCAGGAGATTGAAGTTTGATTACTCAACTAATGCCACCTTCTCTGTGAAAGTACAGAGGCTCTGAATTCTGGGGCCTTGGCTTTCCTTATAGAACCGCAATGGCCTCTGTAACCCTCCCTCTGCCCTTCTCTCCCCAAAAAATCTTTATAAAAATGATCTTCAATGGCCAACTCTTCAAAATTAAGTTTTTAATTGGTGCCCCAAACTAAGGTTGGTCCTTGACATGGAGCAACTGTTTTCAATCAGTTTTCCCTGTTATTTCCATAAATTATAGAAATGGCATGGAATTTAAAATATTTTGCCATGCAAACTTAATTGAGTCATTAAGTCAAAAATTTAATGCGGGGATTCCCCGGTGGTCCAGTGGTTAAGTCTTGGCACTTTCACTGCCGTGGGCCCAGGTTCAATCCCTGGTTGGGGAACTAAGATCCCACAAGCTGTGCAGTGTGGCAAAAAAAAAAAAAAAAAAAAAAAAAAAAATTAATGGATACCTACTAAGTTCCAGGCTTTGGGAAAATAAGAGAAAACACATGGTATTCACAGTCTAGGTTAGAAGATAGATTTGGAAATAAATAATTTCCAAAAGGCCAGGAGGAAAATATCTTCGTGATTACTCTGAGTGAAAAGATGAGAAATTTTACTTATTTATGTATTTCTAAACATTCCAATTTTTCTGTATCGAACACACATGGAAGCAGGGAGCTCAGACAACTCCTCAAACATAAAAAAAAAAAATCCTTTGTTGGATAATAAACCTTGCATTTTGATTTGAAAAATATGGTTACTGGGTTTGAAATATCCCTTGGGGTGGAGAGAGATCGGTAAAGGTCATGGGAGCCAACGTTATACACTGACTTTTTTCTAGACCCTACCCAGCTCACAGACCTTAGAGACAGCCTAAGCCAACTCTCCAATTCTCAGGTGAGGAAACTGAGTCCCAGACAGGTGTATGGCAAATGAGAGCTTGTTCCCAGCGCGCTGGACTAAAGCTAGCGGTCCCGAAACCCTCAGACTCCTCACACACGGACACAGTATTTTAGAGTTAAAGGTCTTGCTGCGAGGAGACCAAAGTGTTGGAGGAAAAATGGCCTGCTTATCAGCAAGTATTCACAAGCGCGTGCTCAGTGCCAAGGATTCTGCTCGAATTTTTTTCTAAATAGATGTTATTTTTTGAGCACTTTTAGGTTCAGAGCAAAACCGAGGGGAAGGTACAGAGATCTCCCGTACACCCCCTGTCTCCCCACATGTACACCCTCGTCCACTGCCAACATCCCCCTCCAGAGTGCTACACTGGTTACAGTTGATGAAACTGCACTGACACATTGTCACCCAGAGTCCATCCGTTACGTTAGGGTTCACTCTTGGTGTTGACCATTCTGTGGGTCTGGACAAATGTATAATGGCATGTATCCACCACTAGAGAATCATACAGAGTAGTCTCACTGCCCTGAAAATCCACCGTGCTCCACCTATTCTTCATTTCCTAACCAACGCCACCCCCTTCCCAAACCCTGGCAACC
Source organism: Balaenoptera ricei (assembly GCF_028023285.1). Taxonomy (NCBI): domain Eukaryota; kingdom Metazoa; phylum Chordata; class Mammalia; order Artiodactyla; family Balaenopteridae; genus Balaenoptera; species Balaenoptera ricei. The sequence continues at coordinate 10,505,152 of NC_082660.1, forward strand.
GCTGACCTTTTGACTGGCTCCATACCTTTGCCTTTTTCAGAACATCATGTAGTTGGAATCTTCAAGTTTGTAGCCTTTTCAGAATGGCTTCTTTCACTTAATAATAGGCATTTAAGTACCCTCCATGTCTTTTCATGGCTTGATGGCTCATTTCTTTGTAGTGCAGAATAATATTCCACTGTCCAGATGTATCACAGTTTAGACATTCACCTACTGAAGAACACTTGGTTGCTTCCAAATTTTGGTAACTGTGAACGAAGCTGCTATAAACATCTGTGCGCAGGGTTTTGTGTAGACATAAGTATTCAAACTCTTTTGGGTAAATACCAAGGAGCACAATTGCTGGGTTGTATGGTAAAAGTATGTTTAGTTTTTTGTTTTGTTTTGTTTTTTTTAAATGATTTGTTTATTTATTTATTTATGGCTGTGTTGGGTCTTCGTTTCTGTGCGAGGGCTCTCTCCAGTTGCGGCGAGTGGGGGCCACTCTTCATCGCGGTGCGCGGGCCTCTCACTGTCGTGGCCTCTCTTGTTGCGGAGCACAGGCTCCAGAAGCGCAGGCTCAGTAGTTGTGGCGCACGGGCCCAGTTGCTCCGTGGCATGTGGGATTTTCCCAGACCAGGGCTCGAACCCGTGTCCCCTGCATTGGCAGGCAGACTCTCAACCACTGCGCCACCAGGGAAGCCCGTATGTTTAGTTTTGTGAGAAACTGCTAGACTGTCTTCCAAAGTGGCTGAACCATTTTGCTTTCCCTCTAGCAATGAATGAGAGTTCCCGTTGCTCCACGTCCTCCCTAGCATTTGGTGGTATCGGTGTTCCAGATTGTGGCCATTCTAATAGGTGTGTAGTGGTATCTCATTGTTGTTTGAATCTGCATTTCCCTGATGACATATGGTGTGGAACATCTGTTCATATGCTTATCTGCCATCTATATATCTTCTCTGGTTCTACTAGGATATTTAACATTCAATTCCCCGAATATCTCAACATCTGAATATACGTTGAGTGACATTTTGCACTTGAAAGGTGGCTGTGTTTACCTCCCAGTTGAGCAGTTTGCTGAGTTTGAAAATAAAGAGCTTCATAGATACAGTGCATCACATGCCTTCTATCAGGGACATTCTTTCAGCTGTCCCTGTATCATACAGAGTAGTATGATAGATTAAACGGTGTGTTTAGTATAGAGGTGATTAAACGGACACTTACTAGATAACTTAGGTGGGTACCTGGAGGCCTGGCCCAAAGCAGGCTGTATTGTTTAAACATACCTCTTTATATATTTAAATAAAATTTTTTAAATTTACTTTTATTTATTTTTTTATTGAAGTATAGTTGAGTTACAATGTTTCAGGTGTACAGCAAAGCAATCCAGTTGAATAGATAGGTAGATAGATAGATATAGATATATCTATTCTTTTTCAGATTCTTTTCCATTATAGGTTATTACAAGATATTGAATATAGTTCCCCGTGCTATACAGTAGGACCTTGTTGTTTATCTATTTTATATATGGTACTGTGTATCTGTTAATCCCAAATTCCTAATTTATCCCCCCGCAATATAATAACTTTTTTACATTACATTGTAAACACCACTGACCACCCGGGCAGGTGAATCTTTAACCACCTGTGGCTTATCTCATCCTGAATAAATAAAATGTAGTATGTCCATACAATGGACTATTGTCAGCCATGAAAAGGCGTGAAATAACGATATGGATGTGAAATACTACAATGTGGATGAACTTTGAAAACATTACGCTAAGTGAAGGAAGCCAGTCACAAAAGAATACATGTTGCATGATTCCACTTTCTTGAAACGTCCGGAATAGGCGAGGGCATGGAGACAGAAAACAGATCAGTCATTGCCAGGGGCTGGGGGGCTGGGGGGCTGGGGGGGGAGGGGATGGGAAGTGACTGCTAATAAGTATGAGTGTCTTTTTGGGGTGATGACAATGATCTGGAATTAGAAAGTGGTGATGGCGGTGCAACTTTGTAAACATGCCAAAAACCACTGAATTTTATACTTTAAAAAAGTAAATTTTGTGGTATGTGAATTATATCTCAAAATTTTTTTAACAAAGGATTCTTAGATTGGTTATCTTTTTCATTGTTTTCTAGAGGATTTGCAGAGTAGATTCTGTCTTTCATACAATCGCATGATGGAGGTTCCTTTCGTGCTGTAGTTTTCACTTAGATATTAATGGTCCCTTAAATGGAAATGCCGTAGAATTTATATCCACCTTGGATTTTATTGACCCCTGTCTTGTGAGTTGTGTTTCCTTCCTTCCGTGGTGACATTTGGCGAGCATTTTTACAACTTTATTCTGGAAGTTTAAGAAATGCCAGGGAACACAAAGCCTAAGATACCTAGGAAAAAATGGTCTCCTTCTAAAATAGAGTAATTATTTCATTTTTTTTTTCTCTTGAGTTTTATGGGGTTTGTCTTTCCAAAGGTTTGATCCAGCTTCCTCCCCCTCCTCCTCCTCTTTTTCTTTTTCTAGTTGGAGGCCCAGAGGTTGGAGTGAGGGCAGTAAGACACACCCACTGCCCGCAGCACCTCCAGGTGCAGTGCAGGTTGAGTAAACATACTGAGCTATCAAGAGATAAGGCCAGCAGTTTGGCCAAGAGGGAGGCCGAGAAGGCAGCAGCCAGGAAGGCCAGGCTCTGTGGCCATAAACAGTTTCCTTGGGGCCTCTCCCACTGGGCACAGGGCAGGCCAGTTTCTTCAGAACCACAGGTCTAAGACTCTCTATTAGCAGAATGTCTCTGGGGTGAATCTCGACACTGGAGGTCTGTGCGCCCTTGTGCTGTGTGGGTTTTAGACAACATGGCCCCAGGATCTCAAACCCTTGTTTTGTGTTGGGTCATAGCAAGAATTCTGCCTCCTGCGCCTTCACTAATGGAATGAGGAGCATTTACTTCTGGGTTCTTAAGCATGTTTCTCTTGGAGGGCACTCTTCTCTCTCCGTGGCTGTGCGCGGATAAGGATCCAGGCTCACTTTGCCTGCGGGGGTTTGGACATGTTAATTCTCCCAGGCCCTCTGTAAAGCAGCAGGAACCCTTCACCCAGGTTGAGACAGGGCCACGCCTACAGGTCCAGGACGGGTCTCATGTGAGTGCGGCTTGACTCACTTCATGCAGCAAATGGGAATGGAAAAAACATCGAGACCCCATAAATCAGAGATTTGGAAACTTGGGATTATTTTAAGACGTGCTTTCACCGAAGTATCTCCGCACAGGGGCAAAGATGAAGGGAAGCGGGTGAATGTCTTTTTCCTTTGATAAACTCGAAGGGGTGTGTAGTCAAGATACTGAGTCTTCTTCGTCATTTCACCTTCTTTCCCCAGCGCGGTGCTCAGGGCACAGTAGGCATTGCACAGATATTTGTTAAATAAATGTACACATGAGTGTTACATTATTTCCCTTAATAACCCAAATATCTCTTCGAAGTAAGTAGTGTCACTGCCTCTTTCTAGGTGAGGAAGTTGTGGCTGTTTTGGGTTAGCTAATTTGCTCAATATCATGCACAGCAGATGAAAGCTGGAGAGGGATTTGAGCCGACCAAGGTCTATGAGTTCTGAGTCAGTGCAAAAAATGAGGAGGTGGGAAGATACTGCCCCACCCGCGCACCCCAATCCGTCCTACCACTCACATGTAACTCAGAGTTAACCACCTTTCAACTTTAAAGTATTGGTATTGATTTAGCAAAATAGGTTTTAAGCACTTTTTGTCACATAAATTGCCTTTGCAGACTAATAGAGACTACATACCACGGCATGTTCCTGTACAGCAGTGGTTCCCAAAATGTGGTCTCTGGACCAGCAGTGTCAACAACACCTTGGAACTTGGTAAAAATGCAAAATCCCAAACCCCATCCTAGATTTAGTCGATCAGCAACTCTGGGGGTGATGCACAGCAATTTGTGTTGGATCTAACAAGCCTTCTGGGGGATTCTGATACACAGTTTGAGATGAGTCTTATTTTATCCTCTGGATATAATAGATTTTATATTTCCATTCCTCTTTTATTGGAGGCTTAGGAGTCCCTGAACAATCTTTTTTTTTTTCTTGTAAAAATTGCAGTGGTAAACACGCTTATAATCCAAGCTTTGGGCATATCTATAATTATTTCCCTAGAATAGATGGAAGAAGTAACAATTGCTAGGTTAAAGGATATGCACAATTGTAAACACTGATGCTCTTTTTTGCTACAAGCTCATAAGGTCAGCGCGAGGCGGCCTGTGGTCTGGAACCAATGTCCTCCCTCTCCCAGACTCCACGGTGTCCTTGTGCAGGTGACCTCATCAAAGATAGGAACATTCCACGCGAGAATTTGGAGCAGGCTCTGGATATCCAGACGCCAGTGCAGGGCACCATTAGATAATGAGAAAAGTTCTGAGGCTTAGGGGATGGAGGAGGAAAGTAAGATGAAAAGCCGAGACAGCTCCCCATAAATCCGCGAACAGTGGAGGAAGTGATCACAAATTCAGCTCACGTGAGGATCGACTGAGATTAAATTGAAATGCAAGGAAAGTATAAAGCAAAATTTAAACCCCACAATGAGGAGGAATTTCATATTAGCTATTTCATTCAAATGCCTTACTGCATACAGATCAGGAAATTATTAAAACATTCCAAGCCTTATAAATGCTTCCTGACACATCTGAGTCATCTTATAAAAATAGACTATTTTTCTCTTATTACTAGGGGTTGGTATCAAAAGTTAGAAGTAGAAACCAGAAAGCCCACACCAGGGCTGGCGAGGCATGACAAGGAACTTAAATATTCCTTGAGTAAGCCGCTGCTCAAATGGAGGTCCCCATACAAGGGACATAGGACAAAACCAAGTCGATGACAACAACCCTGTAGTCAGTAGACATAAAGGGCTAAATGGTGGCTTGCTATTCGATACCTCTTCTGACCCGTAAAAGAGGTGGTACCCTCGGAATAAGGTTTAGTCTCAACTCTGTTACTTCCGGGTATGTGACCTTGGGCCAGATCACTCTCTTAGCCTTCATGTCAAGGGCACACGGATGTCTGCCCTTGTCTGTCTCCCAGGATTATGGTGGTCATGATATGAGATTATAGATCTGAAAATGCTTTATAAAAGGTGGTGTAATGGTAGGTATTGCCATTATAAAAAGTGGACCTGATGAGTCAGTGGCAAGGCTGAGAGACGCGTTTTAGTCTTGACCGTGCCGCTAACCAGGATGTGGCTTTGGGTAAACAACTAGAGTCGATACTGGTGGTGGCCCACTCACATCCCCTTCGTTGGGTATCCTCCGCCAGCTGCTGAATGCTCCTGGCTGACTCTCCTCCAGAAAATTGCTCCTGGCCAAAGGGAGGTGCCTTGTCTGGGAGTTTATGCACCTGCCTACCTCTCTGAAGCCCACAGCCAGGGGGTATCCCAAAGGTGGGTCCCTTGCCTCAAGGTGCCACTCTGTGATGCCCTTCGGGTTCCAGAGCTCCCCGTGGGATCAGCCTGGCGCCAAGCATAGGTGGAACCCTTGCTTTGCTCCTTCCCCTCCTCTCTTTTCGCTTCCCTCGCTCCTTTTCTTCTGACAGCACTACCTCCAGAATTCCCATGACCTAAATCCCAGTCGTAAGTTCTGCTTCTAGAAAACCCACTGAAGACACTTACTTGATCTTTCTTCCACTTATTGCTATAGTTTTGTTTCGCAGTGATTTCTCAGTCCGAAGAGTTACTTGAAACTCCTGGTCACCAACGTGCTCTGTGATTCCTGTACGTGTGTCGTCAGTCTCCCGGTTAAACATTCATTTTGACACAAAATGGTGCTCTTTCCAAAGTCCTTGGTACTTCTCGTGTTACCTGCATCACGATGACAGCCTGCTTTTCATGCACTCGGGCCCCAAGAAATGACTTGAAAATGAATTCTCTATAGACGTAACACAATTATTCCTGAGCATATTGGAGCTTAGAAGGTAGTCAGTTTTGCTCATCTGACTAAGTCATAGCCTTGTTGGGATTTTTTTCCAGCAATGTAAGTGAATAAACACCCAGTTCTTTTAGTCTTGCTTATAAAATGTTCTTCCCCACCCCAGCCTCCAGGCTGTCTTTCTACAGCTTGGATGAAATCCCAGAGGACCATGTCCCTGAGCATAATAGCGTTGCTGCTGGAACCTTCCAGGCTACAGACATGACTCCTGATTCAGTAGGGAGTGTTTCCCATAGTAACCTTCACGTGGGACCTATCTACAGGGGAAGGCAGGAAAATGGTCTAGTCTCTGACATTTAAGAGAAGTCTTCCCATAATTCCCTCACAGGGGCCAACGACAAACACAACAATCACATCTGACATGTTAGCACCTCACATTCTTCTGAGGATTTGTTAATACCTAGCAAACATCATTCGCCAGCAAGCGCTCCTTTGTGCATTCAGAGACGGACCCTGTAAGGCTGTGCAGCTAGCAGCCTCCCTCGCTGGCCGTCAGGCTGATGGATTTCCAGAATCTCTGCGCTTCTCTTGAGGTCCACGGGCTTGCGCAAACGTCACCCTCCCTGCTGACATTCACAAACATTGCTGCAATCCTCTGTCCTTAGGCCAAGAAGACACAGACTAGAAGAAAACGGAAACAAATAATTCTGAGTTTTCCTTTTCTCCTGAACCCTAGCGTCATTTCTTCATTTTTCCTCCGTCCCTTTCTTCCTCCAAACACTAGTTCTGCAGGTATTTCCTTAGCTTATTGGGGTGTTCAGCAGGTAACAGGGAGCAGACCAAAGGGACAGGTAACCCTGTCTTTGCTTTCATGTTGCTAACAGTCAAGTTGGAGAGATGAGACATGGCTCAGTTGGATATTGTTACGTACATTTCTCAGATCAAGAAACGGAGACTGGAAGAGCTTAAGTGGTAGGGCTGGGGTCACCCAGCTACCCAACACTGAGCCGAGACTCAAACCCATATCTGACTCCTGGTCAGCCCTCCTTCCACTCCCCCAGTTGCCTCGGCTCATGAGGCATAGAATGGCTGTATTCTATGGCTATAGAGTAAAATGGATTAAGATGAGAGAGAATCAGAGTCACAAGAAAAATCCAGGGATGACATGGTGATCTAGAATACGGTTGCCATGGAACTCTTCAAGATGTATATTTAAGGCAGCACTTTCTCATTAGTGAGTAAACCGATTCGACCGTCCAAGGACTCTGTTGTGTACTCCTTTGAGTGAAAAAGAAAAGTAAATTGTGAACGTGCTGTGTTCAGCATTGTGCTAAGTGCCATGAGGAGCTAAAGTATATAATGGTGTGACTTTAAGGAATGTACACTTTTCTTGAAGAGCACTTTTATGAAACGTGGTAGTTACCAGGGAGAATTCCCCCAAGCTAGGCCATTAGCTCTATGATCGCACCACTCACATTTGTATAGAAGACAATCCGGGTGGTTTAGTCCTATTGCAAGGTTGGGGACAAGAAGAGGGGTTGTCATTTGGTCCAAGTTAACTCTTGGGAGAATTTTTAAATGACACATCGTAGAAGTTTGCCACTTGACACCCATGTTCTATGTGCCCGCCTGCTAGCGAATATATCCTGTTTTACTCTCAAGCAACAGGACCTTCTCGCCTGTTGTTTTTGTTCTAGCAGATGATTTAAGGTTGAACTGGCAAGTCCAGGTCAAATATCTGAATAATCAGCAGGAGTTGCTCTAAGCAAGGTCAGCGATGCAGGTCGGCATTTGCACTGTGAGATGTCTGGGTTAGGAAGTAATAACCAGGGAAACAGAGAACCTCCTTCCCTGCCTTCCACCAACGAAATACGCAGTGAACAATCATTCTCCCAGGTACTCCATGAAACGGCCTCTCAGGACATGCTTTATGTTAAGACGTCAGTAAGTTGGATTTCATTCCTTAGAATTTATGCTACAATATTTTTACTTGAAAGCTGTTATTGTTATTTAGACTTAGTTCTGGGAAAAATAAAAAGAATGTAGGAATAAATATTGGCAGACCAGCACAGACAGTGTCTGGAACATTGTGTGAAGTTTCCTCAGGCCTTTCCCAAGTGTCTCTGTGCAAAAGCCACTTTTCTTTTCCTATTGTATCTCCCTCCCTCACTTCTTAAGGTGCTAAATATATGCAGTGATGGGTCAGTAAATTTTATCTAAGAGGAGTTGGGTCATGGTTCCATGATTCCTGACCCGGAGCTTTTTTCTTGCTCATTCTGGCTCAAGCGAGAAGGACTCTATTGTCCCACCTTCTGAATCCCACTCACCATAAGAGCCCAGCCCCAGGCCCACCCCTCAGAAGCAGCACGGGATCTAGAGCTGGACAGAAGGATCTAGACTCTGCAGGATCCCTGGCTCACTACATATGGAGTGAGGCCCTGGTATTTTTTTATTAAAACATTCTCCGGGTGATTCTGATGACCAGCCAGGGTTGGTAACAACTAGTTTAGTTTATCTCAGTGGTTCCCAAAGTGTGGTGAGGTATCGGCCTCACCAGGAGCTTGTTAGACTTGCAAATTTTCAGGTCTCCACCCCAGACCCATTGGATCAGAAACTCTGGAAATGGAGACCAGCGATCTGAGTATTAACAAGCCCCAGGAGATTCAAGTCTGAGAACCACTGGTTCTCTGTAAGGGGAACTGGTTAATCTGTAAAGGGGCCTTTTCTCCAACCCTAAGGATGTTTTTATGTTTTAAATGTTCCATAGACGTGGGTGATGTCAGCTCAGTCTGGGAAGCACTTAGCAAAGAAAACCAAGACCCAGAAAGTTAGATGGCTTGACCAAGTTCATAGTTATGCAGTGACCCAATCAGGGACCAGAAGCCCTGACTCCTGATTCTCAGAACTCGTGCTTACTCTGTGCCCTCCTTCAGCCTGCGTGGAGTTGGCCTAGGACAGCTTTTCCACCTCTAAACTCCGTAAACATGTACTATACTCTTTGTGGAGCCTTTGAGCTCCTTTCCTTACTAATTGCCTTTTCCATGAGATTCCAGCTGAGGCAGGGTGTGGCCTCCAGGTGCAAGGCATGCTGTCAGCGTCTGTCCCCCATCGTGCTGGTAGCCCTTTGGGCAAAGCTCGCCCAACTACCCCTACTTCCGCTCCCATCTACCCCTACTTCCGTCCCCCCGTTCCCATCCCCATCACAGCCTGGCGGGCTTTATTTCCATGTCTTTCCTCCTCTAGTTGAGGCATAGAAGGCTCACTTAGCATTAACTGAATTGAATACATCTGCCCACCAGTATTATTTTTTAATAGTAATTTTTCTTTGGTATTTTACTGTTGAGTGCATTATTCATATTAAAAAGGTTTTTATGTGACATCATGACAATCTCTTTTGACTTGGGAATTTTTCAATCTGAGGTAAAATTCACGTAACACAAAACTGACCACTCAAAAGTGTACAATTCAGTGGCATTTTGTACATTCCCAATGTTGTGCAACCACCACTTCTATCTAGTTCCAGAAGTAGTTTCATCGTCCTCCTCACAAAACCCCATACCCATTTAGCAGGCACTCCCAATTTCTCTTTACCTCCAGCCTCTGGCAACCATCAGTCTGCTTTCTGTCTCTGTGGACTTGCCTAGTCTAGACATTTCATACAAATGGAATCGTACAATATGTGACCTTTTGTGTCGGGCTTCTGTCATTTAGCTTTAAGTCCTGAGGGTCGTGCATGTTGTAGCGTGTGTCAGTACTTCATTCCCTATTATGGCTGAATCACATTCCATTGTGTGGCTAGACCACAGTTTGTTTATCCCTTCTTCCATTGATGGACACTCAGGTGGTTTCCACCTTTTAGCTATTGTGAATAATGCTGTATGAACTGAAAAACAAAACAAGTGTTTTTTGAGTGTCTGTTTTCTTTTTTTTTTAATTACTCTGGCAAATTGCTGTCAAAGTTTCTCAATGCTTATTCTTTCTTTCTTTCTTTATGGCTGTGTTGGGTCTTCTCCTCCCAGGCATTGTCACATTTTTTTGGTCCTCTTTGGGGGTCTCACATCATTACTCTTTTGTAAAAGCCCAAATGGCTACAGTGGGGAAGCTGCATGACCCAACTCATCTCCTGTAACCCAAGGGTGGAGACCCTGCCTGGCTTTCCGATTACGTGAGAAACTTGGGCCTGTGAGGGACTTTCAGTTTAGCGCAGTGTCGAGGGGAAGGACTTTTTGGTTTCTCTACTTAATCACAACTTCCTGTTTTTTCAGAAGGATAAAAAGATTATTGTTAATATCAGAAGACACCTGATATTAGATAGCAACTAAGAAAACATGTTCTGAGGATGATATTTTTTTTTTTAATTTTATTTTTTTAGTTGAAGTATACTTGATTTACAATGTTCCGCTAATTTCTGCTGTACAGCAAAGTGACTCAACTATACACATACTATATACGTTCATTTTTAATTTTCTTTTCCATTATGGTTTATACCGGGACATTACATCCACAAAAACGAGAATACACATTCTTTTCAAGCGCACGAGGATGATATTATTTAACGACTGAGAAAAACAATTGCAATCGAATATTTCTCCTCCCTGAAGCATTCTAGCCTTAGGCCCATGCCCCCAGCTGTGGAAAATCAAAATTTGCCTAGTTTGGCCCTTGCCTAGTGGTGTGTAGAGAAAACACAGTCTATCTCCAGTAGCTACAGAAAGGAAACAAACACAAAAAGAAATGGAAGCCGCAAAATGCTAATATCTCTTCAGAGACTTGGAGCCCTTTTCCAGAAGCCTGTGCTTCTCTTTGTAGTCTGATTGCTATGGCTCTGTCTTCAATATTGCAAAATGCTGTCAGATAGACTCCAGTAAGTGGTTCAATGAAAGAGTTGATAACCAGGGAGGCACTTACAGATCGCTATCTTTCAGGCTCCCCTCCCAGCCCCAAGCTTTCTGATTAAGCCTTTACACCCACCTTCTCTGGCTTCTGGAGCTGCCAGTGATTAAAGCAGCACAGGAAGAAATCAAAGAAGACGCCACATTAGTCAGTTCGTACTGAGGCTCCCAGGGGCTCCATGTGACGGGAATGCCAAACTGAAGGTGGGCTGAATTTAGAGGTCTAAGGTTAGACCTCGCAAATCTTCTACCTGGATAGCACACGTGGCAGGTTAAGATGTGGCCGTAGGAGTCTCCCCCTTCAGGTTTGAATTGACCTCACGGTGATTGACATGAATGCGCATATTCAAAGGAGGCTCTTTGCTGGGGAGAGGAATGCAGGGAGCTTTTGCAGAAGCTTTCAGACAAATAAACGGTGGCAACCCACCCTCTTCTCTCCCCATCTATGGATGGACCTGGAACAATCTCTGCCTTGGCCTCTTTCCCTTCCTTCTCTGTGGAAGAGGGGCTCCCCTTTCAGTCCACAGGACCCCAAGGAACCTCCCTGTCTCTTTGTAAATCAGTTTTATTGAAGTATAACTTATACGCAATAAATGGCATCCATTTAAAGTGTACAGTTTGTTGAGTTTTGATATCATGAAATCACCGCCACAAACAAGATACAAAATATCTCCATCACCCGCCAAACTTCCCTTGTTCCTCTCTGCTGTTCATTCCTGCTTCTAACCTTAGGCATCCACTGATCTACCTTCTGTCACTCTAAGTTAGTTTGCATTTTCTAGGATTTCATGTAAATGGGATCAGGCAACACATACTCTTTGGTGTCTGGCCTTTTTCACTCAGGATAATGATTTTGAGATTCATCCACATTGTTGCGTGTAGCAGTCGGTGGTGCCTTTTGATTACTGGGTTGTATTTTGTTGTATGGATGCTACTTTTTGTCTATCCATTTTCCTGGTGGATGGGTTGTTTCTAGTTTGTGGCTCTTGTTTCTTTTCTATCTTTAATTGCTTCCTCTCTCCTGCTTCTGCCCTCCTTAACATAGAGAGATGCTCAGGTCTCTTCCCTCTTTAAAAAATACTCTCTGGGGACTTCCCTGGTGGTCCAGTGGTAAAGAATCCACCTTCCAATGTAGGGTTCGACACAGGTTCGATCCCTGGTCAGGGAACTAAGATCCCACATGCTGCGGGGCAACTAAGCCCGTGCTCCACAACTACTGAGCTCACGCGCCTCAACTAGAGAAGAGGAAACCCACACGCCGCAACTAGAGAGAAGCCCGCGCACCACAACGAAAGATCCCGCATGCCCCAACGAAGATCCCACATGCCGAAACTAAGACCTGATGCAGCCAAAAATAAATAAATTAAATCAATCAATCAATCATCAATCAATCAATCTTAAAAAAACAAAACAAAACACTCTCTGGCCCCAGCAACCTTATATGCCCAGTCTCAGAAGAGGGATGGGGAATTCCCTGGCGGTCCAGTGGTTAAGACTCGGTGCTTTCACTGCCGTGGACCTGGGTTCAATCCCTGGTCGGGGAACTAAGATCCCACAAGTTGTGATGTGCGGGCAAACCTAAAAAAAAAAAAAAAGGGATGGGTTGGGCTTTTCTGGGGTATTCTGAGGATTTCTAGGCATAATCCAAATAAACCAGGCAGGCAAATTCAAGTGGTCTGTCACGGTCCTGGGCAAGCCAGCCTTTGCAGACATGGTTTATCCAATCTGGACACCTCTCAGGGCTGGGTCACCGTCTCTACAAGTGGCTGCCTTAGACTGGGATCCCCCTGGGTTATTTTTCTTCCTCCTTATGGACCAAATAACCATTCTGTGCCCCAGTTTCCCCTTTGGAAATAAGGAAGAACCTTTACTTATAATTACGTAAAATTAGCGAACGAAGTAAAAAAAGAATATTGGCTTGGTAGGGAAAAGACAATGACTAAATCTTAAGTATCTATATCTCGTCTTCTTGTGCATTTTAAATACACTGGTAATTAGAGTCAATGATAACTACTTGTTTTAAATCATAAAGTACAGGACAAGTTGTACTATTAAAATTGTAAGTGCTGTAGGTGTGGCGTCAGCAATATACAGGCACACGTCTCAGATATTGTGGGTTTGGTTCCAGATCACTGCAGTAAAGTAAATATCACAATAAAGCAAGTCACACAATTTTTATGGTTTCCCAGTCCATATAAAAGTTATGTTTATACTATACTGTAGTCTATTAAGTGGGCAATAGTATTACATCTCAAATAGAGTGTATATACCTTAATTAAAAAATACTAACCATCAATCTCAGGCTTCAGAGAGTCGTAATCTTTTGCAATAGTGACATCAAAGATCACAGATCACCAGAACAAATATAATCATAATGAAAAAGTGTGAAATAGTGTGAAAATTCCCAACATGTAACACAGACACAAAGTGGGCAAATACTGTTGGAAAAATGGCGCCAGTAGACTTGCTCAATGCAGGATTGTCCCATACCTTCCATTTTTAAAAAATACAATGTCTGCGAAGTGTGATAAAGCAATAAAAAAAAGTGCAAAGTACAATAAGACGAGTTATGCCTGTACAGAATGGTTTGCGATAACATTGAACTGCCAGGGCCTGGTACCATGACTAGTGCGTAGAGGACACTAAACAAATGTCGAAGGACTGAGCCCCTTCCACAGTGAGGCAGACAGGTGGGCTAGATGCTGTGTCACCCTTACCCATCTAGGTCTTGGCTGGGCACTGGGTTGACAACAAGACCTGGGGGCTGCATCAGACTGAACAGGAGAAGGTGGGATGATGAGGGCGAGGTGTTCCCACAACCCCAGAAGGAGATGGTTGTAGTGACCGTGAGAGGCCAACCAGAATTCTCTGATAGCGTTTGAAATCACAGCCTTTGCAGTAAGAGGTGACGGGACTCACGGCTGTGGGACTCTTGACGACAAGTCATTAAGCCTCCCAGAACTTCAGTGTCAGCATGTGTGAAATGGGCGAACCAGCGCTCAACTCCAGTGTTGCTTAAGAACAACATGAAACGATGGGTGTAGAGTGCTGTCTTCCCATGCCCAGACTATTGTTAGGTGGTTAGAGGCAGTGATGATGGTGATGCTAATATTTCAAGGAGGCCTCCTTTTTGTTGTGTTTCTGTGGTAGAATAATGGCCCCCAAAGACGTCCATGTCTTAATCCCTGAACCCTGTGAATATGTCACTTCACATGACAAAAGGGCTTTTGCAGATTGGTTAAGTTAAGGATCTTGAGGTGGGGAGATTGTCCTGGATTACCCTCGTGGGCTCATTGTAATCAAAGGCTTCTTATACAAGGGAGGCAGAGAGAGATTGGAAGATGTGATGTTTTGAAGAACGAAGAAGGGGCCATGAGCCAAGGAATGCCAGTGGCCTCTAGAAACTCGAGAAGGCAAGGAGATGGAGTCTCCTCTAGACCTCCAGAGGAAACCATCCTTGCTGACACCTTGATTTTAGCCCAGTGAGAGCCAAGTCAGGCTTTGGACCTCCAGAATTAGAAGAGAGCAAATGTGTGCTGTTTTAGGCCACGAAGTTTGTGGTAATTCATTACCGTAGCCATAGGAAACTCATTCAGTCTTTAAGGTAAAGCCAGTGTGATTAGCAAGGCTTCCAATTCCTGAATCCTTGGTCACCACCATTAATGGGTTCCCAGGGCAGATACATAGAAAGGACATTCCAAACAAGTGGATGAAGTTTTCTACTAACTATAGCCACGACCCCCACACCTCTGGGTAGGAACTCTAGCTTTGGCAAGCTTGCCCAGGCCCTGGGTGGTCCTCAAGGATTTGAGGAATCTTGAAAATGAGGCTGTAAGACAATCTGTGGGAAGTTGGTCTTCCAAGGGTTCTGCTACACCTACAGCTTTGACTTTGCATTTTCACTTGCTGAGAATTAGGTCATTCAACTTAAGATACTTGAGAGGCAAATGATTTCTGACCTTCCCTAAAATACTTCCCTCATATTAAAACTTATAATAATTTACTAGATTGCTGCATCTTTACTCTGAGTAGTATCCTAGGGTAGAAGGTTCTTTTGGGACCCTTGAATACTACTAAGGTACCTTAACCCTTGTGTTGAGAGCATTTCCTTGGATATAATTTATGGAATGGATCATGTATACTCTCTAGAGAATTCTATACACGAATAGGATTCTATTTTTTCCCATAGCCTTAATTTCTTGCTGACCTAGTCAGTATATGTTGAATATAGACCTATGATACACACTTTAATGTTTTACTAATTGATATATTCCCAGAAACCATGTCCCAAATATCAACTTTTAGAAAAAAACAAATTGTTAGCAAACAGAGTTTAGAGTACCTCATGCTTAGTGTATAGAAAGCTGATGGCTATGGTCATTTATTACTTATTGAATTTGCTTAGTCTTTGGGTCCAACACTATGCACATAGTAGGTTCATAGTAGTCGTGAATTAGTAACTTAAAAAAATATATATAATTCCATCATACTTTGGCTTTATGAATGGGGAAACTGCAACGTAAGCAAAACCAAATATCCTAATTTCCAGGCACTCTGCAGGGGATCAGAGAGCCAGCCCGTGCCCAGTTGACAATGTCCAAGGGATGCACAATAGTAAAAGCAAGACACATCAATTCACGAGTGAAACCGAAGATTGTTTTTTTCCCCACTTCATCATTTCATATCAATATGGTCCTTGCGAGTTGTGTTTGACACACCCATACTCTGTAAGCTATCATCTCCAGCTCTGGTTCGATTTAAGTTATTGTAACTACTCGGAATTCTCTTCTGAATTAAATCAACAAACATAGGCATTGATATGCAAAAGTATGAGAATTTCAAAGTAGTTGGGAAGTTAAAACGTAGGCAGAAAAAAATCATAAGATAGTGTATAATATCAAATGAGTGGAACAGATGATAATGTAGCTACAAAATGAAGATAAGCTTTTCTTTAACAGATTACAGTGATCTGATTTGGTCATGAGCCTTTTTTTTAAAAAACATCTTTATTGAGATATAATTCACACACCATATGGTTCACCCATTTAAAAGTGTACAGTTCAGTGGGTTTTCGTGTACTCACAGGGTTGTACAACAATCCCTACCATCAATTTTAGAACATTTTCATCAATCCTAAAGGAAACCCTATACCCATTAGCAGTGACCCCTTACTTTCTCCATTCCTTCAATCCCACCCCAGTCCTAGGCAACCACTAATCTACTTTCTAGTTCTATAAATTTGCCTATTCCGAGCATTTCATATGAATGGAATCAAACGATATGTGACCTTTCCTGTTTATCCATTCATGAGTTAGTGGTCCTTTGGGTTGTTTCTACTTTTTAGCTACTATGAATAATGCCGCTATGAACATTCGTGGACAGGTTTTTGTGTGGACCTATGTTTTTTTTAAAATTAGTTTTCATTAGAGTATAGTTGATTTACAGTGTTGTGTTAGTTTCTGCTGTAATGTGTGGACCTATGTTTTCATTTCTCTTGGGTGTGGAATTGCTGGGTGATACGATAACTATATGTTTAATCTTTTGAGGAACTGCCAGATTATTTTCCTAAGTGACTGCACCATTTTACATCCCAGCAGCCCTGTATGAGAGTTCCAGTTTCCCCACATTCTCGCCAACGCTATTGTCAGCCTTTCTGTGCTCGCCACCCTAGTGTGTGTGAAGTGGTATCTTGTCGCGTGGTTGGCTGTGAGCCTTTTGTTAGGTCCATGGGTTTAGGGAAAGGAGCTCGGGTGGG